>NW_006399774.1:23777755-23780874 GCF_000299155.1 Elephantulus edwardii
CTGTTC
Source organism: Elephantulus edwardii (assembly GCF_000299155.1). NCBI lineage: Eukaryota > Metazoa > Chordata > Mammalia > Macroscelidea > Macroscelididae > Elephantulus > Elephantulus edwardii. The sequence continues at coordinate 23,777,762 of NW_006399774.1, forward strand.
CTGAGATGGTTCTGAAATTCAGGTGGGATAGACTCAAAGTCATATTTTGGTTGCCTTGGATTTAGTTATCATTAATTCCTTCACTCACAGGGTAACATTTTTTTCTTACTGGAATATTAACATGGATGTGTTTTTGCTTTCCTGACAAGGGACACTGTTTCCAAGACACCCATCTATGGGTTATCCTGATGCCCTTAGTATCCTTTGGATCAAGGGACTGACTTCACAGCAAATGAAGTGTGGAAATGGCCCCCTGCTCATGAAATTGATGCATCTTACCATGTTCCCCATGACACTAAAGCAGGTGACTTGGTAGAAAAAGGGAATGACCTTCCGAAGACCAATTATGGGATGAGGTAGGTGACAATACCTCGTAGGCAACACCTTGTAATGCTCTCCAGGTGGCTGTATATTCTCAAAACCAATACCCAATACATGGAGCTCTTTATCCAATAGCTAACATTCATGAATACAAGAATCAAAAAGGGGAAATGAGAGCGATACCACTTGCTACCACCCCTAGTGACCCAATCACGAAGTATTGCTTCCCGTGCCTGCAAACATGTGCGCTGTGTATCTGTCAGCTCTCTGGGCATGTTGTAAGAAGGGGCCAGTCCTTGGAGAAGGATAGCGTGCTCGGAAGTGAAGGGTGAGTGTAAGAGAGGAGGACCCTCCCTCATCAGGATGGGTTGGAACAGTGACTGTACCTTTGGGCTCCACTGTGTCGGGGATGATGAGGATGGCACAGAACAGGGCAAACCTCAGAGCCACTGTCCAGAGGGTCGCTATGACCGCACATGGCGACAGGAAAATAAAGACTGATTGCACTCAATTGGTAGTTAAAATTGTCACCTGAACACCCCAGATGGTCATGCCCTTGGATCAACAGGTGAAGAAGAGAAGTAGTGAATGGTCTTGTTTCATTGATCCTGATTCTCAATAGCAAATAGGATTGACTCTGCATAACAGCAATAAACGTTTGTCTGAAATAGAAGCTTACTTAGGCTGCCTTTTAGTGCTCTCACACTTTGTAGCTAAAGTCAGTGGGAACCTACATTCAAATTCTGACCTGATTTCTAATAGCTCAGACCCTTCAGCAAAGAAGCTTTGGGTTGCCTCAGAAGAGAAAGACAAAGAAAAGCTGAGATGCTTGTTGAAGGCAAAGACAATATCAAATGGATACTTAAAGAATATAGTTCCAAATAGACAGCGACAACCACATGATCAGTTATAACTCATAACTGTAATTGTTAAGAGCATTTCTTCTTTGTATCTGTGCATGCATTTTTATTTTCTTTATTAAGAAATAAAGGACACACATATGTTGTTGTTCTTGTTAGGTGATGTCAAGTCGAGTATAACTCACAGTGACCCTAGGAACAGCGGATCGGAACCTTAGTCCTCTCCTATGCCATCTGCACATTTCTTGACCCATAGAGCCCATTGCAGCATTAACTGTGTCAATACACCTGGTTGAAGGTCTTCCTCTCCTTCACAGACCCTCAACCCTTCCTATCATGTCATCATGATGATTCACAAATGAAGTAACTATATTTGCAGTCATAGTCATCTTACTTGTATCATGATGATGATGATGATGACTGCTGTCGAGTCGAGGACGACTCATAGCGACTCCACGAACAACAGACCTAATGCCTTTTCATCGTGTTTCTCCAAGTTGATAGAGTTTCCAGAGGCATATATTTTTAGGAAGTGGATACCACTCCTGCTTCCTACTTGTATCATACTGGGTGAAAATATGATTTCATAATTTTTTAAAGAGTTTTCTTTAAAGAGATGCGTACAAGTGTCAAGCTGACAAGGCTTAGATTTTGATGGTTGAGGATGTCTACCAAGTTGGCTGCCTATGACTCGTACAATCCACATCAATCTAGAAATCAACAGGCATGCTGCCTTGGGAAAATCTGCTATCAAGGACCTCTTCAATGTGCCAAGGAGCAAGAATGTCAGTCTAAAGACTAAGGTGAATCTGATCCAAATCAGATTCTTTTTTACTTCGTATTCAGAGCTTCTTTTGTATCTGAAAATTGAGAAAAGAATAAGATTTACAGATGAAGAATCAATGCCGATGAATTGTGGTGATGGAGGAGAGTACTACAGACTACATAAAGAACAAAAAACTGTCTTGCTGTAAGTACAACCAAGGCGCAACCATACAGACAAGGATGATGAAACGTCATCTCAAGTCCTTTGGCCATGTTGTCAGGAGTAGGCACTCCCCAGTTATAGACTTCATGGAGAGAAAGGCAGAGGGTCAGAAAAAGAGGGAAAACCTCTGCAGGAAGGATTGACACAATGACGACAACAGGCTCAAACATTCAGATAGTGAGTCGTAGTTAACACAATGACACCCAGCAACAACAGCGTGGCTCTCTGGTCTGACAATTCTGATGTGGCCAACTATTCCTTTGGTGAGATCTGATGCGATGGACCCTAGGTGCGAAGTGATGAGATCCTGTTGTGTGGATGAGACCTCACATAATGCAAAAATTTCCATGGTGAGATATACTATGAGTAGCCAATCACTTGAAAGGAAATTTCATTGGTGTTGTAGCCAACACTGAACATACATGGAAGTCTGGAAAAACTATCTTCTTTCATTCCATCAGGATTCTGTGTTTGGCTTCTCAAACTCTGCTTCTCTGGAATAGCATCCTGTCTGATCGGCCACTCTTGAATTTGCCAGCCTCTGCTATGTTAGTTCACAGAAGCCTCTCTCCTGAGGTAGGTCCCATGAATCTGAAATTTTCCAGACGTGTTACACTTGGAATTGGTGCCTTTGAGTTCTGTTGTTGGAGCGGAGCACTGAACATCCCATTGATGGCCAAGAGAATGAGCAGATATGTCTTGAAGAGGGTGCAGCTTGAGTGCTCTTTGGAGGCAAGAATGATGAGATTTTGCCTCATATACCTCAGGCATCTTCCTAAGAGAGGCTATTCCTTGGAGAGGGACAGGATGCTTGGAGGGGTGGAGGGCTGGCAAAGGAGAGGAAGACCTTCAACCAGATAGATTGACATGGTGATTGCCTCAGTGCAAGCTTGTTAGTTGGGAACTGTGAGGATGGCACAGGATAGAGTGGGTTCAGATCTTTT
>NW_006399774.1:23788394-23792939 GCF_000299155.1 Elephantulus edwardii
TTCTTCTAAGTGGTATAACACTGGTCTGTCAATTTGCTATGCAGAGGTAACCTGGGGTTGCTCTGTTAGTGAACCCCGTACCACTGGTGTGTCAAATGCCATAATGGTTACCCATGGTGCACAGCGTTTGATGGAGCTTCCCAACTGGAAGCAGGAGTGGCATCCACTTCCTAAACAACATACTCCTGGAAACTCTATGAACTTAGAGAAATGATGATACAGAACATAGAGTTCAGAACAGAGTTCAGGACTTTTGTTCACAGGGTTGCTATGAGTCATGCCTTACTTGATGGCAATCAACCACAAGTCCAAATACCAGGTACCAGAATTAGGGAAGACTTCCTATCTCAGACGGTTGTGAGGAAAAGTCCTTTGCCTTGGACTTCTGCTCCAGGCCTGACTTCTGGTGGCTTTGACTCTTCTCTTCCACTTGCAGCAAGGTGTTGGTACCAGGGGATAGTTTCCCAGGGGAGGGAGATGTGTCCTCTAGATCTGGTATGTGTGTGGTGTTTTCTTGGCTGGAGAGCCTGTGGCCTGAGGGCGCAAAACTCTATTAACTTCAGGGCCCTCAACAACAACACTCCCCTGCACAGCCTCATCCCTCTGCTTCCACTTCTCCCCCCTTTGGATCCATATTCTCATTCTACTATAATGGTTTTATACAATATTTGTCCTTGTGGGACTGACTTAGTTCACTCAGCATAATACTCTCTAGTCCCTTTCAAGTCAGATAACAATTTACAAAATCATTGCTCCTGCGTGTTGCATAGTATTCCATTGTGCGAATGTACCATCATTTCTCAATCCATTTGTTTGTGGTTGGACATCTGGGCTGTTTCCATGTTCTCGTCATGGTGAATAATGCTGCTATGAACGTTGGTGTACAAGTCTCAGTTTGTACCTCAGTTCTCACTTTCTCAGGGTATATTCAAAGTGGTGGAATAGCTGGATCATAATGACAACCTCTTCAACAAATAGTGCTATCAAACCTGGACTTCCACCTGCAGAAAGCTGAAATAGTACCTGCATCTCACACCATATAAAAAAATCAACTCAAGGTGGATCAGAGACCTGGAAGTAAAACCCAAAAACATAAAGTTCATCAGAGACAAACTGAGATCAAGCTTAGAAACACTAGTCCAAAGTCTAAGGACATTGCCAAAATACAGCCAGAAATGCACCATCTGAAAAAGAGAAAATTGATGAATGTATTGATGAATTCTAAAGACTAAATCCATGTGTGCATTACAAACTTTTTCCAACAGGGTGAAAAGAAAATCTACAGACTGGGAATGAACATTTGGTAATACCATCTCAGACAAGAGTCGCATAATTAAAGTCTACACAGTCCTCCTGGGCTTCCACAAGAAAAAGATTGCTAACCCAATTCCAAAAAGGGCAAGATACATGGAAAGAATTTTCATAGAGGAAGATACATGAATGGCAAAAATATGCATAAAAATGCTCAAAATCACTGGCAATATGAGAGATGCATATCAAAACCACAATGGGGTATGATCTCTGTGTAACATCTCCAGTGTAACAGTGGCAAAGTTTAACAGTGCAGCATATAATAAATGTTAGAGAGGACGTGGAGAGAAAGGAACTCTTACACTTTGTTGGTGGGACTGTATAATGGTACAACCTTTCTGGAAGGCAGTTTGGCACTTCCTCAAAAAGCTGGACTCTTTTTGCATTCATGAACCATACTCTTGATATCTTCCCACATCTCATCTGGTCTTCTTTGTTCATTAGTGTTCAAGGCCTCAAACCTATTTCTGAGTTGGTTTTTAAATTCATGGGGCATAGACTCAAGACCATATTTTGATTCCTGTGGATATTATTTAACCTTGTTTAGCTTTAATTTGAACTTGCATACGAGCAGTTGATGATCTGTCCCACTATCAACACCTGGCCTAGTTTTCTCTGCTGATATTGAACTTCTCCAATGATTCCTTCCACAGATGTAATCAGTGCAATACCTGTATATCCCATCAGGGGAAATCCACCTGTACAGCCTGTGTTTATGTTTCTTATAAAAGGTATTTGCTGTGAAAAAAAAAATCATTGATTATGCAGAATTCTCTCATTCTATCTCCAGCCACATTTCTGTCACCAAGTCCATATTTTCCGGCTACTGATCCTTCTTCCTGGTTCCCAACTTTTGCATTCCAGTTGCCCATTATTAATGATGCATTTTGGTTACATGTTCAATCAATTTTGAAAACCTTGTGTAAGGCAGAGGCCCAGACATCAGGTTCCCCTCTCAAAGCTTCTGTTTAGACATTTCTAAAAGAGAGTTACTATAGGACCCAGCTCCCCAGCATCCACAGGAATCCCCAGAATCCACACTTCTGGGAATAGCTATATCTATGCTACCTTGTTCATAGGTCTCTTAACTTCCACACAGGAGACCGGGTCCAGTCCTTTGACAGGTTACCCCATGTGTTTCCAGCCCCGCAGTCAGTGAAGCACTGCTGGCCGCTTTGATACTGAACAGTTTTCCTAAGAGCTTTCAGTCTAAGACCTAGGAATAAAGGAATAAAGGTCTAGAAATGCACTTTCAAATTGCAGCCAGTCAAAACCTGATGGATCTGAAGAAAAATCCTACAGATCATCCAGTTTGCAGGACCGGGCATTCTGTTACCTTGTTGGTGGGCAAATCAATAACACACAAGCCATGGCAACCAATCACAAAACAACATAGTGGTTCCCAGTTAGATGCTAGTGAAACACGCAGTAGGCTTGTGACAAGTAATCCTGGAAAACAGATCTTAACTGAGGCTTTGAGGCAAGTGCAAGCGTAATGCTAAAGCAGTGAGACAGAGGCCAGTGTGACAGGGGCAAAGAACGAAGGGCCACATGATAGGAAGCAGGTGCCCTAGCAGAAAATGAAGGTGCATTTGACCCAAGTCTCAGCATTTTCAATGTAAAATTGGAAAATGAATAAGGAAGACTAGAGAAGAATTGATGCTTTTGAATTGTGATGCTGGAAAGGAAAGTTGACTATACCACAGACTACCAAGAGAAAAAATAAATCCATCTTGGAAGAAGTGTGGGAAGAATGTTTCTTGGAGCATAGGGGAGTGAGTCTCACATACTTGGGGTATTTTGCTGCAGGGGTTCACCACTGGAGAAAGGTAGCAGGCTTGGTAAAGTTGAAGGTCCCTGAAGAAGAGAAAGCCCTTCACTGTGATGGAACGGTGCGGTGATTGCGGGATTTCTTCAGCCTCCCTAATGAGTCTGAGGGTGACAAAGGACTGGGTAGTGTTCTGTTCTACTGTACATGGTTTCCTGTGAGCCACAACCTACCCAACAGCAGGCAACGGCAGCTCTATCCTCAATGCTGTTGGGTCAGAGACAAATCATAGCTGATCCACTGGTGGGTTTTTAGAGGATATAAACACAGGAGGAGATTGTCCATGTTCTCCCTCAGAACACTGGTGAATGTGAATCATCATCTGTCCATCCAGCTTTGGGTTGGCAGGGCAACTCCATCCACGAGGCCATCAGCGCTACATATGCTGTTGTGTGCCATCAAGTCAGAACCTGTGCATCGTTAAGCCTCGAGTAGGTGCTCAGAGGCTGTTAATCACAGGGGTGGAGACTGGTCAGTTTTTCCCACACAGAGCAACTGTTAGATTCCAACTGCCTGCATTTGGGTCGGCAGCAAAACTCCTTACCACTAAGCCGTCAGAGTCCAGGTATAAAAATCACGTGATGAATGCAACTACAGCAGTGGCTTGAGCGTGAGAGAGACCACGAAGTTGGTGCAGGACACGGTTCAGATCTGTTGTCTGTAGAGTAGTTATCAGGAGAGAGTTGAGCCCAGGGTCCTACCAACAGCACCTCCGTAAGTACCCCCACAGCTCTGTGGGAATGAAACAATGCAGTACTGGGAAAAGCCACCACACGTAATCAGTCACACAGCATTGCTCTGTAAGTCGTGGCTGCCACTTCTGTGTGTGCAGGTCCAGGGAGAAGATCAGGGACAGACGGGACACTGACATGCGGTTTATGTGTGCTGACTGATGGAGCCGACTTTTCTAGTTCTTAGAGTCAAATCCTAGCTCACTGGAGAAACTTTCTTTCTAGAACAAACATTTCTGTCCACATAGAGCTTTGCGATGCACTAGTATCCACTGGTGAGAGAACCTGGCCCATAGCATCAGATACAGTTATTGTTCCTTAAATAAAGCAATAGTCAACACAAGCATCTCATCACCATCAACCAGCAAGTCAGAACCACTGCTAGCTGACCTTCTCAGTGGGTTTTCAGAGACTGTGAATCACATGAAGGAGATTGACCATCTTTCTGCCATGAGGCAGCTAGTGGATCTGAACTACCTGCCTTTTGGTTGGCAGCACAACACCTTACCCATTAGACCACAATGGGCCCCTAATAGGAATAGCAACCAAAAATAGCGCTTAAGAAAAAAACAAAACCAAACCAACCCAAGTGTGGTCAGATTTAATGTAAACTATTCAATATGAATCAAGAAGGGGGTCTGTCAGGGATGTATACTGTCTCCATACCTTTTCAAT
>NW_006399774.1:23793039-23795928 GCF_000299155.1 Elephantulus edwardii
ATTACCTATGGTCAAGATTGGTGGAAGATCTATCAACAATCTGCGTTATGCAGATGACACAACCCTGCTTGCTGAAACTGAGGAGGACCTGAAGCGCCTGAAACGGAGGACCTTTAACCCCCTAGTGGAATGCCTCTGTATAGTCAATGATAAGCAGCTTTCTGACATGGTTTTCTTTCAGTCAAGATCCATCTGACATCAGCATTATTTTTCATCTTTTCATATCTCCCTCTGACTCTAGCTTGCATTTCAGCCAATTCTGTGTTGATTTTTAGCATTATCTTAAGCATAGTTTTCCTTGCATGTGGTATTAGTGTCGTTAATGAGCTGTGACTCTGCATGGACGTGCCAGGGATGCCATGGCTCATACTGACGGCAATAAATAGTCAAGCTCGAGCACATTTATGAAAGGTAAATCCTGGATTTAAAAATGTTTTCAACATAAACTCATAAGAAGGGAAGTTCAGGCACCAAAACAATGTTATATAACAGGAATGACAAATTAATTATGTCAAGTAGCAGATGTGAAATAATAAAAAAGTAGACACATACGGACAGACACTAATCCCGGTTCCCACTGGGGCCACATCAGCAATAACTACGACCACAGCTATTTGGAACTTTGAAGCACTCAGAACTTCAGTACCTCACAAATCACTGCTCACACACTTTGAAAAGTGTTTAGGTAAGCAGAAAAGTTAACTCTTGTGGTCTATCTTTTCACAATCAGTGAATAGAACAAATGAAAACGCTGGAAATGTCTGTGACTGAAGCTGTAGTGATTATGGCAATGGCATGAGGCTCCTAATTATAGACTTTGTGATTTAGGGAAATAATACTGTAAAAGAAAATCACAGAATAGCTGCCCCAAAATTTGTAATAGCATTTGCCTTCTCTTTTGATCCAGCACATAAACTTACAGCTATTTCAAAATTAGGATACACCTTTGAATGCCTGGCCTGATTCTACTGGCCCAGATATTGTTGTTGTTGTTATGTGCTGTCGAGATACCTGCGGCCCACAGAGACCCTACGTACAGCAGCTTTGAACCCTTTCCTGTCCCGAGCCAGTCCCACTAATTCTGACACACTAACCACCATTGCCCCACTTTCTTTATCTTTCCATCTCATCCGTGATCTTCCTATCTTACACTGTCCTCCTCCCTCCCAAGCATGACATCCTTCTCCAAGAATCAGTCTCTTCTGGCCAAGTGCCCAAAGTATGTGAGATGGAGCTTTAAAATTCTAGTCTCCAAGGAGGGACTTGGTTTCACCCTCTCCAAGACAGACTGATTTGTTTTCTTGGTGATCCACGGTATGTTCAAGACTTTTCTCTAGCAACACAATTTGAAGGCATTAATTCTTTTTTTGTCATCCTTAGTCATTGTCCAGCTCTCTGAAGCATAACAAGTAATTGAGAAGACCATTGCCTGTACTAGACACATCTTACTCTCTAGAATGACATCGTTGCTTTTCAGACTTCTGGAGAGGTCCCTGACAGCAGATTTTCTCAATGCTATTCATCTTTTGATTTCCTGACTGCTGATGTTAAGAGTGTTAATTGTGGAGCCAAGCAATTTTTTGCTAACAACCTCAGTCTCTTCTTCATCTATCATGGTGCTGCCAATTAGCCTAGTGGTGAAAATCTTTGTCATCTTGAGGTTGAACTTCAATCCATAATGAAGACCACAGTCCTTGATCCTCTGCAGCAAGTATGTTAGACTTTCTTCAGTTTCAGCAAGCAAAGTTGTGTCATCTGCATATTGTAAATTGTGGATGAGTCTTCCTCCAATCCTGATGTCACACATATATTCCCTTATGAAGCCCTATGTCCTAAATTATCTCTTTTACATACAGATTAAAAAGTTATGGAGACAGGATGCATCCCTGATATATACCTTTCCTGATTTTGAACCATGCATTATTTACTTGCTCTGTTCTGAGACTTCTCCTGGTCCAAGTACAGGTTTCACTTAAGTACAATCAAGTATCATGAGATTCTCATTCTTCTCAAAGTTAGACACAATTTGTTGTTATCCACACAGCCAACTGCCTTTGCCTAATCAATGAAACACAGATAGACATTCCTCTGGTACTCTCCACTTTCTCTGACATTGGCAGTAATGTCCCCGGTGCCACAACCTCTTCTAAACCCAGCTTTTATTTCTGGTAGTTCTCTGTTCCAGCTGTTTTTGGATAATCTTTAGCAGAATTTTGCTAATGTGTGATATTAGTAATATTGTTTGATAATTTCCACACTCTGTTGGGTCACCTTCTTTTGGAATGGGAATAAATATGAATCCCTTCCAGGCATTTGGTCAAGTTGCTGTCCTCCAGATTTCTTGGCACAGCTTGGTGAGCACATCCAGGGCAGCATCTATTTGTTGAAATACGTCAATTGATATTCCATCAATTCCTGGGAGTTTATTTTTTGCCAGTTCTTTCAGGTCAGTCTGAACTTCCTCCTCCATCACCATTGCCTCTTGATCATATGTGGTTTCTTGAAGTTCTTCTATGTCAGTCAATTCTTTTTGGTACAATGACTCTATATTCCTTCCACTTTCTTTCAGTGCTTTCTGAATAAGTCAATATTCTTACCATAGTTTCCTTAAGCATTGCAACTCACAACTTGAATTCGTTCTTTAGTTCCTTCAGCTTATGAAATGTTGAGCAAGTTCAGCCATTATCTGACTCCAGCTCCTTGCACATTTCATTATAATATTTTGCCTTGTCTTTCTGAGCTGCCCCTTGGAATCTTCTATTCAGTTCCTTAACTTCTTGATTTTTTCCCTTTGCTTTGGCTTCTTGACACTCTAGTACAATATCCAGAGTCTCTTCTCACATCCGTTTCGGCCTTTTCTTCTTCTTCCTTCTCTGCAATGATTTTTTT
>NW_006399774.1:23797084-23798037 GCF_000299155.1 Elephantulus edwardii
GCAGTCTCCTCCTGTACCAGTCAGATCTGATTTGTTGGTACACTCACACAAAAATAATAAAATAAAAACAATAGCAACAGCTAAATACATGGCTTCACTCTTAAGAAGTATTTTACAGAGGTTTAGGTCCTAATGTCGACTCGTCTTGGTTCCTGACGCTGAGTTAGGAGAGGGAAAGTGAAAACCCAGACCCCAGCTCTGTGTAGAGCCCCGGGTACACAGGTGTGGGACTCATAATCATAAAACATATTCTTCAAAGCTCTCAAAAAGGGAAATAGAACTGTTTTCCATTTTTATAAGCTGTCTACTTTACTGTTGTTGTTATGTGCCATCAAGTTACTTGTGACTCATAGAGATCAGATGTACAACAGCTCTAAAGACTTCTCTATCTTGAGCCAACCTTATTGTCTCTGACATACCTACCACCGTTACCCCAGTCACTGAATCAATCCATCTCATCGAGGGTCTTCCTATCCTGCGCCATCCCTCCACTCTCCCAAGCATGTTGTCCCTCCCCAAGGACTGATCCCTCCTTGCAACATGTCCAAATTATATCAGATGAAGCTTCCTAAACCTTGTCTCCAAGGAGCCACCTGATTTCACCCTCTCCAGGAGAAGCCTGTTTGTTTTCTTAGCAGTCCATGGTATATTCAATACTCTTCTCCAGCACCACAGCTCAAAGGCATCTATTCTCTTTCTATCATCCCTAGTCATTGTCCAGCTCTCTGACACATAGCTAGTAACTGCAAAGACTATGTCGTGGATCAAGAGTGCCTTAGTCTCCAGACTGACATCCTTGTCTTCAGTACTTTGGAGAGGTTCCTGTCAACAGACTTTCCCATTGCAATTCATCTTTTAATTTCCTGGCTGTGTCTACATTATTTACTGTAACTTGAGGTGGAAAGACAGCACAAGAGAGGAAGACCTTGGATGAGATAGATTCTTTCAGTGAC
>NW_006399774.1:23811773-23812445 GCF_000299155.1 Elephantulus edwardii
AACAACAACAACAATCTGAGAATTTTTTAAAGTACAGAAATTCCATCTGAAAATCAGTGCAATAATGTTTCAAAGTGCCTGGAAATGCTAAAATGTTGGCCCCAGTGGATTGAATTAAAGCCGCTATGTATGCTGTAACAGAGGCACCGTGATAGCCATGGAAAGAGATGTGCTCAGAACAACAGTCTAATGTGACCCAGGGTAGAAGAAAACATTTCATAAAGAGGATTTTCACTGTGTTTGGAAAGAAACTGAAATGGCTTCATTTGCCAGAAATGTCCATATGTTTTCAGATGCACTAGCAAAGCAGAAACAAAATAATTTTAATTTCCTAAATCCAGGGCAAAAACCACAGCTTTCTCTCTGGAAAATGTCAAGAGTTGGGAAAGAGGAACTGGAGTTTATATCGCCACTTTTGATTACATTGAGGTGACATTGCCATCTGAACAAAATGAACTGTGGAGAGGAGCATTACCAGCCTCGTGTCCTCTGGAAGAGTTCAACTTTCACAGGATTTTTACTTTCACTCTGGAATGTTCTGTGAATTCATATTATGGGGTTATCTTTTTTTGACACATGAGAATGAAAAACACAAGTTTATCACAAATGAAGCACTGAAGAGGTTTCTTTGTGGTTGTTTTTTGTTTTTAAAGGAATTAGATACCTGTGCAC
>NW_006399774.1:23813634-23818470 GCF_000299155.1 Elephantulus edwardii
GAATTGGTTGACACAAAATAATTGCCTGAAACAACATATAATCAAGAGCCTATGGTGACGAAGGCAGAAGGTCAAGCTGCCCTGAAAGAATGGGCAAAAACAAGACCCTAGGAACCGAAGCATTTCAACAAACAGATGCTGTCCTGGATGTGCTCATGAAGTTGTTCTAAGAAATCTGGAGGACAACCACATGGCCAGCTGACTGGGAGAGATCCATATGGGAGAGATCCATATTTGTTTCCATTCCAAAAAAAGGTGATTCAACAGAGTGGGGAAATTACTGAACAATATCATTAATATCACACGCAAGCAAAACCTGCTGAAAACTATCCAAAAACAACGGGCACAGCACATCAACAGAGAACTGCCAGATGTTCAGGCTGGGTCTAGAAAAGGCTGTGGAAGTAGGGATATTATAGCCAGTGTTAGATGCATCTTGGCTGAAAGCAGAGTATTAGAGTTGTTGTTGTGTGCCATTGAGTCACCTGCGACTCATAATGACCCTATGGACAAGAGCCCTAAACTCTGCTCTGTCCTGTGCCAAACTCGCCGTCTCACACACACTCATTCCCACCACTCCACTCACAGAATTGATCCATCTCCTCGAGGGTCTTCCTCTCCTGCGCCATCCCTCCACTCTCCCAAACATGATGTCCCTCTCCAAGGACCAGACCCTCCTTGCAAACATGCCCAAAGTATGTCAGACGAAGCTTCAGAATCCTTGAATCAAGGAGCATTCTGGCTTCACCTTCTCCAGGACAAACTTGTTTGTTCTCCTAGCAGTCCATGGTATATTCAACACTCTTCTCCAGCACCACTGCTCAAAGGCATAAATTCTCCTTCTATGAACCTATTCATTGTCCAACTCTCCAATACATAGCACATAATTGCAAAGACTATAGCCCAGATCATGCACACCTTAGTCTCCAGCAAGATCAAGTGTTCTGGGATTCCCATTCTTCTCAGAGTCAGCCACAGATTGTTGTGATCCACACAGTCAAAAGCCTTTCCATAATCAATGAAACACAGATAGACATTCTTCTGGTATCCCCTGCTTTCTGCCAAGACCCATCTAACATTAGCTATAATATCCCTAGTACCATGACCTTTTCTAAATCCAGCCTGCACATCTGGAAGTTCCCTGTTGACAAATTGATTACATTTGTGGAACGACTTGCTGGAGAAACTCAATATCAGCAGTGAAAACCAGGGCAGGTGCTGATTGTGGGACAGACCACAAACTACTCATATGCAAGTTCAAGCCGAAGTTGAGGAAAATGAAATCAAGTCCACTGGAACCAACATTTGACCTTAAGTCTGTCCCACTTGAATTTCAAAAACATCTCAGGAACAGGTTTGAGGCCTTGAGCACCAATGAGCATAGACCAAATGAGCTCTGGGAGGATATCAAGAAAATAATCCACAAAGAATGCAAAAGATCATTACAAAGACTGAAAAAGAAGAAAAGACCAAGATGGATGTCAGATGAGACTCTTAGTATTGCATTAGAGCACTGAGAAGCCAAAGCTAAAGGAAAAAAATCAAAGAGCTACACAGAAAATTTCAAAAGGCAGCTCGGACAACAAAGCAAGATACTATAATGAAATGTGCAGAGAGCTGGAGTCAGAAAATCGAAAGGTCTGGACTTGCTCAGCATTTCTTAAGCTGAAGGAGTTGAAAAACAAATTCAAGCCACGGGTGGCAATACTTAAAGATAGTTTGGTAGAATGTTAAATCATCCAGGAAGTATCAAAAGAAGTTGGAAGGAGTACACAGAGTCATTGTATCAGAAGAAATTGGCTGACACAGGAATTTCATGAAATAACATATGAGCAAGAGCCTATGGTGATGAAGGAGGAAGTTCAAGTTGCTCTGAAGGAATTGGCAAAACACAAGGCTCCAGGAGATGACAGCATACCAATTGATTTATTTCAACAAACAGACGCTGCCTTGAATGTGCTCACTAAGTTGTGCCAGGGTATCTGGAGGACAGCCAGCTGGCTAACTGACTGGAAGCGATCTATATTTGCTCCCATTCCAAAGAAAGGTGACCCAACAGAGTGTGGAAATTATCGAACATTATCATTGCTATCATATACAAGCAAGAGTACTAGAGTAGAGTAATTTAAATGAATTTGATGCTCTTTAGTGATGATGATGTTGTCATGTGCTGTTGAGTCACTTGCGTCATAGTGACTCGATGTTCAAAAGCCCTAAACCATGCTCTATCCTGTGCCAACTTCACTGTCTCTGACACACCTACTTCTATTGCTCCAATCACTGAATTGATCCATCTCTTTTTAGGATCTTCCTCCCTTGTGCTTTCCCTCCACTCTTTCAAACATGACATTCCTCTCCAAAGACCTGTCCCTCCTTGCAACATGTCCAAAGTATGTCAGACGAAGTTTCCGAATCCTTGACTCCAAGAAGCAGCCTGGTTTCACCCTCTTGAGAATAAACCGGTTTGTTCTCCTAGCCATCCATGGTATATTCAACACTCTTCTCCAACACCACAGCTTGAAGGCATCAATTCTCTTTCTATCATCCCTACTCCCTGTCCAGCTCTCTGATGCATAGCATGCAATTGCAAAGACCTTGGCTTGCATCAGGCACACCTTGGTCTTCAGCCTGCATCATTGCTCTTCAGTACTCTTGAGAGGTCCCTCACAGCTGACTTTCCCAAGGCAATTCATCTCTTGATTCCCTGGTTGCTGATACCAAGAGTGTTGACTGTGGAGCCAAGCAAACTAAAACTGTCAACAATCTCAATCTATTCACCCTCCATACTGAGGCTGCCAATTGGCCCAGTGGTGAGAATCTCTGTTTTCTTGAGGTTGAGCTTCAATCCGTATTGAAGGCCACAGTCCTTGACCTTCTGCAGCAAGCGCTTTAGGTCCTTCTCAGTTTCAGCAAGCAGGGTTGTGTCATCTGCATAATGCACGTTGTTGATGAATCTCCCACCAATCCTGATGCCACATTCTTCCTCATACCGCCCTGTGTCCCAGATGATCTGTTCTGCATACAGATTGAAAAGTATGGAGACAAAACACATCCCTGGTAGACACTGTTCCCGATTTTGAACCATGTAGTGTCTCCTTCTTCTGTTCTGACAGCTGCCTCTTGATTCAAGTATGTTGTTGTTATGTGCCATTGAGTCACCTGTGACTCATAGCGAGCGATCCTATGTACAACAGCCCTGAACCCTGCTCTGTCCTGTGCCAATCTCACTGTCTCTGACCCACCCACACGGGTTACTCGTTTCTGGGAAAATACTGCCTTCCTAAATTCTTTCAGGTTCTCTCTGGTCTGCAGTGCAGCCCTGCAGGGATCTTGCCTTTTGTAGTCCCATCTCACCACTCCATTGTCCTCCTTTGTCGGCAGTGGCAGCGTGGCGCAATTCCAGCTGCTCCATTTAACTGATTTCTGATCAGGGGTCTTTGAAGGCAGCTCTCTGTCTAGAGCCTCAGTGTGGCAGCTGAGAGAGTGGGGTTCTCCCCTGCTCATAGCTTCCTATCCCAAACTCTCTTGAAGTCTTTGGTCCCTGGGATGTTCCCACAGCAAAAGTGAGCCCCAGTTGGTGTTTCAGGCCTTCTCTCCACTGCAGCTGAATGTGCTGGCTCTGGAAGATGTGTCTCACCTGATGACATCTTCTTTCCTAAGGTCTATTTTCCTCCTTTGTCTCAAAAGTGGCATGAGATCAAGGGCATAAGTATAAGCAATGTCTGTTTTGTGTACTATCCTTGGTCTGTGGAGTGACGTGGCCATGATCCTCAACTTCTCTATCATCTCTCTTCTCTATCATCTGTGTGGTTCAGGGGGAGGTCTTTGTCTTCACTCTTGTACTAGCTGAAGGTGATTTCTTGGCAAGATCTTATATACTGGTGATGCCTTCTTGGGAAGGGGTCTAACACTGTGGAAGAGGTGCTGGGAGTTCCTGTCATAGAAGGGTATGCCAATTTCTCTGTAGAGGCCCAGCTTCCGTTCTTGTCAGCTGATTTGAAGACGCAGGCATTTCCCTGTTCTGGGAGGGTCTCCTCTCTGTGTTTCTTCTTATTTATTGTTCTGTCCATGTTTTTATCTCTTAAAGAATTTGGCAAATGTTGTCTATTTTATATTATATGGTTTATAGTTATAAGTTGTACTCTCAACTGTCAATGATATTCATGTCTGAAATGATAGACATTGTTTGGCTGAAAGTTTAATTGTGAGAGGGATTTCAGTTGCAGGTTTGAAGGGTGACCTAAGCCAAAGCCTTGAGGATTCCATCAGTCTTAATTAGACCAGCAAGTCTGGTATTTTTTTTTTTTTATGATTTTGTAATTTTGTTCCACAATTCCTCCCCCCTTCTATCAAGGACCTTCTATCATGATCCCTTGTAGAGTTTTCAACAATAGTAGTTCGACATTATCTAATTCTTTTGGTCTCAGCCTGACGTTTTTGTGATCACTTAGCCTTTGTCAAGGAGTCTTTGATTTCTTGACTTTTCTTTGCTCAAATGGGGGGAGACCAGCAGGTGTACTCTATATGGCCACTTGCAAACCTTTAAGATCTCAGTCGCTGCTCGGCAAAGTACGAGCTGTCCTCATGCTCTGTTCTACCCTAGTTGAGTTTGATGCCCTCCTTGGCCATGCTCCTGAGCTTCCAGTCTATCTCCCTTATGGAGTTTGGTTGTGGCTAAGAAATTAAATAATTTTGCCACTTGTTTGCTCTGTGGTATACATAGATCTTTTTCTAGCATTTTTATATGCCATAAAGACATATATAGATATGCATATAGAAATATAATTTGACAAACCTGTATATTCATCAGTGTCAAGAAGACAAAGATTCTCACCA
>NW_006399774.1:23819130-23823314 GCF_000299155.1 Elephantulus edwardii
AACATATATTCATCAGGTGTACTCTTCTTTGGCTGCATATAACTTACTTATTTGCCCATGTGTCCATGTGTATTAGTGCCTGCTACGATAAAGAATTGCACTATCAACCTAAAGGTATACGCTTCAAATCCAGAAGCTGCTCTGAAGGAAGAAGGACAATCTTCTCCCACGCAGTTCATGGCCTCTAACAACCGGTTACGAGTCAGTTCAGCTACAAGTCAGTTACAATTCAATGCTACAGAACAAATCACTGCTAATGCAGGATTCTGTCCGTTTACCATGATAATGTTTATTGTTGTTATCTGTGATTCTCATGCACCCAAATCTTCCTTTTCTTTAATGTTATGATACGGACGACCCACTTTTTGTGTGTTATCCTTCCCTTTGCCCATTTAATACGTATCTTCTTATCTAATTGGTGATTGTCTCTCATCTCTTCCCTTATTCTGAGTAACTATCCAAGATTGCCTTTTTCCTGTAATATTTTCTTAACTTTTGTAATAATGGATCTGTGCACTCTTTGTCCTGTGGGTGATTTCTTTAACAGAGTATAATACCCTCCAGGCTTAGTCATGCTATGAGGCGTTTTGCAATTTTTGTTGCTGCTTCTCATTTTTCTGAGAACCTTCCAACCAGAGGGGCTTGTATTATGACGCTACTTTCAGTAATATTTTTCTGTTATTCATGGTTTTCCAAGGTCTGTTATTTAAGAAGTATATAGTCAGTAAATAGAATGTGCAGTCTATGAAGTATGGATCCAGGAAAATTGCAAATTGTGAAACATGAAGTGGAATGTATACAGATCAATGTCTTATGTATTAATGAGTATTGATCATTTTGAATTCAATAATCATATGATCTCTTTTGCCAGAAATGACAAATTGAAGAGGAATGGTGGCCATTTATGATAAAAACATTTCAACACAATTCTGAAGTATAATTCTGTGATTGATAGGATAGTATTCTGTACATACAAAGAAGAAATTCTAATACAGCTATATTCAAACATATGTGTATAAAAACAAAAAGACCCCAAACACATGTATCAATTTAAAAACTAAAGATGAAAAACTTGAAGATTTCTACTCAAATTTGCAATCTGAATTTGATTAAACATGTAATCAAGGTGCACAAATAGTAGTTGACTAGAATGCAAAAGTTGGAAGTAAATAAGAAGGACGAATATTTGGAAAACATGGACTTAGTGACAGAAACAAAGCTAGAAATTGAAGGAGAGAATTTTATGCAATCATTTGCACAAGGATTAATTTACCACATATAACTTTAAAAAACCCTCATAAATGACAAGTATCAACATAGACCTCACCTGATGGAAACCACACAGGAATCAGACTGAATATATCAGTGGAAAGAGGTTATTAGAGAAGATCAGTTTCAGCAGTGAACACCAACCTGGGGTTGACTACGGAGTAGATCATCAACTACTCATATGCACGTTAAATAGAAGCTGAAGAGAATGAAATCAAGTCAATATTGTTGTTGTCAGGTGCTGTTGAGTTCATAGTGACCCTGTGAACAACAGACTTAAACCCCATCCTACCCTGTGCCATCCTCATACTTCCTGACACATTAGAGCTCATTGTGGAAGTCATCATGTCAGTCAACCTGGTGAGGTCTTCTCCCTCACCAGCCCTCCACCCTTTCCAGCATCATGTCCTTCTCCAAGGAACAGCACCGCCTAGTAACATGCCCGAAGTACGTGAGGTGAAGCCTCATCATCTTTGTCTCCTGAAAGCACTCTGGTTACATTCTAAGGCGTATCTGTTTGCTTTTTTGGCTGTCCATGAATTTTCAGTGCTCTTCTCCAACACCACAGCTCAAAGGCATCAATTCTTCTGTCGTCTTTACTCATTGTTCAGCTCTCAGATGCATAGCAAGTGATCAGAAAGACCATGGCCTAAATTAGACACACCTTAGTCCTGAAACTGACATCATCACACCTCAATAACTTGGAGAGGTGCCTAACTGCAGACTTTCCCAGTATAATACATCTTACATCTTCTGATTCTTTTTTTAAATTGAGATTTTATTGTAAGTTTATAAAGAACTTGGATTTCCACTCATTCAATTGTTGCACAGTGAGCACTGCAATGGGCTCTTGTGCGTCAGGAAGTGTGGGGATGGCGCCGGACAGAACAGGGTTCAGATCTTTTGTTCACAGGGTCACAATGAGCTTTACTTGATGTGATGGCACCTAACAACAGCAACAAATCAGTAAGTAGGCAACATCATGATAGATGCAGAAAAGATTGAAGTTTTCAAGGACTTCATTTTTTATTTATTTTATTTTTAATTTTTATTGTATACTGGTTTACACACACAGATCATAAAGTTCATATGCATTGTTTTTCACAATCCCTCCCTTCACCCATCAAATTGTGTGACCCTATATTGAAGCCCCCCATTGGATCCTCATTTATACAATCATTCCTTGTTTTAACTACATAAACTTTGTTTTGTACAATATGCATTACTGTTGACCTATTCGTTTTATCTTCCAGTCTCAAGTCCCCATCACTCCTTCCCTATTCCTCCACTCACACACCCCGCCCCGCATCGCCCCCACTAATCTCTGCTGTTCTGGTGATTCCTCTTCTTCTTCCCCAGCCCGACTCCCCTCCCTTTCTGAAGAATTATATCTTGTTCCTGTTTGCTAACTGCAATGCTGTCTTTATCTAGATCCTTCTCTGGCTGGTCCTCCCCTGACTTGGTCCTTGTAGTGTTCTTTGCCTATTCAATACATTTCTATTCTTCATTCTATTGTCACAGCTGTGGTCCTATGCAGTGCTTGTCCTTTTGTGAATTATTTCACACAACACTCTATATTCTCCTATGTTGTGTCGTACTTCAGGAATAGTTCCATTGTGTGAATATGCCAGGTTTTCTATCCATTCATTTATTGATGAGCATTTGGATTGTTCCATTTTCTTTATATCATGAGTATCATTGCTATGAACATGTTGTATTGTTGTAAGTTGCCATCTAGTATGACTCAGTGATCCTATGAACAAAAGATCTGAACCCTGTCCTGTCCTGTGCCGTCTCACAATCCCTGACCCTCTCAAGCCATTGCTGCAGTCACTGGGTCAATCGCCTTGCTGAGGATCCTTCTATCCTTTCCTTACCATCACCTTTCCAAGTATGATTCCCATTCCTAGGAATAGCTTCTCTTGGCAATATGCCCAAAGTATGAGATGAAGCTTTAGCATTTTTCCTTCCAAGGAGCACTCTGGTTGCACCTTCTCCAAGGACTGTGTTTGTTCCTTTGGCAGTTCATGGGATAGTCAGTACTCGTCTACAAGACCACAGTTCAGAGGCACAGTTCTTCTGGAATCCATGTAGCCAGTGATTGACAAGGCCATAGGCTACTGTTTTTTGCCAGGAAGCCAGCTCTGATTCATGTCATGTTCTGTATGGCAGAACCCAAGGTTGCATGGCCTTGCACAAACTGCCTGCTTTGTTCCATTGTGACTGTTGGACAAATCTACCTCACTGAAACTTTCCCTCGTTTTGTCTAAGCTTGCTCTTTTCCAAATATGACATCCTTTTCTAGCAATTGAACTTACCTGATAACATGTGCAAAGGAAGTGAGCTAGCGTCCTGCCGTCCTCTCTTCTAGAGGGTATTCTGGCTACGGTTCCTCTAAGGATGATTGGTCCTTCCAGAAGACTACGGTGTACTCACCATCCGTCACCAGTAACACACGTTGGGTGTGCTGGATTGGTGCAAATGTTTAAGAGCTTAACTACTGGCCAAAAGGTTGGGTGTTCAAATCTAACCTCGGGATGCCTTTGAGGAGAGGCCTGGTGGTCCGCTTCCACCACTCACAGCTATGAAAACCCACTGAGATATTTCTGCTCTGCATATGTAGGTTGTCACTGAGCTGGAATAGGCAGCTAATTATTTAAAAACAAACAAAACACACAGTTTCAATACATCAATTATTTTTCTGTCTTCCATTTTCACTCCCCAACTTGTGCAGTTACATAAGGTCATTGGAAAGATCATGGTTTGTGCCAAGTGCATCTGCGTTCTTGAATGATAACTTTGTTCTTTAACACTTTAAGGAGCTTTTTGTAGCAGATGTTCTCAATACAGTGTCATTTGATTTCTTGATTGCTACTTCCATGGGTGTTGGCTTTAGATCCAAATAACATGAAATA
>NW_006399774.1:23824694-23826024 GCF_000299155.1 Elephantulus edwardii
GCTCCACAGTCAACACACTGAACCAGCAGTTAGGAAATAAAAAGATGAATTACATCAGAAAAATCTGCTATAAGGACCTCTCTGGAGGGCTAAAGAACAATGATGTCAGTCTAGACACTAAGGTGTGCCTTTGCAGAGTAAATGAAAAAATTTGTAAATATCTTTCTTTTTAAATTTTTTTTAGATTTTAATGAAAGTTTATAGAGAACTTGGATTTCCATTCATTCATCGATTCATTGTTGCACATTTTCCTCTCTACCCTCCCTAATTGTTTTTTATTTGGAAAAAATATCCTTTCATTGTTATGAAAAAATATCCTTTCATTGTTCAGTCCACTTTACCATGTGATTATCTTTCTAATATTCTCTGCTTTCAGTCACATTCTAGCTGACACTAGCAATGATATTTCTCTTTTCAAGGCCTCTTCTAAATAATTTTATAATTTGTCAGTATTTTTTGTTTGTTTTTGCATTTAAAAATTCTCTTCAATATACATTTTTGTTTGTTTATTTTTGCATGTAGAGGGACATGATGCTGGGAAGGGTGGAGGGTTGGCAAAGGAGAGGAAGACCCTCAACCAGGTGGACTGACATGGTGACAGCTGCAGTGGACTCTTGTGTGTCAGGAGGTGTGAGGATGGTGCAGGACAGGACAGGGATCAGATCCTTTTTAAAATTCATTTTAATGAAAATTTACAGATACTTGGGGTTTCCATTTGTTCATTGTTGCACTTTTCTCCCTGCCAACCCCCTTACCCGCATTCACTCTTCTCCTTGAAAAGTAAAACTCTTTCATTGTTATGCAATCCCTGCCCCCCAAGTCCACTCTACAGTGTAGCCTTCACTTTGGACTCCTGTCATGACAATAATACCCAATCATATATCCCTTTTAAACAGTTCTCTCCCTCATCCATCTTAATGCAGTATATATCTATCATTCATCCCCTCCTTCTCTGTCTTCCCTCAAAACCAGTATCAGTCCCGTTTTACACAGTGGTCCTCTGTAATATTTGTCTTTATGTAACTGAGATATTTCACTCAGCATAATGTCCTCCAGGGTCACCCATTTTGTATAATATACAAAATGTATAATCGGTTCAGATCTTATGTACATAGGGTCACTATAAGTCACACTCAACTCAAAGACAACAACAACAACACACCTTTTTATTGATTCTCAATTTAAGTCTATTGTGAGTAAAGGATATACTTTACATGGTTTTAAACTTATAAAGTGCTTTATAGCATACTTAAAAGTTCCAAAGTTTTTCCAAAAGTTTTAGGTTTCTATCTAGTAAAATTTTTCTTTGTTGTTGTTGTTGTTATGTGCC
>NW_006399774.1:23827444-23833716 GCF_000299155.1 Elephantulus edwardii
GTGGTCGTTCTCCAGATTTCTTGGCACAACATTACCTGCAATATTTTCTACAGTGCAAATCTTATGCAAACACATTTTCTCGGTTTTTAGGTAGTGAAAGTTTCTTAGTTTTTGAAAGATACTCTTTGATGATAGTAAGTTCTCAGTGTATATAGGGAGCTCTGGTGGTCTACTGGTAAGAAACTTCACTGCAATCCGGAAGGCAAGTGGTTTGAATCCACTAGCCACTCTGTGGGAGAAAGATGGGCTTAACGTCCTGTGTGATTAACTGCCTCTGAAAACCCACCAGAGGGCCAGTGATGGGTTGGTTGGACTTCATGGTAAATGACAACTATATGTATTATTGTTGCTGTTAATTGCCATGGAGTCGAGCACGATTCATAGCGACCCCATGAACAAAGGTCTGAAGCCCTTCCATGATCATCGCCGTTTATCAAAGTAAGCACAGTTTCCAGAGGCAGACTGTTAGGAAGTGCATGCCACTCCTGCTTCCAAATCTCTATCTCTGTCTACATCTGTATCTACATACCTTTTAATATAACTCTATCTATATCCTTTCATTGCTTTAAAGAAGTTTCTACTTTGGAATTCAAACCTCTGACTGTTGCCCCGTGAGGATGGCAGAAGCAGTGCCTTTGAGTTTGTGGTGTACCGAACATCCCACCGACTGTCAGAAGGACAAACCATGTTCACACTGGAGGAAGAGCAACCACTAAGGTGCTCCTTCGAGTCAAGGCTGGGGAGATTCTTTCCACATACTTTGGACATGGTTCAGGATGGATCAGTCTTCAGGGGAAAATATCATCCTGGGAAAGATGGAGGTTCTTTAGATGCAACTTCCTAGGAGCTTGTTCAGTGTGTCATATACATAATTTGGTATTTTTTGTCAAATATGAGAAAATGTTCCGTTTTTTCTTCTCATGGTTTTCGGCCTTGTTCTGTATTGTCTTTTCTTTCTTGAAATCTGATTATGCAAACATTAGACTCCTTGTTATTGCCACAAAGTTAGCTATTATGAGCTATGAACTCCAGTTTATAGCTATTTTCTACAGGAAACTTTCTTTAGAAGTTTATGTTCTTTTTAAAGCCCATTTTTTTTTTTATTTCCGGCAATGTAATATTATGATTTAGAATTTCATTTCCTCTTTCTTTAATGCTTTTTTCTCCACTCTCATTTCGTCCCTGCTTAGCTATACTTCTAAGGATTGCTTTGAAGCCCTGTCTGCTTGTTGCAGTTTTGAACCAGAATGTAATATATTACTTTTCTCCTCCTAATTGTGAGTTATATGTTTCTTTGCATGTATCAAACATTTTGATGGTATACAATACATTGTGTACAGAAGAGTGTCAGGATGCTGAACCTTCCTCTAGTTTTGGGATTTATTTTTTCATTTTGGGTTTGTTTAATTTAAATTTTTTAATTAATTTTAAATGAAAGTTTACATAGACTTAGGGTTTCCATTCTTTTGTTGTTGCACTTTTCTCCCTGTCCACTCCCTGCCCACCAATTCCCTCTTCTCTTTGAAAATTAAAAGAAAAATTATTTCATTGTTATACAATCCCTTGCCCCCAAGTCCACTCCACTGTGCAGCTTTCATTCCAGACTCCTGTCATAGCAATAATACCTAATCACATATCCCTTTAAAACAGTTCTCTCCCTCATCTGTTTCAATGCAGTCTACATTATTTATCCCCTCTTTCTCAGTCTGCCCTCAACCTCTAGGTCAGTCCCATTTTACAACAGTGGCACCATGCAATATGTGTCCTTTTGTGACTGGGATATTTCACTCAGCATAATGTCCTCCAGGGTCCCCCATTTCACCCTACACCCGGGAATGCAGGCTTTCTGTGTGTGCTGTGTAAAGTAAGAAAGTGACCATTCATTT
Organism: Elephantulus edwardii; assembly: GCF_000299155.1. NCBI lineage: Eukaryota > Metazoa > Chordata > Mammalia > Macroscelidea > Macroscelididae > Elephantulus > Elephantulus edwardii. The sequence continues at coordinate 23,829,331 of NW_006399774.1, forward strand.
CACTGGGTAACAAGAATGAGCTCTCCTCTTGGTCAGCTTCGAGACTCCGCCCGAGCTCCTGATGCCACATTGGAGGACTGGTTTATTTATCACTCGAATGCTTGAGCCCAAGGCTGTGGCTTGGATTGAGCTTCATCAAAGCTCTAGATTACCGGAACGGTGAGAATAAGGAACATGCTGCTAATTCTACTTTTCAGTCCCTACTTCATTGCCTTTTTTTCTTGTTCCAAAAATTCAGGGTGAGTCTAGGGATCATTTTCAAGATAAGCACATAATAGTGCACTTGGGGATCTTCCAGCATCCTCTATCTCACCCTCTCCCCCATTGCCAATACGTTGGCTGAACTCACATTGAACTTGAGGTGTCTGTTACTGTGAGAGGCTTCCCGTCACCCTACCATGGTTGTGAGACACAAGGTTTTCTTCGGCTGATATCCATGCCTTTCTGCTGTTGTGTTTTGGGGTGAGTGTAGTGGTAGCCTTCCTGTCCCTACTGCTTCAAGATGCCCCATTGGGTAACCATAACTTCTATCGTACTCATGTCATTTCCCTTTTATTATTATATTCATTTTCAGGGATTCTCATTCTATATTATTTTAAGCCATTAGCAAATACTATTAATAAGAAAATACACCCCTGTTAAAATTCTCAGGAAATAAAAGTTCCATCCTTGTATACAAACAAGAAGCAGCTTACTTTTAATTGCTTGGTCTGTACAATGTCCATAGCTCTATAGTCTGTGAGATTTGCAATGATAGTAGAATTTATGGTTATGATTAAAATATGCTGTAAAGAAAAATAGATGATTATAAATATAACCATATTTACAAAAACAGCTGTTACGTGGCTGCCTGATTTGCAAGGTTGCCATGATGAAAAAGGTCAAGGTTATGGTGTTGATAGTGTGTGAGGCAATGAGTTTTACTCTGCTCTGAGATCATAGGCTACACCTTCCCCCGCCTCTTACATCCTGGCTGACTTTTATACAAAGACTTATTGAGAGATAGAGTGTGGGTGGATCAGTGCAAAACCATCTGTGAATCATACCTTCTCATGTTTGTGTCTTTACACAGTATTTTGTCTGTTGTGTTTTATTCCATAATTCAACTTTCTATTTCTACACAGAAGAGCTTGAAGCTTGTTGTTGCAACTCATAGTGACCCTGTGTACTGTAAGGACATCAAGGATGGACAGAACCCAGTGCAGGCCAAGAAAGACAGTTTATTGAGGAGAAACTGCCAGGCTAGCTCGCAAGCAGAAGACCAGCCCCCCTAGAAATTAGAGGGGGGGGGTTTCTATTTTCTTACAAGGAACTTTGGGAAGGAGATGCTTACGAATGCTTCCTTCAAGATAGGGAAGTGGCCTGGGGTCTCAAATAACTGTTTCTGGGAAAATGGCAGTGGGGAAGTTTCACAGGGAGAAAAAAACACAGCTGCTGTTTCCTGGGATTGGATTCTCTCAGTAGCCGTTCTGGGAGAGGAAGGAGAGGGCTCTGCAGTCCTAATATGGACAACAGCTCTGAAATCTGCCCTGTCCTCAACTTGTCTCACTGATTCCAATACACCTACCTCCATTGCCCTATTTACTGTAACAATCCATCTCATCCAGGGGCTTCCGCTTCTGTGCTATCCTGCCACCCTTCTGAACATGATTTCCTTCTCCAAGGATCACTCCTTGCTGGCCACATGCCGAAAGTATGCGATACAGAGCTTTAAAATCCTAGCCTCCAAAGAGGAATGTGCTTTCACTCCAACCAATACGGACCTATTTCCTTTGAGGCCCGTGGTATGTTCAAGATCTTCTCCAGCACCACAATTAAAAAACATCAATTCTTCTTCTATCATCCTTAGTCATTGTCCAGAGCTCTGATGCATAGCAAGTAATTATGAAGACCATGGACTGGATCAGGCACACATTAGTCTCTAGACTGACATTGTTGCTTCTCAATACTCTTTAAAGGTCCCTGACAGCAGATTTTCCTAATGTAATTTATCATTTGATTTCTTTGATGGGGTGATATTAATAAATTAAGAATCCTCTAAATATGTATCAGTTATAAAACTATAATTATGTAGTTATAAAACTGTCATCAGTTTTCTCCAGCCTGCAAAACTGGTTACTTTAACTTAGAATTCTTTATTTCCTTTTTTTAGTTAGATCAGCCTTTACCCCTTTGAATCTGTTTCCCCAGTATATGTAAATTGTATCTTAACCTTCCAGTTTGCCAGGAGGGGAGGTGCACCTTTCCTGAGTTAACTTTTCTCTTTTCAGGGCCTGTTTTTATCAGTCATGTGTTAACTGTTTTGTAGGTTGCCTGATTACTGTTACCAGTGTGTGAATTGTTTTGCTGTTGTTGTTGTTTTCAGGTTCAGAACTTCTTTTATTTTACTAACAAAGGTGCATTGTTAAGTGAGTTAGTGTCCAACCCTGGTATAAAAGCCTCATGACCCCTCCCATGTGAGAGGTGGTCTCTGAGAAGGATCTCACTGCTTTCTCCCAGATCTGTAATAAAGTGCTTATGGATATTGCAATCCATCTGTCTTCTTGGCAATTGACTACAGAAAGAACTCTTTGCATTTAGTAACATCCTGATTGCTGGTGCCAAGAGTGTTGATTGTGGAATAGAGAAAGCTGTAACTGTTAAAAAAACCTCAATCTCTTCTCCAGCCATCATACTGGGCCTCTTGGCCCAGTGGTGAGAATTTTTGTCTTTTTGATGTTGAGCTTCAATCCAGATTGAAGACTACAGTCCTTGTCCTGAAGCAAGTGCTTCAGGTCCTCCTCATTTTCAGCAAGCAGGGTTCTATATCTGCATAATAATGTAGGTTGTTGATGAGTCTTCCTTCAATCCTGATGCCACATTCCTCCTCATAAAGCACAGCCTCCCAAATGATCTGTTCTGCATACATCCTTGCTGGACTCCTTCCCTGAGTTTGAACCAGGCAGTGTTTCCCTGCTTTGTCTGACTACTGCTTCCTAGTCCAAGTATAGGTTTTGCATAAACACAATTAAGTGTTCTGGGATTCCCATTCTCCCCAAGGTTAACCACCATTTGTTGTGATCTACACAGCCATATGCTTTTGCATAGTCAACGAAGCACAGATAGACATTCCTCTGGTACTCTCTGCTTTCTGCCATATCTATCTGACATTTGTCATGTCTCTAGTGCCTCAGCCTCTTCTAAAACCAGCTTGTATTCCTGGTAGTTCTCTGTCAATGTACTGCTTTAGTCATTTCTGGATAATCTTCAGCAGGATTTTGCTTGCATGGGATGTGAATGATGTGGTATGATATTTTCCATACTCTGTTGGGTCACCTTTTTTTGAATGTAAATAAATATGGGTCTCTTCCAGTCAGTGGACTAGGTAGTTGTCCTCCAGATTTCTTGGCACAACCTGATGAGCATGTCCAGCCAATTCTTTTTGCTACAATGATTCTGTATATTCCTTCCATCTTCTTTTAATACTTCCTGTATCATTCAATATTCTGCCCGAAGCATCCTTAAGTATTGCAACTCGAGGCTTAAATTTGTTTTTAGTTCCTTCAGCTTAAGAAATGCCAAGTGAGTTTGGTCCTTTTGATTTTCTGCCTCCAATTCTTTGAACATTTCATTATACTGCTTTGCTTTGTATTCTCTTGCTTCTATTTAGCTCCTTCACTTCCTGCCTTTCTCCCTTCTGCTTTGGCTTCTCGGTGCTCTAGTGTCATATCCAGAGTCTCTTCTGACATCCATTTTGGTCTTTTCTTCCTCTTCTGTCTTTGTAATGACCTTTTGCATTCTTTGTGGATGATATTCTTGACATCCTCCCACAGCTCATCTGCTCTTCATTCGGTAGAGTTCAAGTTCTCAAACCTGTTTCTTATTTGATTTTTAAATTCAAGTTTGTACAGACTCAAGGTCAAATTTTGGTTCCCGTGGATTTGATTAGACCTTCTTAAGCTGTACTTTGAACTTGTATATGAGTAGTTGATGGTCTATTCCCCAATCAATGCCTGGCCTTGTTTTCATGCATTGAACTTCTCCAACAATTTCTTCAACTAATGTAATCAATCTGATTCCTGTTCAGACCATCAGGTAAAATCCATGTGTGTAGCCTGTGTTTATGGTTTTTTTTTTTTATGAAAGGTATTTACAATGAATAAATCAATGATTGTACAGAATATTATGATTCTATCCCCAGCCTCATTACTATCTCTAGGTCCATGCTTTCCAAATACTGATCCTTCTTCCTGGTTTCTAACTCTTGCATTCCAGTCACTCATTATTATTAATGCATCTTGGTTGCACAGTCAGTTGGTTTCTGACTGCAAAAGTAGGTAGAAATCATCTGTTTCCTCGTCTTTTGCTCTAGTTGTTGGTGTATAGATTTGAACGATAGGGGTATTA
>NW_006399774.1:23834146-23843843 GCF_000299155.1 Elephantulus edwardii
AATTTGGATGCTCAGCTTTGGAACAACGTCTGACAGACAAACATTTTAGTGAAAGGAGCAAATGAAAGAGATATCCCTTACAGAGATAACCATACGTGCAGTGCCCTCCCCCTGAATGTGTGTCTGTCTCTTCCCTTCCCCTGAATATTAACATCGTTTACACTCTTTCCTCTCCCCTCCAAGCACCTCCCTCCCTGCCAGCAACTCTTTGATATGATGGCTTGGGCCACAAGTCACTTCTGTGATGTCTCACACCTTACAATGTTGCTGGTCTCTCAAGCTGATTTCTATCTCATGTTTAAAAGGACTTAAGTCCAAATCTCATCTATCAATTTCAGGGTACTTGTTTTAGTAACTTCATCAGTAGGACATTACAAACAGAAACAAAATTTTCTTTGTGTTGCTGTTGTTACATACCATTGAGTATGACTCATAGTGACCCTATGTACAACAGGTCTGAAGCCTGGCCTCTCCTGTGCCGTCTTCAACATCTCTGACACACTTGAGCCCATTGTTGTCGACACTGTATCAATCCATCTGGTTGAGAGTCTCCGCTTTTCTATCAGCCCTGTACCTTTCCAAGCATGACGTCCCTGCATCAGGAACAATCTCTCCCAGCAACATGGGCAAGGTATGTGAAAGGAAGCTTTAATATCTTTGCTTCCAAGGAGCACTCTGGCTGCACCTACTTAAAGATGTGTTTGTTCTTTTGCCAGTCCATGGGATATTCAGTACTCTTCTCGAACACCATCGCTTAATGAAATAACTGTCTTCTGTTAACCTTATTTATTGTCTAGCTCTCAGATGCATAGCAAATGATTGGAAATCTCATGTCCTGAATAAGGCACATCTTAGTGCTCAAACTGACATCTAGATAGTTTGTGATGTTATATCACAAATTAAAAAGTACAGATAAATCCAAAGGGTCCCAGACAAAGAAGAAAATACACGGTTTCACAGAATAATATAAATTTGGCCAAAAGTCTCTTTTGGGGGAGAAAATTTTGGGAAGTGATTTTGTGTAGTTAAATAAATTCCAGATTAAGGAAAGTCTGAGACTGTAGTCAAGGTTGGCTTTCATTTATTATTTTCCTGAATTATTATTATTAGTTATTGAATTACTACTGTTTATCTAAACACTTATGATAATATTAACTTACTTAAAATGAAACAATTGTTTTTCCTTTGAAGAGGTTGTGTTGGTTTGGTTTTTTGTTTGTTTTTTACAATGTCCCTTGAGCATTTGGGACTTACTAGAATGTACAAGAGAAATTTTTGGGTTAAAAATTAAGAAAGATATTCTAATTTATAAATTGGTATAGCAAATGTGTTACCAAGTGTTTCAGCAAGCAATCCAATATTCAAACTGAGTCTTGCTTTAAAGAATGATAATGGAGGCTTAGTATTTATGTTACGCAAAGGAAGGTAAATATAGAACTAGATTTTCTATTTAATCTTTCAAATAAACAGTCAAGTTTCAAATGAAGAAGCAGTTAAGTAATTCATAGCAAGTTCGTGTATGTTGTTGTTACGGGCCATTGAATCACGTGTGATTAATAGTGACCCTGTGATAAACAGTTGGCATCCTGCTCTATCCTGAGCCAACCTCATCACCTCTGACACACCCACTCCTGTTACTCCAGTTACTGAGTCAATCCATCTCATCCAGGATCTTACTCTCCTGCACTGTCCCTCCACCCCCCCCAAGCCTGATGTCCCTCTCCAAGGACTGCTCCCTCTGAACATGCCCAAAGTATGTCAGAAAAGCTTCAGAATCCTTGCCTCCAGGGAACATCCCGATTGCACCCTCTCCAGCACAGATTTATTTGTTCTCCTAGCAGTCCGTGGGATACTCATTACTTTCTCCAGCACCACAACTCAAATTCTCTATCATCCCTAGTCACTGTCCAGCTTTCTGATGCATAGCAAGTAGTTGCAAAATCCATGGCCTGGAACAAGTGCACTTTAGACTCCAGACTGACATAATTTGTGTCTCTAGTTAGTTTTATTTCCAAGTATTTAATCTTTTAATGTTGTGGTGATGAAAGAGGATGTTCAAATTGCTCTGAAGGAATTGGCAAAAAACAAGGCTCCAGGAGTTGACGGAATACCAATTGGCATATTTCAACAGACAGACACTGGCCAGGATGTGCTCACTAAGTTATGCCAAGAAATTCGGAGAACAGCCAGCTGGCCCACCGACTGGAAAAGGTCAATATTTGTTCCCATTCCAAAGAAAGGTGACCCAACAGAGTGTGAAAATTATCGAACAATATCATTGATATCACATGCAAGCAAGATTCTGCTGAAAAATATACAAAAACGTTTGGAACAATATGTCAACAGAGAACTGCCAGATGTGCAGGCTGGATTTAGAAGAGGTCGAGGTACTAGGGATATTATAGCTAATGTCAGATGGATCTTAGCAGAAAGCAAAAGAATACCAGAAGAATGTCTATCTGTGCTTCATTGACTATGCAAAGGCTTTTGACTGTGTGGATCACAACAAGCTATGGCTGACTCTGAGAAGAATGGGAATCCCAGAACATTTGATTGTGCTAATGCGAAACCTACACTTGGACCAAGAAGCAGTTGTCAGAACAGAGCAAGGAGACACTACATGGTTCAAAATCAAGAAGGGGGTTCGTCAGGGATGTATTCTGTCTCCATACCTTTTCAATCTGTATACAGAACAGATCAACATGGACACTGGGCTGTATGAGGAGGAATGTGGCATCAGGATTGGTGGAAGAATTATCAACAACCTGTGTTATGCAGATGACACAACCCTGCTTGCTGAAACTGAGGAGGACCTGAGGCGGTTGCTGCAGAAGATCACCTACTACAGCCTGCTATTGTGGACTGAAGCTCACCACTGGGCCAATTGGCAGCATCAGCATGGATAGTGAGGAGATTGAGATAGTTAATAGTTTTAATTTACTTGGCTCCACAGTCAACACTCTTTGTAACAGCAGCCAGGAAATCAGGAGACGAATTGCATTGGGAAAGTCGGCTGTGAGGGACCTCTCAAGAGTACTGAAGAGCAACGATGTCAGGCTGGAGACTAAGGTGCTCCCGATCCGGGCTATAGTCTTAGCAATTACGTGCTATGCATCAGAGAGTTGAATAGTGAATAGGGTTGATAGAAAGAGGATTGATGTCTTTGAGCTGTGGTGCTGGAGAAGAGTGTTAAATATACCATGGACTGTTAGGAGAACAAACAGGTTTGTCCTGGAGAGGGTGAAGCCAGAGTGTTCCCTGGAGTCAAGGATTCTGAAGCTGTGTCTGACATACTTTGGGCATGTTGCAAGGAGGGACTGGTCCTTGGAGAGGGCCATCATGTTTGGCAGAGTGGAGGGGCAGCAAAGGAGAGGAAGACCTTTGGTGATATGGATCTATTCTATGACTGGTGCAGTGGGAATAAGTGCGTTTGAGATGACTAGGTTGGCACAGGATAGAACAGCATTTAGAGCTCTTGTACATAGGGTTGCTATAAGTCTCAAGCGACTCGATGGCACATAACAACAACAACAACGTTGTGGTTAGCTATTGTAAATGATATTTCTTTTTTAGTTTCTTTTTGGTATTTTCATTGTTGCTGTAGATAAATCACACTAACTTTTGTACATTGATCTCATATCCTGCCATTCTACTAAATTGGTCTATTAGGTCTGAAAGGTTTTTCCTTGATTTTTTGGAATTTTCTATGTATATTATAATGTCATCCACATATAGTGATACTTTCATTACCCCTTTACCTATTCAGATGCTTCTTATTTTCTTCTCTTGCCTTATTGAACTGTCTAGAACTGCTAGAATAGTGTTGAATAGGAGTGGCAATAATGGACAGCCTTGGCTGGTCCCTGTTCACAAAGGGAATGTGTTTAGTCATTTTTCATTGTGACTGATGTTGGCTCTTGGTTTTGTGTCTGTTTTCCATTATGTTGAGGAGATTTCCCTTTACTCCTATTTTGCTGAGTGTTTTCATCAGGAAGGGGTTTTGGATTTTGTCAAAGGCTTTTTCTGCCTCAGTTAACAGGGTCATGTGGTACTTGTTCTTTGCTTTGTTAATGTAATGAATTGCATTGTTTTTCTTAAACTGAACCATTCCTGCACTCCTTTTATAAATCACACTCAGCTGTGAAGAATTGTTCTGTTGCTATGGCTTTGGATTCTAATGGCCAGGATTGTGTTAAGAATGTTTACATCTATGTTCATGAGTGATATTGGTCTATAGTTTTCTTTTTGGGTCATAGTTTTGCCTGATTTTACTATTAGGATTATGGTTACATCATAGAATGACTTTGGGAGCGTTCCTCCTTTTTCTAATTTTTTAAAAAAATAATTTAAATGATAGTGATGATAGTTCAGCTCTGAATGTTTGGTGAATTCACTTGTAAAGCCATCTGGACCAGGATTTTTTTGGGGGGAAGTCGTAGAGTCTTTTTTATGACCCACTCAGTTTCTTATTTTGTGACAGGTCTACTCAAGTGTTGCACATCGTCTATGCCAATTTGGGTAGGTTGTGTGGTTCCCAGAAATGTATCCATTTTCTCTAGATTTTAAAATGTATCAGACTACAGGTTTTCATAATATTCCAATATAATGAATTTAATTTTGGCTCATTTTGTTGTCATGTCACATTTTTCCATTTCTTAATCATTATCTGTTCCTCTTTGGTTAAGTTTGCCAATGGTTTGTTTATTTATTAACCCTTTTGAAGAATCTACTCCTCGATTTTTGAGGATTTCCTTTGTTTTGCTTAGTTTCTATCCCACTGATTTCAGCTTTTGTCCTTATAATTTTCTTTCTAACATTTCCCTTATTTCTTTTTACTTATGGCTTCAATTTTAACAACATTTGTAACTTTTTCAGTAACAGTTCTTAGAACTTCATTTTAGCATATTTCTTTTGCATTCCTGTCTCTGGGGTATTCATTAATCTGGTATACTTTTATAGAGAAGGCTTGCTTTATTGTTTTATATTGTTTGACCATATTTCCTGCTTCTTTGACATTATGTGAGGTGGATGGGGTTGATGTTTCCTCTCTGAGTAGACAAAGCCTCTCAGGGGAGCTTAGAACTGCTCAGTAAACCTTCCCAGAATCCTCCTTTCTCCAAGTCTCAGGAGTGCTACTCAATAATGGTCTCTGTTGAGTCTGCCCTCCCTAAATCTTAGTAGTTTAAGTAGGAATCTTCCTCTGAGGCTGAATGGGAGAGATTCCTTCCTCCAACAGAGTCTCTGTATGGAGTTGGGAACTTAGAGAGTTCAGCACCCTAGGTATTTTATGTCTAGGATTTTTCCCTCCCTAAATCCTATAGTTCCTTTCTGAGAACAACTAGAAAATGCAGATTAAGAATTGGGAAATTTTTTAAAAAGCCATCAAAAACCCACAAACTTTTTCCAACCCAAGTATTTTCAATTGCTTCGTTTAACGTGTGAATATAGGATAAGGAAGACCAAAAAAATCAATGCCTTGGAATTGTGGTACTAGAGAAGAGTACCAAATAGCCTATGAACTGTAACAGAACAACAAATCTTTATTCAAAGAAGTGCAGCCAGATACTCCTTCGAAGCAAGGACAGTAACACTTTGTCTCATTTACTTTGAGCATTTTGCCAGGAGGTGCTAGTCCTTGAAAATGGACTGTTGTTGTAGTTATGTGCCATCGAGTCGTCTTAGCTCTGAAACCTGCATACCACTCTCAAAAAGATGGGGCGTGAGGGCAGCCAGAGAAGGAGTGGGAGACCCTCAAAAAAGATGGATTGCCACTGTGGCTTAAGCTTCATGGAGATTGTGAGGACAATGCCAGACAAGGTAAGGTTTCGGTCTGTTGCTCATAGGGTTGCTGTGAGTTGCAGTCAACTCGAGAACCATGTGTGCAGAAGTATACAGGTGCACATTGCATGAATATGTACATGTAAGTTCCTGAGTGCACACATGTGTAACATGCACACAATTCTGCACAAAGGTATCTTGTTATTGATATTTTAATGAAAGTTTACAGAATACTTAGATTTCCATTCATTCACAATTGCACATTTTCCTCCCTACCATTCCCCCAGTTCCCTTTTCTCTGTAAAAAGAATCTTCCATTGTTGCATCATTTCCTCCCTCTCCTTCCCATCCCCCACTCAATTTTGCTGTGCACCTCTTATTCTGGGCTGTCTGGACTGTTGTTATGCAAATAATACCTAATCAATCATATATTCCTTTTAGACAGTACTTTCCCTTATCTATTTAAATGAAGTGTTCATTATCCCTTCTTTTCTTAGTTTCTGTCAAACCCCTATGGCAGTCTTGTTTCTTTTAGCAGTGGCATTATGCAGTATTTGTCCTTTGTGATTGAGATATTTCACCCAACATAATGTCCTCCAATATCACCCATTTTGTATAAGGTTTCATGAGTTCCTGTTTTTCAATGCTGCATAGTATTCCTGTGTGAATATACCACAGCTTCTCTATCCATTTGTTTGTAGATGGGCACTTGGGTTGCTACTATATCTCTTTACTATTATGAAAAACGAACACAACAAACATGGATGTGCATATATCTGCTTGAGTGGCAGGACTTGTTTCTTTAAACTATATTCTCAGTAGTTCAACTGCTGGGTCAAATGGTATTTCTATACGCAAATTTTTGAGAAAGTGCCATACTGTCTTCCAGAGTGGTTGCACCATTTTACACTCCCACCAACAGTGAATAAGGGTTCCAATTTCTCCACAACCTCGCCAGCATTTGTGGTTTGTTGCTCTGCTGAACTTTGCTATTATTGCTGGAGTGAAATGATAGCTCACAGCTGTTTTCTGGGTTTGGGTTTTTTTTTTAATATTTTAATGGAAGTTTATAAAAAACTTGGATTTCCATTCATTCATTTTTGTACATTTTCCTACCACCTTAACCCCTAGTTCCCTTTTTTTCTTTGGAAAATAGTTCTTTCATTGTTATACAACTCCCCCACCACCCTTGGACCACTTTATTATGCAACTCTTCTTCTAAACTCTTGTCATGCCAAAAATACCTAATCATATATTCCTTTTCTACAGTTCTTTCCCTTGTCTGTTTCAGTGCTGTGTTATTATTTATCCCCTCTTTTTTGTTTTCTCCCAGCCCCATATCAATCCTATTGTATAACAATTGCATTACGCAATATTTGTCTTTTTTGTGACTGAGATATTTCACTCAGCATAATGTCCTCTAGGGCCACCCATTTTGTATAATATTTCTTGAGTTCTTTGTTTTTCAGTGCTGCATATTATTCCATCGTGTGAATATACCACAGCTTCTCTATCCATTCATTAGTTGGTGGGCCCTTGGGTTGTTTCCAACTCTTTGCTATTGTGAGCAAAGCTGCGATAAACATGGTTGTGCATTTATCTGTTTGGGTAGCAGTTCTGGTTTCTTTAGGGTATATTCCCAGTAGTGGAATTGCTGGGTCAAATGGTATTTCTATTTCTACATTTTTGAGAAAGCACCATACTGCCTTTCATAGTGGTTGCATAATTTTACACTCTCACCAACAGTGAATAAGGGTTCTAGTTTCTCCACAACTTCACCAACATTTGCTGTTTGATCTTCTGTTGAGTTTTGCTATTCTTATTGGGGTGAGATGATATCTCATAGTTGTTTTACATAGTTGTTTTGATATGCAACACTCTTACAGCTAGGGATTTTGAACATTTCTTCATGTGTTTGTTCACCATCTGAATGTCTTCTTTGGTGAAGTGTCTGTTTGTATCCTGTGCCCATTTTGCAATTGGGTTGTTTATCTTGTTGAAGTGCAGAGGTATTCTATAAATTCTAGATATAAGTCCCTTATCAGACATGTCATTACCAAATATTTTCTCCCAGTCTGTGGCTTTCATTTTTACTTTGTTGGAGAAGTTTTTGGATGTGCATAGGGATTTGATTCCTTTTTTAAAAAAAATATTGGGGTTTTTGGTCCCCCCATTTTTTTGTACCAACAAATTGGATCTGACTGGCTCGGGAGGAGATAGCCCCTCCTTCTTCAGCAGAGCATCTGGTGGATTTTAACCCTGCACCTTCGAGATTACAGCTTCTGTATCACAATGCCACCTGAGCTCCCTGGGATTTGATTCTTAGAGGATCCCATTCATCTCTCCTTGTTTCAGGTTTTTCAAAATGCTTATGAGACTGTTTATGTTGTGGATTAGGGCTTCTACAGTTCTTTCAAGCTTTTCTCTGATGAAATTTATTGTCTTTGGTTTTACTCCTAGGTGCTTGACCTACTTTGAGTTGGTTTTTGTGTATGGTATGAGGTGTGGGTCTTGCTTGAGTTTTCTACAGGTAGTTTTCTAATTTACCAATACCATTTGTTAAAGGGGTTTTCATTTCCCCACTAAATTGCTTTCATTTCCTTGTCAAAAATCAATTGACCCTAGGTAGATGAGATGATTTCTGGGTCTCAATTCCATTCCACTGATCTATATGTCTGTCATGGTACCAGTATCACATTATCTTGACCACTATGTTGTGTAGTAGGATTTTAGACCAAGGAATGAGGTGCCTCCTACCTGGTTTTTCCTTTTCAGGAGTGCTTTGCTTACTTAGTATCTCTTTCCATTTGGGCTGAAAATGGAAATGGACTTTTACATCTCATTAAAGAATGGAATTGGTATTTGTATTGGGATTGCATTGAACTTGTAGATTGGCTTTGGTTGTTGTTGTAATGTGCTATTGAGTTACTTGCAACTCATAGCAACCCTATGTACAAGAGCCCTAAACACCGTTCTATCCTGTGCCAACCTTGCCATCTCAAACACACTTATTCCCACCACCCAATCACATAATTGATCCATCTCATTGAAGATCTTCCTCTCCTGCACCATCCCTCCACTCTCCGAAATATGATGTCCCTCTCTAAGGACCAGTCCCTCCTTGCAACATGCCCAAAGTATGTCAGATGAAACTTCAGAGTCCTTGACTTGAAAGAACATTCTGGCTTCACCTTCTCCAGGACAAAACTGTTTGTTCTCCTAGCAGTCCATGGTATAGTCAACTCTTTTCCAGCACCACAGCTCAAAGGCATAAATTCTCTTTCTATCATTCCTATTCACTGTCCAACACTCTGATGCATAGCACATAATTGCAAAGTCTATAGCCCAGATCAGGTGCACCTTAGTCTCCAGCCTGGCGTCGTTGCTCTTCAGTACTCTTGAGAGGTCCCCCACAGCTGACTTTCCGAATGCAATTAGTCTCTTGATTTCCTGGCTGCTGTTACCAAGAGTGTTGACTGTGGAACCAAGAAAATGAAAAGTGTCAACAATCTCAATCTCTTCACCATCCATACTGATGCTGCCAATTGGCCCAGTGATGAGAATCTTTTTTTTTCTTGATGTTGAGCTTCGATCCATATTGAAGGCTACAGTCCTTGACTTTCTGCAGCAAGTGCTTCAGGTCCTCCTCAGTTTCAGCAAGCAGGTAGAATTGTCATTTTCACAGTATTGATTCTTCCTATCCAAGAGCATGTATATTCTTCTATTTCTCCAGGTCTCTTTTTGTTTCTTGTAGTAATATTTCCTAATTTTCTTAGAATAGGTCAAGATGGGTGGACGATTTATCAAATATCTGCGTTATGTGGATGACACAACCCTGCTTGCTGAAACTGAGGAGGACCTGAAGCGCCTGCTGCAGAGTGTCAAGGACTGCAGCCTACAATATGGATTGAGGCTCATT
>NW_006399774.1:23844348-23846336 GCF_000299155.1 Elephantulus edwardii
TGGGATAATTGGGATGGGAGTGTCAGAGACAGTGCGATTGGCACAGGACAGAGCGGAGTTTAGGGCTGTTGTACATAGGGTCGCTATGAGTTGCAGGTGACGCGATGGCACATAACAACAACAACAACAGGTCTTTTGTGTTTCTGGTTATATTTACTCCAAGTATTTAATCTTGTGATTAGCTATTGTGATGGGCATTGTTTTTCTTAGCTCCATTTCTGTATTCTCTTTGTCACTGTAGAGAATTTAAGTGATTTTTGTATGTTGACCTTGTATCCTGTCATTTTGCTGAATTGGTCAACTATGTCCAGTAGTTTTCTTGCTGAGTCTTCAGGGTTTTCTAAGTATACTATCATATCATCTGCCTATAGAGATAATTTTGCCTCCTTTTTGACAATTTGGATACCTCTTATTTACCTCTCTTGTCTTATTGCTATCATTAAGACTTCCAATAAAATATTGAATGGGAAAGGTGAAACTGGGCATCCTTGACTAGTTCCTATTCACAAAGGGAATGTCTTTGATCTCTCTCCATTGAGAATGATGTTGGGTCTTGGTTTTGCATATATGCTTTTTACTATGTTGGGGAAATTTTCCTCTATTCGTATTTTGTTGAGTGTCTTAAACAGAAAAGGCTGTTAGATTTTGTTAAAAGTCTTTTCTACATCAACTGATAGGATCATGTAATTCTTGTTCTATGTTTTGTTAATGTGATGAATTACACTGGTTGTTTTACTTATATTGAACCATCCTTACATACCTGTTATGATTCCTACCTGGCTATGGTTAATTATTTCTTTGATGTACAGTTGCATTCTCTTGGCCAGGATATTATTAAGAATTTTTACATCTAAGTTCATGAGAGATTTTGGCCTATAGTTTTCTATTTTGATATTGTCTTTACCTGACTTTGGTATCAAGTATATGTTTGCTTCAAAGAATGAGTCTTGGAGATTTCTGTATTTCCTATTTTCTGAAATACTTTGTGTACAATTGGTGATAATGTTTCTCTGAATATTTCATAAAATTCGCTTGTAAAGACATATGGTCCAGGGCCATATGGTTGAGGGCTGTTTTATTACCTTTTTAATTTTTTTCGTTTGTAATTGGTTTGTTTGGGTGTTTAATTTCAGTCTGTGCCAGTGTATGTAGATTGTAAGATTCTAAGTATTTGTCCATTTCATCTAAATTTTCATATTTATTTCAGTATATATTTTACATAATATTCCATTGTTAATCTTTTTTAGTTGGATATGCTGTGGTATTGCCTTTTTCATTTCATATTCAGATTATTTGTGTCATTTCTTTTGTTAATTTTGCTAGTGGCCTGTCAATTTTATTGACCTTTTCAAAGAACCAACTCCTGGTTTTGTTGATGGTTTCAATTGTTTTTTTCTGTTTTCTATTTCATTTATTTCTGCCCTAACTTTTTATCATTTCAGTTTTTTAGATGGTGTCAGGTTTTATTGCTTTCTTTTTCAATTTTTTGTGATGTTTTTAGAAAGTAAATTGTCTTTTTTTTTTTTTTTGCCTTTTGATATGTTCACTTACTCCTATATATTGACCTCTAATTACTGCTTTGGCTGTTTTCCAGAGGTTTTGGTAAGCTATGTTTTCAGTGTTATTTGTTTAAAGAAACTTTTTAATTTAATTTTTTATTTCTTATAGTACCCACTCATGTTCAAGCAAGATTTTTTCATCTTCCAAATGTATGGTTTTTATCTTCTTGTTATTAATTTCTAGTTTTGTAACATTGTGATGTGAGAAGATTCTTTGTATTATTTCTATTCTTTTTAATTTATTGAAACTTGACCTGTGACCTAAAATGTGATCTATTTTGGAGAATGGTTCCAATCATCTCAGGAACAGGTTTGAGGCCTTGAACACTAATGAGCGAAGACCAGATGAGTTATGGGAGGATGTCAAAGGTATCATCCAGGAAGAGTGCAAACGGTCATTACAAAGACAGAAGAGAAAGAAAAGACTAA
>NW_006399774.1:23847931-23853983 GCF_000299155.1 Elephantulus edwardii
CCATGGACTGCCAAGAAAACAAACAGATTCATCCTAGAGAGGGTTAAACCAGGCTGCTCCTTGGAGGCAAGGATTCTGGGGCTTCACCTGACATACTTTGGACATGTTGTAAGGAGAGACATGTCTTTAGAGAGGGACATCATGCTGGGTAGAGTAGAGGGACAGTGCAGAAGGGGAACACCCTCTATGAGGTGGATTGATTCAGTGACTGGGATAATCGGGATGGTTGTGTCAGAGGCAATGAGATTGGCATGGGATAGAGCACAGTTTAGGGCTGTTGTTCATAGGGTCGCTATGAGTTGCAAGCGACTCGACGGCACATAACTACAACAACAACAACAACAACATCTCCAGCTTCATTTCTGACACCAAGAGAATGAAATAGTATGCTGCTTTGAAAAACAAGGAACTCATGCAATATTATTCAAAATGAGTGACCCTGGAGGACATTATGCTGAGTGAGATATCTCAGTCACAAAAGGACTTACACTGCATAGTGCCACTGTTGTAAAACGGGACTGACATTGGGGTTGAGGGGAGAATGAGAAAGATGGGATAAATAATGTATACTGCAATGAAACAGATGAGGGAGGAAAGTGTTTAAAAGGGATATGTGATTAGGTATTATTGTCATGAGAGGAGTCCATAACGAAGACTGCATAGTGGAGTGGACCCGGGGGGAGGGATTATAAGACAATGAAAGAATTTTTCTTTTACTTTTCAAAGAGAAGAACGAACTGGGGGGAGGGTGGGCAGGGAGAAAAGTGAAACAACGAATGAATGGAAATCCAAAGTCCGTAAATTTTCATTAAAAGTCATAATAATTTAAAAAAATGGAAAACAGTATTTGCATTGTAGATACAAAGTTCAAGCATTCTAGTTCCAGCCTCATTTTTATCACCAAGCCCATATTTTCTAGCTACTATTCCTTCTTCATTGTTTTCTACTTTCCATTCAAGTCACCAATTACCATTAACACTTCTTGATTGCATGTTCGGTCAATTTCAGACTGCAAAATTTGGTAAAAATTCTCAATTTCTTCCTCTTTGGTACTAGATGTAGGACCATATATTTGAATAATAATCATGTTAATTGATTTTCCCTGTATGTGTATGAATATTATCCTATCACTTACAACATTAATAAGGATGACAGAAAAATAAAATAGTCTTTGAGCTCTGGTGTTGGAGAAGAGTACTGAGCATTCCATGGACAGCCAAGAAAACAAAGAGATATGTCTTGGAGAGAGTGCAGCCAGAGTGCTCTTTGGAGACAAGAATGATGACGTTTTACCTAAAATACTTTGGACACATTGCTATTCCTTGGAGAGGGACATAATGTTGGGAAGGGGGAGGGTTGGTGAAGGAGAGGAAGACCCTCAACCAGGTGGATTGACAATGTCGGTCACTGCTTCAACGGGCCCTTGTATGTCAGGAAGTATGAGAATGGTGCAGGACAGGACTGGTTTCAGATCTTTTGTTCACAGGGTCACTATGAGTCATACTCAACTCAGTGGTACCTAACAACAACAACATCACCAAATCAAACTGAAATCTTGGTTGAGATTCCTTCCCAGATTCAATTCCACGTGAGGAATTTGTTCAGTGTAAAGGAACTTGTGACAGACATTACAGCTTGAGTTTATCTGATGCCACTAGTACAACATGAAGTAGTCACTGTCGAGGTAATTGGCTTACAGTGACCTTATGCCTGTCAGAGTGGAGCTGCACAACAGGATTAACAACAGCTGGTTTATGCAAAGCAGTTCAGTAAGTCTTATTTCACAGCATGACTCAGTGGACTTGAACCTCCATGCTTTTGCTTAGAAGCCTCTTTTCAGTTTCTGAATCCCTCAAGAGGTCACATAAGTTGTTTACCTTAGGACAGATGCAATCATCTCCAGACCACAGGCTGTGAATTCTCAGAACTGCAGAGACCTTTGGCTCTAAGAAAACATTGGCTTGACAATTACTTGGCACAATTTGCTTTCATGGTATTCTTAGTAAGCCAGCAGAACCAAGAATAGAGATGGCTTCTCCTAACACACTCTGGAACACACTCACCAGAACACTTTAATCATCCTCTGGCTTGAGAAAGGTTTTTGGGATGCAACACTGAAAACTGTACTTATTTGCAATTTTTTGGAAATGTGTTAGAGAGGGAGGGTAGTAAAATAAATGGCTATTTTCAGTGACTAAGATCTGAACCAAATACAGCTTTCCTCTAGCAGTGGCAATAGTCCCTTCTCTCCATGACCATGTTTTCTTCATTTCTTTTCCTTTCATTAACATAATTGTATACAAATTAATTTCCCTATTGGCTCAATTTCTGCTCTGTGCAGCAGTCAATACTTCTGCCTTCCACTCTGCCACACTCACTCTTTCTTACCCGTCTGCCCTCTCCTGGCCTTGCTTCCCTGTCACTGTATTACCGTTGACTCCATCTCATGTAACACCATGCACGAAAGGAGGAAAGGCTGCCCTTTCCATGATCATTGCTGTTCTGAGTCTATTGCTGAGGCAATGGTTTCTCCTGAGTGCCTTTCAGCTCAGGGGCTTCACCATCTGGTGACATGAGTCAAATGTGAGTCACAGAGTTTCAAAGACTGATTTTCAGAAGGGTATTTCTGAACCTTGTGTTTTATGCTGTTTTATTTGAGAACCTGTTCTGAAACCTCTCTTATCATAATTGATTTGAAATCTCTGTGGCACAGCTTTCAGATCATAGCAACATGCACTACACCACAGCATGTCAAACTGACTGTGACTTATTCCTTGGCTGCATTTAAAATGTTGTGTTTTGCTGTTAAACATTGGTGGAATATTGATAAGTCTGGCCTTTTTATTTACAGGCATCAGGTTTTCTGTTGGATATCATGGTTATCTTCTTCTGCTGAGATGTTGGCCCTTGGTCTTGACTGGATTGTGCATCAAAGCTCTATCTTTGCTCTTATTTTTCCTGTTGGCCCTTTTATCTACTGGAGTATAGATTCAATGTTTGTAATTTTTAAATTTTTTAAATTTATTCATTATCCATACCCGCCATGTTCCAAACTGTTCTCATACATATAATGTATAACCATATATTCCTTTGAAACAGTTCATTTCATTACCTGCTCTCAGTGTCCATTATCTATCTACTCCTTCTCCATTCCCTCTCCAACTTCCCTCCATGTCCGCCCTATTTAAGAACAACAGTGCTTTTCATTTTGTGACTAATATATTTTACCTAGCATAATGTCTGCAAGCTCCCTCATGTTGTGTAATGTTTTAGTATTTCATTGTTTTTCAATGCTGCATAATATTCCATTGTGTGGACGTGTTTTTCTATCCATCCATTTGTTGATGGGGACTTGGGTTGCTTCCATATCTTTGCTATTGTGAATAAATGCAGCAATAAACATGGATGTGCTTACATCTGTTTGAGTTTCTTCAGGGTATATTCCTAGCAATGAGGTTGCTGGGCCAAATGGTACTTCTTTTTCCAACTTTCTGAGAAAGCACTAGTCTGCCTTCCATAGTGCTTGTACCAATTTATATTCCCACCAGCAGTGATTAAGAGCTCCACTCTCTTCACAACCTCACCAACATTTGTTGTTGAGATGATAACTTTGTTATCATTGCTAGAGTGAGATGGTATCTCATAGCTGTTTTGATTTGTATCACTTTAATACCTAGGGATTTTGAACATTTATTCATGTGTCTGAATTCCAGATGAATGGCAACTTTATCTGGAATGGAAAGAGACCGGAATAAGCAAAACACTACTGAAAAAGAGAAACAAGGCAGGCAGTGCTACACTGCCTCAAATCCACTGATCTCGAATCCTCCTACACGACTGTAGTGGTCAGGATGGCATGGTATTGGTACAAAAACAGGAACATAGATCAATGGAATTGAATTGAGAACCCAGAAATCAGCTCATCCACCTATGGTAAACTAATCTTTGACAAGGAGATGGAATCAGTTAAGTGGGGACAGGACAGTTTCTTTAACAAATGGTATTGGCATAATTGGAAAACAATCAACAGAAAACTTAAGCAAGACCCACACCTCACACCTTATAAAAAACCCAACTCAAGAGAGATCAGGGACCTCAAAATAAAACCAAAGACTAGAAAAGTCATCAAAGCAAAGCTAGGAAGAACTCTAGAAGCCCTAATCCACAGCATGAATAGTCTTCCAAACATAATGAAAAACCTTATAACCAGGAGAGAATAAAATGAATGAATGGGACTTTCTAAGAATCAAGTCCCTATGAACATCAAAAAAATTCTCCAGCAGGGTAAAAGGAAACCCAGAAAGGCACAGACTGGGAAACATATATTTAGCAATGACATGTCTTATAAGGGACTTATTTATAAGATTTACATAATACTTCAGAATCTCAACAAGAAAAATGTAAACAGTCCTATCACAAAATGGGTGCAGCATATGAATAGGTACATCACCGAAGAGGACATTCAAATATTTGTAATTTTAAGATAGATTCTTAATATTTCTAAGACATCCTAGCATGTCTATAGTTATAACCGATATTATGAATAAAAAAATATGGACCAGAAAATGGTATTTTGCTTTTTAGATAGACAGAGCCTTGGAACTCAGATTTAATTTATGAAATTAAATTTATTAATTTAATTTATTTTGTAGGTTTGAGTTTTAGTATGAACCACTACTTTTAAAAAATTATGGTAAAATTTAGGGAAATAAAACATGAAATATGCTTCTCAGATTGTTCATCCATCACCATCCTCAAATTTTTCCACTTTTAATGGAAGCTAAGTATTCCTTTATAAATGATGACTCTTCATTTGGGGAAATGAGAACACCCTATGTTCAAATGTTCATTATCATGCATTGTTTTCAGCCAATAACTTAGACACTTCTACATGTTTTGTTTTATTACATTAATAATAATAATACCCACAAAGTAATTGTACTTTCCCACTATCACTCTGTAATTGTCATTTCCATTAATCCTTCTACTCTACTCCCTTCTGCCTCCAGGGTTTTCTAATTGGGGAAAATGCTGCTCTTTCTCCTTTGTATGGTTGGTTGTTCCAAAGTGCAAATGTCTTCCCTGTTATTGTTGGTGATTTTCTAGGACTGTCGTTGTTGTTGTTGTTGTTGATTGCCATCGAGTTGAGCATGACTTATAGCAACTCTATAAAGAAAAGGCCTGAAGCCTTTTCTCCAAGTTCATAGAATTTCCAGATGCATGACATTTAGGAAGTGGATCCACTCCTGTTTCCAAACCTGTCTTAAACTGGGAGCTCCACCAAACACTGTCTAACATGGGCAACCATTACGGCATTTGATACCCCAATTGCACAAGGTTCAGCATCACTGCAAACCCAGATTACCTGAGCACAGCAAACTGCTAGAAGAGTGCTGTATGACTTAGAGGAGTGTTCCTCCAAAATAGAATAACAGGAGGTCCCAGGGCCCTCCAGGATGTCTTGGTGACACCAAATAAGAGGCTTAAGTAAAAATAAAAATATTAAAAAAAAAAAAAAAACCACAACAAAACCCACAACAAGACATTCTACCTAACCCACAAGCAAAACAAGGGCACACATCTTACAGAGTCCTGCCCTGTCACCCAGGTTCCAAAAAGGAGACGAGGGGCTCACCTTAAAAATAATCTATATTGTTTTATAGGGTTATCTATGTTGTTGTTGTTGTTATGTGCCGTCGCGTCGTTTGTGACTCCTAGCAACCCTATGTACAACACCCCTAAACTCTGCTCTATCCTGTGCCAATCGCACTGCCTCTGACAGACCCATCCCAATTACCCCAGTTACTGAATCAGTCCACCTCATAGAGGTTCTTCCCCTCCTGCGCTGTCCCTCTACCCTCCCAAACATGATGTCCCTGTCCAAGGACAGGTCCCTCCTTACAACATGTGCAAACTATGTCAGACAAAGCCCCAGAATCCTTGCTTCCAAGGAGTAGCCTGGTTTAACTCTCTCCAGGGTGAATCTGTTTGTTTTCTTGGCAGTCCATGGTACATTCAATACTCTTCTCCAGCACCACAGCTCAAAACAACA
>NW_006399774.1:23854083-23892141 GCF_000299155.1 Elephantulus edwardii
GGGTCAAGGACTGCAGCCTTCAGTATGAACTGAGCCTCAATGTCAAGAAGACAAAGATTCTCACCAATTGGTAGCATTAGGATGGATGGCGAAGAGATTGAGATTGTTCACAGCTTCAGTTTGCTCAGCTCCACGGTCAACACTCTTGGCACCAGCAGCCAGGAAATCAAAAAAACATATTGCGATGGGAAAGTCTGCTATTAGGGACCTCTCTAAAGTACTCAAGAGCAACAGTGTGTCTCTGGAGACTAAGGTGCGTCTGATACAGGCCATGGTCAGAGAGGGTTGTCTATAGGTGAGCAAATTATTTGAGAAGTTGGACTCTATGAAGAGGAGTGTGGCATCAGGATTGGAGGGAGAATCTTCAATAACCTCTGTTATGCAGATGATACCACCTTGCTTGTTAAAAGTAATGTGGGCTTGAAGTACTTCTTGCAGAGGATCAAGGATTGCAGCCTCCAGTATGGATTGCATTGCAATGTCAGGAAAACAAAGATTCTTACCACTGGACCAATAGGCAGCATCATGATGGATGGAGAAGAGATTGAAACAGTCAACATCTTTATCTTGCTTGGATCCACGAATAACACTCTTGGTACCAGCAGTCCAGAAATAAGGAGACACATTGCACTGAGAAAATCTGAAGTTAGGGACCTTTTCAAATTACTGAGGAGTAGTAACATCAGTTTGAAAACTAAGGTGTGTCTGATTCAGGCCATAGTCCTTCCTGTTACTAGCGATGTATCTGATTGCTGGACAATGAATAAGAGTGTCAAAAAAAGAATTGACGCCTTTGAGCTGTGGTGTTGGAGAATAGCAGTGAGCATCCCATGGGCAATCAAGAGAATGAACAGATATGTCTTGGAGAAGGTGCAGCCGGAGTCCTCTTTGGAGGCAAGAATGATGAGGCTTCATCTCACATATTTTGGACATGTTACTAGGAGGTACTATTCCTTGGAGAGGGACATAATGTTGGGAAAGGTGAGGACTGGTGAAGGAGAGCCAGGTGGATTAATACGATTAATACAGTGACTGTTGCAGTGTGCTTTTGTGTCAGGAAGTGTGAGGATGGAGCTGAATAGAACAGGTTCAAATATTTTGTTCATAGGGTTGCTATGAGTTGTGCTCAATTCAATGGCACCTAACAACAATAATTACTATAGTTTCACTGAAAGTTGATCCACAAGTGTGAGTTTTGTTCTACATTGAATGATGATTGCTGGATGATGATAATTCAAAAATGGCTAGCAGTACATAGATAAGGAATTTCCAGAAGTTCAAGCAGGATTTAGAAGAGGCTGTGGCACCAGGGATATCATTGCTGATGTCAGATGGATCCTGGCTGAAAGTAAGGATACCAGAAAAATGTCTATTTGTGCTTTATTGACTGCAAAGGCATTTGACTGTGTGCATCATGACAAGAATCCCAGAGCACTTGATTGTGCTCATGAAGAACCTATACCTGGATCAGGTGGCTGTTCCTATAAGTTTTCTTACAGTTTGAGTATAGTTTTTCCATGATATTTCACTTTCAACCTTTTTATTTTAGTTGGTTCTGTTGTGCCATTGCCTCTTTCATCTCTTATTCAAATTATTTGTGCCTTTCCTTTGTTGATTTTGCTAGAGGTTTGTGGTTTTTATTGGCCTTTTCGAAGTACAAACTCATGTTTTTGTTGATGGCTTCAATTGTTTTTCTGTTTTCCATTCCATTTATTTCTGCCTTAATTTTTATAATTTCAATTTTGAGAGGGTGTCAGCTTTTCTTGTTGTTCTTTTTCAATTTGTTGGAGATGCTGGGTTAGAGAGACAATTTTATATATATATATTTTTTTTTTACCTTTTGATATGTTTGCTTGTTTCGATAAATTGACCTTTAATTGTTACTTTGGCTATTTCCCCAGAGATTTTGGTAAGCTGTGTTTTCATTGTCATTTGTTTCAAGAAACTTTTTACTTTTAGTTTTATTTCTTCTAGTAACCACTTAATGGTGTTGTTCAGCTTCCAAATGTATGGTTTTCTCTCCTTTAACCTTTTATTAATTTTAATTTTGCAGCATTTTGATCTGAAAAGATGCGTCATATTATTTCTATGTTATTTAATTTATGGATGCTTGCCTTGTGACCTACAATGTGATCTATTCTGGAGAATGTTTCATGCACATTGTATAAGAAGGTATACTGCACTTCCTTGGGGTGTGTTAGCTTGTGTATCTCTATGAGATCAAGTTGATTTATTGTGTGGTTTAATTCTTCTGCATCTTTTTTGAGTTTCTTTCTAGTCATTCTATCTTTTCTTGAGAGTAGTTTATTTAAATCTCTTATTATTATAGTGGTGTTGTCTATTTTTTTTTCGGTTCTGTTAATGTTTGCTTTGTATATTTTGCAGCTCTATCATTCGGTGCATAAATATTTATTATTGTTATGTCTTCTTGTTATATTGACCCTTTAGACATTATATAGTGATCTTCCTTGTCCTTTGTGATGGCTTTCAATTGAAATCTTTCATCAGTGATTAATATCACTGCTTCTGCTTTTTTCTGGTTGCCATTTGCTTGATGTATTTTTCCCCAGCATTTTGTTTTTAGTCTTTTTCTTCACTTTTCAAGTTTGTCTCTTGTAGACAGCATATTGATGGGTTTTGGGGTTTTTTGCTCAAATTACTACTCTTTTTCTCTTAAGTGGTACATTTAAGTCATTCACACTCAGTGCAGTTATTGAAAGGCAAGGGTTTATTGCTATAATTTGGTTTAGTTCTTTTTGCTGTTGTTTCTGGTTACTTTGGTCCATCCTGCTTTCTGTGGCATCTCTGTAAGAAACATCTCAGTGTTTCCTGCAATGCTGGTCTTGTTTTTACAAACTTCATTAGGTTCTGCTTTTCTGAGGATATCTTGATCTCTCCTTCATATTTGATGGACAGTTTTACTGGGTACAGTATACATGGTTGACAGTTGTATTCTTTGAGTATTCAGTATACATCATTCCATTATCTTCTTGCTCACATGGGTTCTATAAGAATCTGACACCTAATCTTACTTGCTCTTCATTACTTTTGTTTTTTACTAGCTGCTATCAGAATTATCTCCTTATCATTGGTTCTGGAAAATATAACTATGATTTGCCTTGGTGTTTTTCTTTTGATGTCTATTCTATATGGTGTTTGCTCACCTTCTTAAATATATATTCTCTTATTCTTCATTATGTCTGTAAAGTTTTATTTTAATAATTCTTCCACAACTTTCTCAGTGCTTTTACTTGCTTCTTCCTGTTCTGGGATTCCAATTAAGTGCATGTTATTCCTTTTGATGTTATCTCATGTTATTCTTAGGTTTTCTTCTTTTTCCTTCCTCTTTGATTCTGCTTTTTGTTCCAGCAGATCAGTGGTGACAAGTCAATCATCTATTTCACTGGTTTTGTGTTCCATATCTTCAACTCTATTAATATGTCCCTCCAACATGTTTACAGAATCTGAAGCATTGGTCCTTGTATTCTGGATTGTAGTTTCTTGTTTCTCCAGAGCCTTTAATGCCTTATTTGTCTTTTTTCGGAATTGTCTTGGATTGATTTTTTTAAGTTCCTTTTGAGTTTTGCTGGAAGGGTCCTATAATACTTCAAGTTTGTCTTTTATTCATTGAAAATATTCAATCATTGTTCTTTTTAAGTCTGTATCAGAAAGTTCTACCAGACTTTCTTGCTTCACGGAATCCATTGATACTGTGCCATTTTTTCTTTTTTTTTAGGGGGAGGAGTGACATCTTGTTTTGGGTTTGTGTAGGGTGTGAGGTAGTCTGCTTCTTCTATGTCATTGCTATAGTAGAGTTTTTTTATGCCTGAGGCCTTAGCAGACTCTTAGTCTGGTAATCTTGGCTCAGGAAGTCATTGCTTCAGAGGAGGATGGGGCAGCTATCTTCCTGAGTTTCTCTCTGATCTTTTGACTCAAGGTAAGACTTGCTTTAGTTGGGGAGAGAGATGGCCTGTGAATTACCAACCTTTTCTGTCTGGGAGCTGCTGTAGCTAGGCTAGTCTAAAATGCCCAGGCTAAAGACAGCTCAAACTCTGGGTTGAGGGAGGAAACGGCTTCACCTGTGATATTCGTTTCCCTGACACTCTTCAGAGGAGTGGCAACATGTTTTCTTGCAGGCATTGGGACTGGGAATCCAGGTGGCAGGTCCTTCAGGTGACCAGTTCATGGCATGCAGGCAATGAACAGGGGTCTCCAGGTGGCAGGGCCAGGTCCTCCAGGCAGAAGTGCTGGGGTAGGGTAAAGGGAGCTTCAGATGATGGGGCTGTGGTCTAGAGCTCCTGGCAGGAGAGCTGTCCAGGTTACCCTAAGAAGTTTTTAAGACATGTACTTCGCTTTTTGAGAGGAGGAAATTCGCATGTGGTTTTCATGACCTACCTGTTATGTTCTTGACATTATGTAAATATTTTCTTGGTATGTGTTAGGCCACCTCTACTGTGTTTGTATACATGTGTAGATTTTTGACAGTTCTTTATTTTTATGAATTTATTGATTAGTTGCAGGCTTAAAATGTTCCCTCTGTGGAAGTGGGAAACTCACTTTACTGGAAGTTTTTTCTGGGCCTGTGGAGTGGAAAGTTTGTGTTTCCTAAACATCTTTAGGTCCTTTCTGCTCTGCAGTGTAGCCCTGTGGGAATCTTAACTTATTGTGGCCTACTTTGCTAACGTCTATTGTCCTCTTCGGTCTGTGGAGTATCCCATGTGGCCAGGTTCCCCAACAAGGGTGAATTTTCTCCAGGGGACTTGAAGGCCCCTCCCTCTCCAGTATGTCACTGTGCTGACTCTAGGAATAAGTTTCTCATCTGATTGCAGTCCCCTCTCTGGATGTGCTCACCAGATTAAGCCAAGAAATCTGGAAGACAATCACCTGGACAACTGACTAGAAAAGATCCATATTTATTCCTATTTAAAAAATATGATGACTTGACAGAGTGGAAATGATTGAACAATATTATTATTTATAAACACTAGAAAAAATCCTGCTGAAGATTATCCAGAAACAACTGGAAAAGTACAGCTTGGTCAGCTCCACAACACTCTTTGGATCAGCAGTGAAGAAATCAAAAGACAAATTGCATTGGCAAAATCTGCTGTCAGGGAATTCTCCAGAGTACTGTAAAGCAAAATTATTAGTCTAGAGACTAAGGTGCACCTGATTCGGGCCATGGTCTTTGCAATTATTTGTTATATGTCAGAAAGTTGGACAATGACTAAGGATGACAGATAAGAATTAAAGCCTTTGAGTTGTAGTACTGGAGAAGAGTCTTGAACACACCATAGACTGCCAAGAAAACAAACAGGTCTGTCTTGGAGAGGGTAAAATGAAGTTATGCCTTGGAAGCTGAGATTTTGAAGGTCCATCTCACATACTTTGTGCACATGGTCAGGCAGGACAGGTACTTGAAGAAGGAGATCATGCTTAGAGGGATGGATGGACAGCGCAAGAGAGAAATACCCCAAATGAGATGTTTTGATATAGTAACTGGGGTGTCGGGGGTTTGTGGTCAGTATTAGTGAGACTTGCTCAGGGAGACTGGCTCAGGACAGGGCAGGGTTCAGAGCCATTGAACATAGAGTCGTTATGGGTCACAGGTGACTTGATGGCACATAACAACAACTCTTAAATTTTGTTGTTCTCTTTGGTCTGTGAACTGGTCCTACCTGGCACCCAGGTTACCCAACTGGAGCTACCTCCTCAGCACGTCAATGTTCTGGTTCTGAGAATGAGTCTCTCTCTTGATTGAAGCCCTATCTTCTGGAGTCTGTTGCTCTCTTTGGCTTGCTTAAGTAATGCTTTTGAATAGTGGTGTCGGAAAAAGAATTGAATACATCATGGGCTCCCAAAACTACGAGTCCACCTGTCTTGAAGGAAGTTCAGCAAGTATTCTTTTGAGGCAAATATGGTGAAACTTCATTTTACTTAATTGGGGCATATTTTCAAGAGAAATTATTCCTTGGAGAGAAACGTCATGCTGGGAAAAGTAGAGGGTCAGCAAAAGAGAAGTAGACCCTCAAACTGATAGATTGATACAGTAACATCTACAATGGACTTGAGCAATACAGAGATTATGACAATAACACAGGATAGGTAAAAGTTTAGATATGTTTTTCATATGTTTACTATGTGTTGTAGTTGACTGATGGCATCTAACAATTATCAAAATTTCTCCCATGTTATTTCTTATCTTTAATTCTGATTGTACTCATACAAAGTAGTGATCTTACTTTGTTTTTACTATCAGTCCTTAAATTATTTTTTCTCCTTCGAAATCCAGTCACCACCCATCATCCTCATCACCCTTTCTTGCTCTTAAACTTTCAAGGGTTTGTTGTTACTCCTAAGTGCTTTGCAAGTCTTTGTAACAACAGAATACAATACTGCCTATACCTGTACTATCAGCAAAAATCTTTGCTGTCTGAGTCTTTATATGTCAGTTCATCTGTTACAAATTTACTTGAAATCACCCAAGTGTTCTATACCAAGAGCTATCCAAGCTTGCTCATAACCTTTCTCAACTCCATTCTAAATAGGTTGTCCTGACAGATATTAAAAAACCTAATCAGTGTGGGTTTTTTGTTTATTTGTTTTTGTTGCTCTCTTTGGAAGCTCACCTTTGTTCTCTAAAATCTATCCATATCCTCCCAATATTTGGAATCCCTCTTACAGTTTGCTTTTATTGTTAAAAAAGGAGCAACAACTCATTGAGAGAAGACCCTCAATAATGACCTAAATGATGAATTGACGCAGTGATGAAAGGACTGGAGCATGGCAGATAGTGAGGATAATGTGGGGTAGGGTGCAAAACTTGACACAAACTGTTGCTTCACTTTCAATTTTAAATAATTATTAGAACACACATATGGCTTATAAAGCAAAAGGGTGCCTTCTGCAATGCTTTCCCTTTTGCCATGGCTTCCTCTGATTCTAGCTTTAATATCTGAAATTTCCCTGTCAATGTACTGTTCCAGCTGTTTTAGAATAATCTTCAGCACAATTTTACTTGCATGTGAAATTAATTATATTGTTTGATAATTTATACATTCTGTTGGATCACCTTTTCTGGGAATAAGGGCAACTATGAACCTATAAACAGTAACACGCATAAAATTCACAAGCAACTAACTCCATGGGAGAAAGATGCACTTACAGACTCTAAAAAAACCCACCAAAAGTTCAACTATCAATTGGTTCAGACTCAAAAGCAATGAAAGTTTCTGTTTTTGGTTGTTTTTAATGCACAGAATATTCTTTTTTAGTCAACTCCAGAGTTTATTCTAGATTGAGTTCAGCATAAATATAGACTGCTTGTTGTTTTTAGGTGCCATCAAGTCAAGTATGACTCACAGAGACCCTATGAACAATTGATCCGATCCTTGCCCTATCCTGTGCCATCTTCATCAGTGACTTCTGATTTATATGAGCCAGTCATTGTGACAGTCTACTTCATTGAGGGTTTCTCTTTTGCTACTTCTGCACCTTTCCAAACATGGTGTCCTTTTCCAAGGATTGGCCCCACATAACATGCTCAAAGTATGTAAGATGAAGCTTCACCACCCTTGTCTCTAAGGAGCACTCTGGTCGTACTTAATTCAAGACATGTTTTTTGGTTCTTCTGGCAGTCCTTGGAATATTCAATACTGTTCTCCAGCACCACACCTTTATTTATTTATTCTTCTTCTTCTTCTTCTATCATTCTTACTTACTGCCTAACTCTCAGAGTAGTTGAAAAGACCATGGATTGGATTAGGTAAACGCTAAAATTAAACTGACGTTGTTCTTCAGCATTTTGGAGCGCTCCTTGAAAAATTTTCCCAGAACAACACATTTTCCTATTTCTCCACTGCTGCTACCAAAGGTGAAAATTGTGGATCCAAGTAAGATGACTAAAAAAAAAAAAGTTGACTATTGGTCCAATGATGAAGGGTTGTAGTAAGTACAGATTGGAATTACTTTCAACGTCTACCTCTATGAACAAAGTGTGACTGACCTTTCTGAAGGGACATAATAGAAGCAGAGATGACCTGGAAGAGCTGTCCTCACTGTTCTATGATAATGCCTCTCCACGACAACTTTCAGTTAGTGAGTTCAAGGTGAAATTACATTTTCGTTTTCTTCTGCCCACATCCTCCTAGAAAGAGCACTGTGTTCTTTCCCTGACTCATATCCATATCCCAAACAATGTGAACTCGCAATTACACTGAAATCATTGGTTATATAATTACCATAGAATTACATAGGGTTAGCTTTTGGTTCAGAAACACTTTGAATAGCAGCTTTGCTCTGTATGTTTTCTATAGTTTTAAAAGAATCTTCCTATTTATTTCGTTTTCCTATCAATGCTCATTTCTTTGCAATCTCTTTTCACATGTCATCTTGTACTGAGTTTCTCCTATTGTCTTATTTTTCTCATGATTAATTCATCACCAGCAATGACCTTCTCCATCAACAAGGAAATGTTACCTTTTATTATTGTTTTGTAAAGAGATAGGAAGCTTAATATGTCCCATAACACTATACTAAGCATTTTAAAAAATAAATATTAAGCTGTTCCGTCTTTGGACTGCCTAAATTCATAAGCAAATACAAGACCAATTTGTCCTCAAACTGGGCTGGGCCCAAGAGCTCTTATCACAAGAGAAAATTGATTGTCTGAAACCCCTGTTTCAATTCTAAGGCCAAATATTTTTCTTTGCAAATTGGGACATAATATACATGCAGCAGATCCTATATTTATTACTTGATACATATTCACACGTGGGTACTTGCATAAACAGCACTTGGATCAAGATATAAAGCAGTTCTAGAACGTTTTTTATTCCTTATTTCAGTTAGTCTGCCCTAGAACTGATTGCTATCAAGTTGACTCCCACTTATGGACACTCCAAGTGTTTTTATTAGTAGAATTTTGATCCATTTTTCCAGAGGCTAATTCCTTGCAAGTAGACGCAATTTTCTTCCAAAAAGACTCAAAGCAATATATTCCAGTGCAACCTACTGATTTGAACTTTTGGATTTTCAGTTAGGAGTTGAGTAGGTCCAAATCCCTGTACCTTCAAAGGCAACGAGGCTGAGGTATCCTCAAGCCTTGCCATAAATTACTTCTATATTTTTCTGTTCACTACAAGTGCAGATCAAAAACACCTTGTTTATTTCCTTCCTGTATTCTTAGCCCATTCTGAAACACAGTATTAAGTTAAATCCTAGAACATATTCTACCCATTTGTTTTCTCAAGGTGGGTGAGTTCTTAGAAAAGCAACTCTGAGCAGGGGGACCTCCAGATTGAAGGCCTGACTCCCACCTGCCTCAGTTAGAAGAGGATTGCACACATCTCTCAGCATTTCTTTCCTGTGTGAGGCCTTTGCCAGTCGTAAAGTGTCTGCTACCATCACAAGACATCACTGTCAAAAGACTGACATGTCGAACTATATATTCCCATTCCAATGCCTGTATATTGATTGCTGATTAAATGCCATGCACAACTCAGATTCTGCGATACAGGGGGAAATAAGCAGGCAAAGCCATTCTCTGCATGTCCTCATCCTAGCGGAGAAAAGGAACACTAACAGTAATCTTACAGTGTGTTAGAAAGTGAGGAATGCTAGAAGAATAAGGCAGAGAAGGGCTAGCGGAGCCTCCGACATCTAATACCAGGATGACAATAGATCCAAATACCTTCAAATAAAGTGAAAAGAAGAGAGATTCTCTTGAAAATATTCTTAAGCACAGGAAGTAATGTTTAAGTAAATGTATACTCTCATAAAAATGTCTTGTTACCTGCAGCATAAAAAAATGACAGTTGTGATAACATTATCTCTTTTGTTGTTGAGTGCCATCAAGTCAACTATGACTCACAACAATCTTATGAACAACAGATGAAATCATGGATTCTTCAATTGCTTCATATGCATCTTCAAGTTGGATTATGAATAAGGGTGACCTAGGAAGACTCGATCCACACTGGATTCATAGTTACTTGGATACACAATTAACACCCTTGGTACCAGTACTCAGGAGAACAGGAGATATTTTGAACTGGGAAAGCCTACAGTTAGGAAGCCCTTCAAATTATCAAGGAGTAACAATGTCAGTTTGGGGACTAAAGTCCATCTGATTCAGGCCATGGTTTTTCTGATCACTTGCTGTGCATCTGAGAGCTGGACAATGAATAAAGATGACAGAAGAGTTGATGCCTTTAAGTTGTGATGTTAGAGAAGAGCACTGAACATCCCATAAACTACTGAAAGAACAAATAAATAGATCTTCAAGAGGGTGCAACCAGGGTATACTTTGGGGAGGAGTGTCTTCCTCCCCCCATTGTGTACCATTGAATTGGATCTGACTGGCACAGGAGGAGATTGCCCTTCCTTCTTCAGTGGAGCATCTGGTGGATTCAAACCAAGTGCCTCTGGGATTACAGTAAAGCTTCTTGCCACTAGGCCACCAGAGCTCCCCAGAGTATACTTTGACGGCAAAATGATGAGGCTTTTCTTCACGTACTTCCAGTATGTTGAAGGAGAGGTTATTCCTCGGAGAGGAACATGATGCTTAGAAGGGCAGAGGGTCAGTGAAGGAGACAAAGACTTTCAACTAGGTGGATTGACACAGTGACTGCCACAATGGGCTCTAGTGTGTCATGAAGTGTGAAGATGACACAGGACAGGACGGGGTTCAGATCCACTGCCCACAGGGTCGCTGTGAGTCATACTCAACTTGATGGCACTTAACAACAATAAGAAGAATTGATGTTTTTGAATTGTGGGGTTGGAGAAGAAGTGAGCTGCTCCCTTGACCTATTTGGTCAATTTAATTGTGTTCCCTAGATTTGTAGGATATGACAAGTATTCTGTTTGAGAACGGTTATCAGAAAATGTGTCAGGAATAAATCCCAAGTATATTACTTTTCCTAGATAACTAACAACATCCAACTTGCTGTCATGAGGTACATTCCCACTGATAGCAGCCTCCTTGGGGTTTCCAGGCGAGAAAGTGCGATGAGGAGAGAATTTAGATCCTCCTCTTGCAGAGTCACCAGGGGATTCAAATCAGTGGAGATGTGGCCTTTCGGTGAATAGTGAAATGCACTGCAAACTCAGCCACCATCGTTTCACCTGCCTTCTCGCAAAGATTTCAAAGAGCAGTGTGGGAAGACCGAGCAACATAGTATAAGTAAGTGTGCAAAGACCTGGAGTCAGAAAATTAAAAGGGTTGAACTTGCTTGGCATTTTATTTTTCTTTCTGTCTGTTAACATGGGGATGTTTAATATGTACTGAAGATTCTTAATCATTTAAGCAGGAAAGCAGCAAGAGAACAATGAGTGTCACACACACACACACACACACACACACACACACACACGACTTTGCTCATTCATGAGCTGACTTAACATAATCAATCACAAAGCTACCACTGTGGACTGTCATTGGGCTTGCTCCCCACTCTTCCCTTTCTAAACCCAGTTTCCTTCCATTATTCCGTTCTTGGTGGCCCCGGACTGTGCCATAAAAGACTGGCAGCACTTAAGAGGAAATGGTTGCAGTTCATTCATTTCCTAGTCCGACTTGACGCAAAGGAAGTCATCCCTTATAGTCTCAGTTTCTCCGCCTGGAGAATGGATAAAATAACAAACTCCCCCTCACATTCCAAGCATCCGAAAGATCAAATGGCAAGATGACTCAAGATGCTTTGAAAGTTGTACCACGAAATGTAATTGTTCGGTCTTGCTACGTTTGCCATTTCTTAAGCTGAAGGACCTGAAGAACAAGCATAAGCTTTCAGCTGCAATACGTAAGGATGCTGAGGGCAGAATGTGAAATCATCCAGGAAGCATTAAGAAGAGATGGAGGGAGTACACAGAGTCACAGTAACAAAAGACTTTTGTGAAATAATGTATGATCAAGAACCTGGTGATGAAGAAGGCAGGTCAAGCTTCCTGAAGGAAGTGGAAAAAAAAAAAACAAAGCCCCAGGAAGTGATAGAATACCAATTGACATCTTTTTTAACAAACAGACACTGCCCTGGATGTGCTCACCAAGTTGTTCCAAGAAATCTGGAGGACAACCACCTGGCCAACCAACTGAAGAGATCTGTATTTGAACACATCCAAAAAAAAAGTGACCCAACAGAGTGTAAAAATCATCGAATAATACCATTAATATCACATGCAAATAAGATTCTGCTGAAAATTATAAAAAATGACTGGAACAGCCTATCAACAGAGAACTGCCAGACGTGCAAACTGGGTTTAAAAGAAACTGTGGCAGTAAGGATATTATAGCCAATGTTAGTTGGATCTTGGTCAAAAGCAGAGAGTACCAGAGCATTGTCTGTGTTTCGTTGACTATGAAAAGTTATTTGACTGTGTGGATCACTAGAAACTATGGCTAACTCTGAGAAGAATGGGAATTCCAGAACACTTGGTTGTGCTTATGTGAAATCTTTTACTTGGATCAGGAGGGAGTCATCAGAACAGAGCAAGGAATCCTAGTTTCTTACAGATCTCTTTTGAGTTTAGGGGTACACCTTCACTGCCACGAAGGAGCTGGGCCTGCCCAGCTGGCTTGTAAAGCCTCTCTTTCTGGCATATTTTAGGAATATACCAGAGGCATTGAGAGGCATCGCCTAGGAAAAGCTGGCACTTCAAAACAGTATATGAAGAACCAGCAACTGGAAAAACTGATGAAAATACCTCTCATTTCACATTATCACAGAAATAGTGCAGTGTACTCACTACTCTTTCCTTACAGGAAACGGAGTAGCTGTAAAAATGTTTGTTCAGCTTCAACATATTTCAATACTTACTAATTCCGAAGACCCAAATACCACGTGGTTCGGCATTTTGGGAATTAGCACAATTAGAGAGAAGCTGTGTTTAGAATGATGTGAGTTGGATCGTACTTCACATAGAAACTGGCCAGAAAACACAGAGCTATTGGAGAAATTGTGAAAGACTTCCATGACGATTGTAAACTGTACTTCATAGTCAAGTTGTTCCCAGTGAGGTAGGAGTCTTGCTTTTCCCCGGTCAGGAGTTTCAAAAGGTGTTGCTTTCACTGCATGCAAAACCACATACATTCCCAGACTATGTATAAAATTTGTCAGGGTCCAAGAAGCAGGAACACGGAAGAGGGGAATGCTGAGTAGGCAATATGAAGCAAGCCAACTCCCAAAGCACAGGTCAGCCACACCCCACGGCTGCCCATCACACAGGTATTTGGAATCACCTCTCTGTGGGAATGGCAACATTCATGTTTGCTTGGGGCCCCAGTCCCTGTGGCCGCCGAGGAGTAGGACAACCCCGTGGGCACTGGCGTCTCCTCACAAGCCCTACACTTTTCTTACTGTTGCTTCATGGTTGTGGTCACAGCATTAACACCAACGGGCAATGCTTCTCTCTTCTCTTAAATCGTCATAATGAAGTTAGCCGCAAAGGATTTCTGCATATTTTTTATTTAAATTATTCCTTTATACTGGTTTACTTACAAATTTTTGTGCATTTTTTTCCACAACATATCTTTTCCATTTCCTTTCCCCACCCCCATCCATCAAATTGTTCAACCCTCTGATTAATATTCCAGAACTCGTATTTGAAGATGTGTGACTCATATACTCTCATCCATGTACGTGCTTGCACTCACATTCCCGCGTTCATGCACACATGCCCTCTCTCTCTGTTTCCCACACACATTCACACTTAGTTTGTAGTGAACAGAATGATTTCTTCTTTTTCCTGTGGCGCAGAGGTCATTCCCTTTCCAGCCACGAGCCTTTATGGGAGTGCTGCCAGCACAGACTCACCTGGGCTCTCAGAGGGCTTGTGTGGCCGCATGAACCAGTTCTGTCTCCCTGAGAACAGTGAGGGGTCCAGGAACAAATATGTGGTCCAACATTCCCAGAGACTGTCCTGACTCTAGTTCTGTGGCGACGACTCTCCTTTAACATCTCTCTCAACTTGACATGATTACTGATCTTCCATGACCTACATACCCTCTATACCGATGTGTGAGGATATCTGTGAGAAGTAGAAGAGCACAGAGAAGGAAAACATAGACAAAGAGGATAAGGAAAAATAGAGAAAGAAGGAAGGAGGAAAGGAGGAGGAAGAGAAGGATTATGAGACAGGAGGGGAGCAGGAGATAGATAAGGACAGAAGAAGAAAGGAGAAGGAAAAGAGGAAATGATAAAGGAAGATTCTGTGGACAAGGTCTATAGTCTTTAGTATGTATTGAAGCCCAACATCAGGAAGACAAAGATTCTCACCACTGAGTCAATTGACAGCACTATGATGGATGGAGAAGAGATTTAGGTTGTTAACAATTACAGCTTGGTTGGCTCCACAATCACCACTCTCGTCACTAACCATCAGGAAATCAAAAGACAAATTGCATTAGGTAAATCTGCTGTCAGGGACCTTTCCATAGTACTGAAATGCAATGATGTCAGTCTAGAGACTAAGGTTGCCCGATCCAGTCCATGGTCTTCACAATTACTTACTATGCATCAGAGAGCTGGACAATGACTAAGGATGACAGAGAATTGATGCCTTTGAGTTGTGGTGCTGGAGAAGAATCATGAACTGCCAAGAAAACAGATAGCTCTATCTTGAAGAAGGTGAAACCAAGTTTCTCCTTGGAGGCTAGGATTTTAAAGCTCCATCTCACATAATTTGGGCATGCTCGCAGAAGACCAGTCAGGAGAAGAACATCATGCTTGGAGGGGTAGAGGGTCAGCTCAGAAGAGGAAGACCCCGGATGAGATGGACTGATACAGTAACTAGGACAATGAGATAAAGTGTGTCAGAGTCAGTGAGACTGGCTCAAGATGGGCAGACTTCAGAGCTGTTGTACATAGGGTTGCTATGAGTTGCAGGCACCTCAATGGCACATAACAACAGCAAAAATGGACTCTTTAAAGTCTTGCTTCATTTTATGATTCTGTTTTCCATAACTCTAGCTCATATTTGAGTACCTTAACTGACAAGCTAAAGAAAAAGTAAAGAAGGAGAGAAACGGCTATGAAATTGAGGCTAGAAGGTACTGCGATCTTGAGTACGGTCAGACTGAAGTGAGAAAGGGGGCCTAATCAGTGCACGTTACTGGATTGCCTTCCAGCGTGATCAGAGACCTCAGAGAGCTTGCCAGAATTCTGGACTGAGCATGAGGGAAGATGTCACTGGTCACAAGATCAGCTG
This sequence comes from Elephantulus edwardii, assembly GCF_000299155.1. Lineage (NCBI taxonomy): Eukaryota > Metazoa > Chordata > Mammalia > Macroscelidea > Macroscelididae > Elephantulus > Elephantulus edwardii. Next base: position 23,869,291 of record NW_006399774.1, read on the forward strand.
GTAAGGTCATGCTCAGTTTACAATGCAATTCCTGCTTTTATATATTACAATTGCTCTGGTAATTTTGTTGAAATTGAGTATTTTTTTTTAAATTTTTTTTTTAAATTGAGTATGCTTTTCAAAGCTTGTGTGCTTCTTACCACATCAAGCTGCTGATTTACAAATTACTAAATAAAGGGTGTCGTTTATTAGAGGGAGCTCTAGGGGCTGGACAAAAATGCTTGGTGCTACCCTCAAGTTTGGTGGTTGGTACACATTTATTGGCAGACATGGCACACCGAAGAACTCCACATGCGCTGTTCTCTTAAGACACCTACCCACTGGCAGTATGCATTGTTTATAAGCATAGACTTTACAGGTAAATAAATCAAGGAGCAGAAGCCACCTTTGTTCCCTTTCTAAAAATGGCCTGTGCCTCCACATGTCAGAATGCAGCTTTATTTAATTTGAGAATTTGGTATATGTGTGCACCTGGACTGAAGGAAGATTCAAAGGAATATTGGAGAGTGTTAGTCCAGAGGAAAGAAACTTCAGGACCAGGTGATGGGAGGAAGATTTTTCTTGGACCTGGCCCCGGTGCCAGTGTACAGAGGACTGGAAACCTGTATCAGTCTCTAGGTCAGTGAGCTACAACACTTCAGTATGATGGGAACTGGCGCTGATTGTGTTTCGTTTTCTGGAACGTCATCAAAAGCTTTCCGCTGTGAGAACCACATCTGGTGCTGTGTCAGATCACTCTAGGCTTTGGCTTGTCCACTTCATTTTCAGCAACGATATCTTTTGAGAGGAATGGGTGAAGTCTGTAGCCATTTATTTTCAGCAAAATACTTCTAAACCTATTTTTGAAATATTTTGGCAAATGTATGTTGCACTAAATTGTTTTTCCCCTCAATTATTTGGTTTCCAAAGAAATGTTAAACCATGTGCATTTGATTAGCTTACCATTAACTCTGGGGGGAAAATTGTATAAGAAATGTTTAAAGGCCAGAAATCCTTGAGACTCTTTTTATTTGAAACAAATCTCAATATTTTGCTGAAATAAAATGAAACTTAAAACCAATGTCCCTTAAATTTGATTCTATAATCAGAACTCTACACTTGACTGAATGTGCAAAAACTGAAAACTCGGTATGCAAAACTTTATTTACATGACATGTATTTTTACATATCCGAATACATTTATTAGAGTCAATCTGTAAATGCTACCATTACCATTTACTGCATGGCATTTATTTAAGTAATTAAATGTGCATACACATCTAAAGTTACAGAATGCTGAGAAGCAACTCTGTCAGTCTAGAGACTAAGGTGCACCTGATCCAGACCATGGTCTTCACAATCACTGGCTGTGCATCAAAGAGCTGGACGATGAGTAAGGATGGCAGAGAAGGATTGATAACTTTGAGTTGTGGTGCTGGAGAAGAGTCTTGATCACACCATGGACCAACAAGAAAATAGATAGGGCTGTCCTGGAGAGAATGAAACCATGCTTCTCCTTAGAAGCAAGGATTTTGAAGCTCCTTTTCACATAATTTGGGTATGTGGACAGGAAGGACCGGTCCTTGGAGAAGGACAGCATACTTGAAAGGGTGGAAGCGCAGTGCAGGAGAGAAAGACCCCGGATGAAACAGATTGACACAGTAACTGAGGCAATGAGGGTAGGTGTGTCAGAGCCAGTGAGACTGGCTCAGGACAGGGCAGGCTTCAGAGCTGCTGTACACAGGCTTGGTATGAGTCACAGGAGACTTGTGGGCACCTAACAACAACAACAACAAGAACATACATCTAAAATATTAAATCAGCTTTCAATTTAGAAAAATGTGTGAGTACACTACTAGGGTTTCAGAATATAAAATACAGCCTTTCAAGGTGTAAAATTATCACCAGTAACTTGTGATTTGCGAGACTTCTTGCATGTTGGCATTGGGACCAGTTAGCTGACTAGGTCTCTACTGGTTACATGCAATGTCAACTGAAAGTTCCAATCCAGACAGGTGTTTTTGGACCCTTGGCACATTTCCACAGGATATCTTTGTAATTTCAAAAGGATTTGTGAAATCATGATGGTTTATTTTATATGTCATCTTAGTGAGGCTCTCGTCCCAGAATCAGCATTCTCTCTGAGGAAGTACTAGTGTGTTCCTCGTTGCTTGAGCAACAGCCCTATCATTCTAGGTGGTAGCAAGCCTTTTGTTACGGAGGTTTGCTGGTCAAGAGAGTCAGGAGTGGCACTACCAACCCAAAGGCAGGCAGTGTCCCTGCCCCTCAGGAGAAATATAAGCAACCTCTTCTCCTGTGATGTATTGTTATTGTGCTGTTGAGTTGGAAGTAACTCAGAGCCGACCTTCGAGTGGCTTTAAGAGGCTATACACTGCACAGGAGGAGATTGCCCACCTTTGTCCCCTACAGTAGCTGATGCCTTTTGGTTGCCTGGCCAACTCCTTACCACCAAGCTACCAGAGCGCTCTCCCTTGAGATTTACAGCCTCAGAAAAACCCTCTGAAGAGTCAGCTGTGAGTTGGCGCTGACTGGGTGACACCTAACTGCAACAACAGCAATACTTTTGTAATAGTTTTTATGTGCAGATAAAGTGTGGCTTGGGAGATGTTCTAAACTGCTGAGGGGTGGACTGTCATTGATTTTTGTGTCCACTTAGTTACGGTGTCCAGTTGTTTGATTATAACATAATCTAGATGTTGTTATAAATAAATATAGTAGTTGCAAGATTAAAACAGGTGGCCCTAGGTAAAGCATATTGCCCTCTACAATGTAGATGTCTTTAGCGTCAAATGAAAGTTCCCAGAGGATAAATACACGTCTTTCCAGATTCCTCTTGCTTCTCTTCCAACTAGCTTTCTGAGATTATCTCATATGGAGGTATCTTTGTGAATGAAGATAACTTCAACACACTTAATGCTAATGAGAAGTTGCTAGAAGAAACAGAAATTACTATAAAACAAGAAAGAGATTGAGAGAGTGAGAACAATTAAATGAACCATTGAAAGCTGCACTGCAGTCCCAAAAGTGAATGGTTCAAATCCACCAGATGCGAGAAGGAGGGGCAAGTTCGTCCTGTGCTAGTCTGATCTGACTCAACGGCGCACAACAACAACAACAACAATAAAAAGTGGACCAAATGTTTGAGGCGGTGAGTCAAAGTGAAACACAAACAACCCAAATGAAGTACTTTTTAAATTTCTAATAGGACAGAAGTAGATGGAGATGCAAGTAAATGTACAGTTTTGTGTATAAAATCTAAGAGAAATTAGAGACGTGTGTCTGCTATTTCTGTGTTCCGTGAGACATCTGAAGCATGGAAATTTGTGGAGAAGATGGAGGTTTTAAGATGCTTGGGTATATTTGAAAGAACTGTTATATAAAATGTCAGAGAATGAGAAAGAGATGACTCACAAATATAATGACAGAGTGGGTAGAATGAGGGTCCAGTTGAGGTCGCTGACTATCGATAGAGTGACCAATCTCGAATTGGTACTTAGATTTAAAGTTGCTGTAGTCTTCATATTTAGTTCTGTGATTTATGGCTCCTTCACTCTGTGGGTGTGGGGTCATTGCTGTGCTATTCTTCTCTTCACTAACTGTTCCTAGAACCATGGAAAGATCAGGCAACTGAGAGAATTTGGTTTGAGAAAATTTAATTCTGCAGATGCCAGAGTGGCGGCATCATTCTTGTGTGCCACTGAGTTGCCCATGACTCATAGGAACCATACACACAATAGCTCTGAACCCTGCGTTATCCTGGGCCAGTCTCACTGACTCAACACACCTAATGTCATTGCCCCAGTTACCACACCAATCCATCTCATCCAGGGTCTTCCTCTCCTGTGCTGTCCCTTCAACTTCCCAACTACGATGTCCTTTTCCAGGGACTGGTCCCTCGTGGCCATGTGCCCAAAGTATATGAGACAGAGATTCAAAATCCTTGTCTCCAAGGAGAAACTTGGTTTCATGCTCTGCAAGACAGACCTATTTGTTTTCCTGGACGTCCATGGCATGTTCAAAACTCTTCTCTAGCACCACAATTTAAAGGTGTCCATTCTTCTTCCTTAGTCATTGTCCAGCTGTCTGATGCATAACAAGTGATTGAAGACCATGGGCTGGATCAGACACAGCTTAGTCCCTACACTGACATCATTGCTCTTTAGCACCTTGGAGGGGTTCCTGACAGCAGACTTTCCCAATGCAATTTGTCTCATTAATTATCATATTGACTGAAATGGAAGATAAAGTCACTCAGGCTTCAAACTAAAGTTATACTCACTCAGCTCATGGCTTGGGGTGAGTAGAAAAAAGAGTGGAAAAAGGGCGGTGCTTGGAAACTTTCTTTGGGGAACCTAGGAAGGGAAGATATACTTGAATGGAATTTTAGTTTATGGGGTAAGAAATTAATGCTGTAATGGAAGGAGAGATATACAATTTTGCAGGATGTTATAAATTAGGAATATTGATGCTGCTGGTCCTGTTTTATTATGTTGTTCTATCAGTGTTTTTGCCGCCCTTTTCAAGGGTGGACAGAGTGTGTGTATGGTTTAAGATGATAAAATGACAACCTCGACTTAAATAATGGAGTAGGAACTTCACAATATAGTCCTATTTCCATTTTGTGTTCTTTCCCTAAAGTTATGAAAAAATAATAGAAGACTGACCTGAACCAACTTCTCATTTTACATTTACTGGAAATCTAAAGTTTCTATTTATATTCTACAAACATAAAACAGAATAAGTGATACTAGCCACGTTCTATTCATATGTGTCATTTCACTCTTCCTTCATAAGAATGTTCTTTGCACAGGGTGAGCCTCCGAGTTCGCTGACTGCCTCTTCAGTGCCCCTGCATCTGGCACTTGATGAACAGAAAGGAGAAGGCCTGCATCCGGGAATATTTGCTGCAGCCTGTGGCTCGGGCAATGTAGGCCCAGCCCTGGAAATTTGGTGAGTCTACGTACTTACTTGTCATTTTTCGCTCTTGTGATATTGTGCTTGTTAGTGAACACAAGAGGTGCTACCCTTTCAGGACTGCTCAACAGCTTAGTCACAGGTTTACATATTTGCTCAGTTGGGATTGTGGGTGATAAAATAGTAGTTATTAAATCTGTCATCTTAGCAGGGTCCTTTCGGTAACAAATCTTATTTAATCTGTTGAAAGGAGATAAATGTCTAGGAACTCCTTTGTTGGTTTTGTTTGTTTGTTTTTGTGCCTCGGAATACTCTATGGGTTGTGTGTCTGTGTTAGATCCTATGGGCAACCATGTTAGGGAAAGTAAACCTGCTCCTGTTCTGAGTGGTCCTCGACCAAAGTAAGTCCCTTTCACGGTTTGAGATGGAGAGACCGTATCTAAGCTGCCTTCCTTAATCCGTGAATGGGGAGGCCCTGGATCGTCACTAGCCAGTGCTGGTGCTGCAGGGGTGGTCAGCACAGCTGCAGCCACTGGTGCTACTCGGCCGCAGACAGGCTCTCTTATTTCCACATCATTCTAGGTTAAGATAGTAGTCACTGCGTGCATAGACTTGGGGTTTCTCAGACATCTTTGAGTGATTAGGTTCTTCCCTACTCTGCACCATGAGCTGGGTTCTCTTTATACTTGAATCCTTGTTATCCAGAATCATAAAAGCTTGGACATAAGAAATTTAAGCTCATTTCCCTGACTCCTGATAGAATAATTCCAATTTCAAGATAGTGTAGCAATTCAAGGACCCATTAAGGGGCCATTTTTCTCTAATGTCTAAATTATACTTAGTCTAAGATTTATTACAATAAAACACCATTCTTTTCTTGTCACAGATTTGTCATTTGTATATCTACCAATTACAAAGAATCCTTCCTAATGGACTTTTCTCTGGATCTTTTGCTCCTATCCTTGTGATGGCCTAAAAATGGAATAAACTAGAAATAGAAAAGAAGTAGATGTGCAATGTTTAGATGTGATTCAGGTACACAGTCGTCAGATATAATACAACTTCTACTCACTAGGTACAAGATCACTTCTCATCAAGTACAGCTTCTACTCATGCAATAAGGTAGATCAGATACAGGCAGGCACCAAGGTGCCAGGAAGAACAGAAAGCTTCTGTGTCATTCCTGTACATTGGGATCAAAAGTGTGACAGAAACCAGACCAAGCGTTATTATGCAGCAGATACAGAAACGTAGGCATATAATCAGAAAACTGGCACCTTAGAGCAATGGACAGAGCTAGAATTCTCACTCTCACTCTTACAGATGTGGGATTCGCTCACTTACACATAGCTGGCTACCAGGCACACACATGCAGTACCCAGCATTGTCCAGAACAGACAGAGATTTTTACCAAGTGTGCTGTTACCAGATTAAGTGTATGGATAGGATTCAAATAGTTGGTCTCTCTCAAATGTCTCTTCAGACAATAGGTCTCTTTGGTGCCTTTGGGTGTTTGAGATTTCTATCTACTCATGGGTCCTGAGATCTGTGAAATTCAGAATCCCACAGCAAACAGAAACAAAAGTTGCCTTTACTTATCAGGTAAGTCTGGAGGTCCCACCAGTTGCCAAAATGTTAATTAATGCAAAAGATTCTGTCCGCAGTCACTCATCAATAAGACAGAGTGCAGTGACCAGAGCACTTTCTTGCAGGTCTGGGAGAACAGAGACAATCCTCTCAAAACCTGTCTCCTCCTTTAAGAATGGTTATTGGTTTTTATACTTGGGTCAAGTGTTAATCTTCTTAACATATTGCTGTAACCTTGAATATGGACTGAAGCCCAATGTTAAGAAAACAAAGATTTTGAGGAGACTCCAGACTGCCTTCCAGAATGGTTGTATCATTTTACAATCCCACCAACAATGTCTGAGTCCCTATCTCACCACATCCTCTCCAACATTTATTACTTGCAGCCCTGTTAAACTTGCCACTGTTATTTGAGTGAGATGGTATTTCGTTGTGGTTTTGATTTGCATCTCTCTTATTACCAGTGATTTTGAGCATTTCTTCATGTGTCTATTTGTCATTTGAATATCTTCCTCTGTGAAAATTCTTTCCATGTCTTTTGCCCATTTTTTAATTGGGTTATCAGTCTTTTTCTTGTAGAGGCCCAGAAGTATTCTATCAACTTTTGTTATAAGACTCTTGTCTGAGATGGTATTACCAAATATTTGTCCCTAGTCTGTAGGTTTTCTTTTCACCCTGTTGGAAAGTTTTTGATGCATATATGGATTTAATCTTTAGAAGGTCCCATTCATCATTTTTATCCACTTCAGATTGTGCATTTCTGACTGTATTTGGCAGTATCTTTATACCTTGGACTAGCACTTCTAAGCTTAATCCCAGTTTGTCTCTTACGAACTGTATGGTTTTGGACTTTACTCTTAGGCCTCTGATCCACCTTTAGTTGATTTCTGTGTATGGTGTGAGATGTGGATCCTGTTTCAGCTTTCTGCAGGTGGAAGTCCAATTTGCCAATACCATTTGTTGAAGAGGTTGTCATTTTCTCATTTGATAGTTTTCATTTAAAAAAAAGCTGAACATAGAAATGAGAATTGAGGTACAAACGGAGATTTGTACACCAATGTTCACAACAGCATTATTCACCATCACAAGAACATGGAAACAACCCAAATGTCCAACCACAATCAAATGGATTGAGAAATTATGATACATTCACACAATGGAATACTATGCAGCAAGAGTGATGATTTTGTAAATTACTACCTAACTTGGGAGGGACTGGAGAGCATCATGCTGACTGAATTAACTCAGTCCCGCAAGGATAAATACTGTATAAGACCATTATTGTAGAATGAGTATAAGGATCCAAGGGAGGGGGGGATAGAAGCAGAGAGATGAGGATGTGCAGGGGGAGGGGGATTAACCAAGGGGTTGTATAATTTGATGACGGAGTGAGGGAAATTAGAAGAATCTGCTCTCAAACACAATATATTTGAATTTTGTAAATAAATTAATATAAAAATACATATATACTTGGACCAAGAGGCAGTAGTCAGAACAGAGCAGGGCAACACTGCATGGTTCAAAATTGGGAAGGGTGGACGCCAGGGAGGTGTCCTGTCTCCATACCTTTTCAACATGTATGAAGAGCAGATTATCCGAGAGGCTGGGCTCTATGAGGAGAAGCGTGGCGTTAGGATTGGTGGACGATCTAACAACAATCTGCATTATGCAGATGACACAACTCTGCTCGCTGAAACTGAGGAGGACCTCATGCACTTACTGCAGAGGGTCAAGGACTGCAGCCTTCAGTATGGACTGAGGCTCAATGTCCAGAAGACAAAAATTCTCACCACTGGACCAATCGGTAGCATCAGGATGGATGGCGAAGAGATTGAGATTGTTCACAGCTTCAGTTTGCTCGGCTCCACGGTCAACACTCTTGGCACCAGTAGTCATGAAATCAAAAAACGAATTGCGATGGGAAAGTCTGAGTTTAGGGACCTCTCTAAAGTACTCAAGAGCAACGGTGTCTCTCTGGAGACTAAGTTGCGCCTGATACAGGCCATGGTTTTTGCAATCACTTGTTATGCATCAGAGAGTTGGACAATGACTAGGGAAGATAGAAGGAGAATTGACGCCATTGAGCTGTGGTGCTGGAGAAGAGTACTAAATGTACCCTGGACTGCCAAGAAAACAAATAGATTCATCCAAGAGAGGGTAAAACCAGGCTGCTCCTTGGAGGCAAGGATTCTGGGGCTTTGTCTGACATACTTTGGACATGTTGTAAGGAGAGACAGGTCTTTGGAGAGGGACATCATGCTGGGCAGAGTGGAGGGACAGCGCAGGAGGGGAAGACCCTCTATGAGGTGGATTGATTCAGTGACTGGGATAATCGGGATGGGTTTGTCAGAGGCAATGAGATTGGCACAGGATAGAGCACAGTTTAGGGCTGTTGTACATAGGGTCGCTATGAGTTGCAAACGACTCGACGGCACATAACAACAACAGCAGCAAGATATAAGGAAAGTATTTTATTCAAACTAAAAAAAACCCAAACAAACCAACAACAACAAAGATTCTAATTACTGGGCCCAATGGCAGCATCATGATAGACAGGAAAGAGATTGAGATTGTTAACAGATTCAGCTTACTTGGCTCCACAATCAACACTCTTGGTACCAGGAGCCAGGACATCAAAAGATGAATTGTATTGGAGAATTCAGCTGTCAGGGACATCTCCAGAGTACTGAAGAGAAATTCTATCAGTCTGGAGACTAAGGTGTACCTGATCCAATCTATAGCCTTTGCAAATACTTGTTATCCATCAGAAAGTTGGATAATGATTAAGGATTATAGAAGAAGAATTGATACCTTTTAGTTGTGGCACTGAAGAAGAGTATTGACTATAGCATGGACTGCTAAGTGAACAAACAGGTTCATCCTGGAGAGGGTAAAACCAGGCTGTTCATTGGAGGGAAAGATTTTGAAGCTCCATCTGACATACTTTGGACAAGGAGGGACCAGTCCTTGGAGAGGGACATCATGCTTGGGAGGACGGAGGAATAGCACAAGAGAGGATGACCCTGGATGAAATGGATTGACTCAGTGACTGGGGTAAGAGGGTAGGCATGTGAAAAACTATGAAGTTGGCTCAAGGTAGAGCAGGGTTCAGGGCTGTTGTACATAAGGTCATTATGAATGGCAAGTAACTTGATAGAACATAACAACAACAACAACAACTGCATAGCTAATTCAAAGGTACAGGATTTTTGCATTCCAAAGAACAGTACATACAGTTGCTCATAAACAGACAATTTGTGATATAGTTCACATGTGACTAAGGAAAACAATTTAAAAAAGTAAATACAAAAAAATAACTTTTTAAAAAAGTAAATGCTGATTCAGGAAAGATGCATTTCCCCACCTGATAAGCAGGCAGCTTAAGGAACAGTTGACATATGACTGAGAAAAAGACAACTCCAGGATTCTTACATACAGTTTCTAGTTAATGCACAACTTGGGGTACAGTTTACATATGACTGAGAAAAGCCAAATGCTAATTCAGTGAAAGAGGAATTTCTCCTCCTAGTAAACAGTTTCAGGCACTCTGCAAGAATATGGAGAGATTACAGCAGGGTCTGAGGACCAAACAAATGTTAGTTAGACCAATTTTGCAGGCTAGAGGCACCTGAGGTCAGCTTTACAACTTATGCCATCTGTTTGGATAATTCCGAATTTGTTAATACCACTCTCTCAAAAGCAGACACAGAAACTTGGGTATTAAAGAATAGGAGGTAGAACTTGCCCCATGACGGTCTAGGGATGTGGAAGGACATTTAGATTTTACTGGATGATATGTCGGAGAGCCTGACACCAAAATGACTGTCTATAATTTTTTGTGCATTTTTTTCCAAAGATATTTAAATTTTTTCTTTTTTTTTAAATTTAGGTTGTTTATTTTTCATTTAAATTTTTTCTTTTATAACCCCATATATCTAATTAACAGAAACATATTTCATAAACTGAGCTTATTCATATAAATATGCCTGCAAGTCTACAACTTTTCTGATTAATCTTTTGAACATTCTAACGGGCTCTGATCAGCGGTGTCATTATTACTCAATTACAACGACCCTGGGTTACACAGTAGCATTTTCGGCTTGAGCATTAAACACAGGCTGTTGTTTTCATTGTTGCCAGTGTTTTCAAAGTCACAGATGTTGTCAAACTTTCTAATGTTTTGGCTAGAATAGAATGATAATTAGTATTTTTAAAGCTATAAATGGTAACTTTATTAGAATAAAAGAGAAAGGGTAGTAGGAGTAAAAGGTCAGTGTAGGCCTAGGTTCAGTCAATTGTTCACAGGGTTGCCATGGTGTCAGGGTTAGACACAAGCTTCGCCTAATTCTGCGCTACCCTCAAAATACACATCACTAATATTTTCATAGGAAATCTGATTTCACTGTGCACTGAGAGTACACCATTTCTAAATACTTGAGGAAGTAGAAATGCATAAAAACCAGGTTAGGATTCCAGTATCATAAAGTATAGGTGAGATGTTATCAATTTGAAGACAGTGTGGTTACTGAAAGCCAGGGGTTTTACTCATAGTCAATTACTAATAAGACAGATGGATTTCAACATCCAAAGCACTTTATAGCAGATCTGGTAAATCAGAGAGAATCAGCTAAAAAACTGTCTCCTTGTCTAAGAGTGATCAGTGGCTTTTATACTTGGGTTAGTTGTTAATCTATTTCAAAGTTAAACAGGATTTTTACATTCAAAAAGAACAGTTTACTACAGTTACTGGTAAACAGACAACTCGTGATATAGTTTACATATGATTAAGAAAATACTGTTTACAAAGGTAAATACTAATCCAAGAAAAATGCACTTTCCCTACTGGTAAACTGGCTGTTTAAAGTCTTTTTCATGACTAAGGAAAGAGAAGTAGGATTTTAGGGAAAAGCAACCAGGCTGGAGCAACTGAAGTCACTTTTACAACTATATCATGTGTTTGAATAATCCTGAACTTCTTCATACCACCCTATTAGTTTCCCTTCAGGGGAAACTGGAAAGACATAGTATTTCCAGCCACATTGAGTAAATAAACGGAGGGTGCACAACAGAATGGCATAATGCCACACTATTGTTGGGTTTTTGCACTGGACATAAGGCCAAGGATGCAAGGAAGGGACCAGAGAAAGAAAGAAAGCTGAAGTAGCTGGATCCCGTGGTCTGGAGAGAAAGACAGACCAGAGGAACTGTGCCCCAAGGTAGACTGTTGTTATTGTTATTGTTGTTGTTAAGTGCCAACTCATAGCAACTCTATGAACGAAAATCCTCGACACTTGTGTGCGTACTTTCATCCTTCCTCCAGGTTCATAGGGTTTCCAGAGACAAGCTATTTATGGAAGTGGATGCCACTCCTGCTTCTGAGCTTGTTTCAGCTGGGAAGTTCCACCAAACACTGTCCACCATGGGTAACCGTTATCATATTTGACACATCAGTGTCACAGTATTCAGCTTCACAGAGACCACAAGTTACCTCTGTATGGCAAGTGGACATTCCAGGGCTATTCGACCTAGAAGACTGAACAAAAGCAATGAAAATAAGGCTCGAAGGCCCTTCAGTATTTTACCATTCCGGCACTCCCAAATGCTGGCCAGCTCTGGGCCAGAGACCACCAGTTCATCTGGCAAGTATGCTGGCCGACCCCCAGAGGGGCACAGAGAAGGCTCCTGGAGGAGCCTTCCTTGCCTGCCTCTCCCCAAGAAGCCAGGTCAATTAGGGCAGGTTTCATAGTAAGTGTTTTTAGGGAGGGAAGGGAGGGACACTCCATGGTAGTTTAGTCAGATGGGTGAGGCTGTTCACTCCCTTTGTCGGCATGTTGATATTCCTTGAATCCTTCTTTCTCTCTTTGACCTTAGTTTGGGCCTGACAACTATGGCTTAGGAGAAAGTACCTCTCTTTCTGAGAAGATAGCTTTATAGCACCTTTGTGGACAAACATGGAGAGCAACACGGATGCAAGAAACATGATTAGTAGAGATGAAGCAGGAAATCTGCCTGGAAGGATAGTAGTTCCCAGATCACTTGTCATCAGATGCAATGCTAAGGAGAAGTTTTCATATTAATAGTGTCAGTGAGCACAGGGGATTCTTTCCATAGTCACTTGCCAATAGGAAAGATGGATCACACTTTATTGCAGATCTGGGAGAACAGAGAGAAGTCTCTCAAAAACTACCTCCTCAACTAAGGATAATTATTGGTTTTTATACTTAGATTAGTTTAGATATTGACGTACTTAACATGTTACTATTGCTAGTTCTTGATCTTTTATTTCTCCTCTGATTTTGTAATGACATTTTACATTCTTCATGGATGATATTCTTGATATCCTCCCATAGCTCATATGGTCTTCATTCATTAGTGTTCAAGGGCCTCAAACCTGTTCCTGAGATGGTTTTGAAATTAAAGTTGGATAGACTCAAGGTCAAATTTTGGTTCCTGTGGATTTGATTTAACCTTCTTTAGCTTTCTGAACTTGCATCTGAGTAGCTGATGGTCTGTTCCACAAACAGCATCTGGCCTAGTTTTCACAGCTGATATTGAACTTCTCTAACAATTCTTTACACAGATGTAATTGATCTGATTCCTGTGTAGGCTGTCAGGTGAGGTCCATGTGTATAGTCACTATGTTTGTTATATAAGGTATTTGTAGTGAATAAATCATTCATTGATTTTTGTTGTTGTTATGTGTTGTTGAGTCAATTGCAACTCATGGCGACCCTATGTACAACAGCCCTAAACCCTGCTCTATCCTGTGCTAATCTCACTGTCTCTAACATACCTACTCCCATTACTCCAGTCACTGAATCAATCCATCTCATTGACGATCTTTCCCTCCTGCGCTGTCCCTCCACCCTCCCAAGCATGATGCCCCTCTCCAAGGACTGGCCCTTCCTTGTAACATGTCCAAAGTATGTCAGATGAAGCTTCAGAATCCTTGCCTCCAAGGGGCAGCCTGGTTTCACCCTCTCCAGGACAAACCAGTTCATTTTTTTAGCAGTCCATGGTATAGTCAATACTTTTCTCCAACACCACAGCTCAAAGGCGTCAATTCTTCTTCTATCATCCACAGTCATTGTCCAGATCTCTGATGCATAGCAAGTGATTGCAAAGACCATGGCATGTATCAGGTGCACCTTAGTCTCTAGACTGACATTGTTGCTCTTCAGCACTTTAGAGATATCTCTAACTAAAGACTTTCCCATTGCAATATTGATTGTACAGACTTCTATTATTCTATATCCAGCCACATTTCTGGCACTATGTCCATGTTTCTTGATTACAGATCCTTCTTGTCTCTTCCCAACTTTTGCATTTCAGTCACCTATTATTATTAATGTATCTCGGTTGCATGTTCAGTTGATTTCAGACTGCAACAATTAGTAAAAATCAATGATCTCCTCTTTGGCTCTGGTCATTGGTGAATTTACTTGAATAATAGTGGTATTAATTGGATTTCCTTGTATGTGTATGGTTATTATCCTTTGGTTCACAACAGTGTATTTCAAGATGGATCTAGAAATGAACTTTTTAACTATGGTTTAAGGATGCTGTGGGCAGAATGTTGAATGAACAAAGAAGCATCAAAAGGAGATGAAAAGTACACAGAGCAACTGTACCAAAAAGAATTGGCTGACACAAAAATGTTATGAAACAAAATATGATCATGAGGCAATGTTGAAGGAGGAAGTTCAACCTGCTCTGAAGGAATTAGCAAAATGTAAGGCATACCAATTGACATATTTTAATGAACAGATGCTCCCCTGGACATGCTCACTAGGTTGTACCAAGAAATCGGGAGGACAATACCAGGACAACTGACTGGAAGAGACCCATATTTATTCCTGTTCCAAAATAAGGGTCATCTGGCTGTGTGGACATCAAACAATATCTTTAATATCACAGGCAAGAAAGATCCTGCTGAAGATTATTCAAATATGACTGGAACAATAGAACAATAGATGACTGCCAGATATGCAGGCTGGGTTTAGAAGAAGCCATAGCTCTAGGGACATTATAATTGGTGTTGGATGGATCTTAGCTGAAAACAGAGAGTACCAGAGGAATGTCTATCTGTGTTTCATTGACTTTGCAAAGGTATTTGACTGTGTAGATCACAAATTGTGGCTAACCTTGAGAAGAATGGGAATCTCAGAATACTTGATTGATATGCAAAACCCATACTTGGAACAAGAGGAAGTCATCAGAACAGAACAAGAAACACTGTATGTTTCAAGATCAGGAACAGTATATGTCTTCATGATTTTTCAATCTATATGCAGAACATATCATCCAGGAGGTCGGGATTCATGAGAAGGAATATGGCATCAGGATTGGAGGATGACTCATCAACAATCTGTGTTATGCAGACGACACAACCTTGCTTGTTGAAACTTAGGAAGATCAGAGGTATTTGCTGTATATGATCAAGTACTGTAGCCTTCAATATGGATTGAGGCTCAACATCTAGAAAAAGATTTTCACCACTGGGCCCACTGGTAACGTAATGATAGATGGAGAAGAACATTGAGATTTCAGCTTGCTTGGTTCAACAATCAATATTCTTGGTACCAGTAATCAGGGGAAAAAAATAATTTCACTGGGAAAATCTGCTGTCAGGGGCCTCTCTAGAGTACTGAGGAGCAATAATGACACTCTGGAGACTAAGGTGATCCAAGCCATGGTCTTTGCAATTACTTGCTATTCATCAGAGAGCTGGACAATGACTAAGGATGACAGAAAAATAATTGAAGCCTTTAAGTAGTACTGCTGGAGAAGAGTACTGAACATACCATGCACTGTTATGAGAACAAATGGATCTGTTCTGGAGAGATGAAAACAGGCTACTCCTTGTAGGAAGGAGGGTAAAGCTCTGTCTAACATACTTTGAGCATGTGGCCAGGAGGGACCAGTCCTTGGAGAAACCCATCATGCTTGGAAGTGTAGAAGGGCAGCACAAGAGAGGAAGACTCTATATGAGATGAATTGACTCAATGACTAGAGCAAAGGTGGGTAGTTGTGTCAGAAACAATGAAATTGGCTCAAGATACAGCAGGGTTCAGATCTTTTCTGCTTAGAGTCACTATGAGTAGCATGTGACTTGACAGCACATAGCAACAATGCCTATGAACGTAGTATATTCTTCCTTTTGTCTTGTCTCTTTTTTGTTCTTTGCAAGTAATATTTTGTCATTTTGTTTGTATCTCTAGATAGAAGATGAACATGGTATATTTTTTCTTTTGTCTATTTTTGTTTTTTGCAAGTAATACTTTGCCATTTTGTTTGTATCTCTAGATAGAAGATACAAGTATTTTGTATCTCTAGCTAGATTTGTTCCTAATATTTCATCTGTGGTTAACTATTATAAGTGATACTTTCTTATTTCCTTTCCTCCATTCTCTTTGTTACTGTAGAGAAATCTGGCTGATTTTTTAAAGTGTATCTTGTATCCTGCTACTTGGGTGAATTAGTTAACTGTGTCCCGCATTTATTTTTTTAAATTTTCTGAATCTTTAGGATATTCAAAGTATACTATTATATAATCTATATATAGAGATAGTTTTAGCTCCTCTGGTCATTTTGGATACCTCTTATTTCCTCTTTTACCTTATAGTTTTCTCTAAGACTTTTAATACAACATTGAATAGAAGTAATGACAGTGGACATCCCTGACTGGTTCCTGTTCTCAGGGAGAATGCTTTGCATCTCTTTCCATTGAGAATGGTGTTGGCTCTTGGTTTTGTATATATTCTTTTCACTGTGTTAAGGAGATTCCCTTCTATTCATATATTTTTTTTAATCAGGAAGGGATTTTGAATTTTGTCAAAGCTTTTCCTGCATCAGCTGATAGGATAACAAAGTTCTTGATCTTTGCTTTGTTAATATATTACATTATTTTTTCCTATGTTGAACCATTCTTCATACCTGTTATGAATGCTACTTAGACATGATGAATCTTTTTTTAATTGTTTTATTTTATATTGGTTTGTCCACAAAGTAGACATGTGTTTCACACTATTCTCCACTCCTATTATGTTTCATACACTCAGTCACATGCATTAGGAATTCTTTTTATACAGTATATTGGACAGGATTTTAGTGAGGATTTTTTGCATCTATGTTGATGAGAATTATTGGTCTATAATTTTCTATTTGGGTGGTGTCTTTACCTGACTTTGGTATCAGGAATTTATTTCCTTCATAAAATAAGTCTAGAAGTGTTCATTCTTTTTCTATTTTCTGAAATGTTTTATGTAGAATTGGTGACTACTCTTTGAATATTTGACAAAATTTGATGGGAAAGACATCTGGTCCAGGACATCCCCCTCTCCCTTTGGAAGTTGTTTTGTTTTGTTTTTTTTATAACTTGTTCAATTCCTTCTTTTGTGATGAGTCTCCTCATGTGTTCTACTTCAGTCTCTGTTGGTTTGGGTGATGTGAGTTTCTAAATATTTGTCCATTTCATCTTATTTGTTTGAGTACAATGTTTAATAAAATTCCATTATTGATCTTTCTATGTCATTTGTGACATTGCCCCTTTCATTTCTTATTTGCATTACTTTTGTCTTTCCCTTATTTTCCTTAGTTAGCTTTGACAGTGGTTTGTTGATCTTAAACCATAAAGTTCATAAGAGACGAACTGGAATCAGGCTTAGAAGGCTTCATCTACAGTTATAAAGAGACTGCCAAATACAGCCCGAAATGCACAATCTGAAGAGGATAAAATTTATGCATGGGACATTCTAAAGATTAAATCCCTGTGATCATCAGAAATTTTTTGCAGCAGGGTGAAAAGAAAGCCTACTGACTGGTAACAAATATTTGACACTACCATCTCAGACAAGAGTCTCATAACAAAAATTTATAGAGTACTTCTGGGTTTCCACAAGAAAAAGACTGATAACCAATTACAAAATGGACAAAAGACATGGAAAGTATTTTCACAGAGAAAGATATTCAAATAGTCAACAGACATATGTAGAAATGCTTTAAAACACTGGCACTAAGACAGATGCAAATCAATACCACAAAGTGATACCATCTCACTCCAGTAGCAGTGGCAAAGTTTAACAGGACAAGAAGTAATAAATGTTGGAGAGGATGTGGTGAGATAGGAACTCTTATACATTGTTGGTGGGATTGTACAATGGTACAACCATTCTGGAAGACAGTTTGGAACTTCCTCAAAAAGCTGAACATAGGATTCTATATAACCCAGTTATTCTATTGCTTGAAATATATCCCAAGAAAATGAGAACTGAGGCTTAAATGGAAACTTGTACACCAATGTTCATAGCAACATTGTTCACCATCACAAGAACATGGAAACAGCCCAGATTTCCAACTACAAATGAATGGATTGAGAAGTTGTAGTACATTCATAGAATGGAATACTACACAGCATGCAGGAGCAATCATTTTGTAAATTACTACCTAACTTGAGAGGGACTGGAGAGCATTATGCTGACTGAACAACTCAGTCCCACAAGAAATGTACCGTGTAAAACCATTATTGTAGAATGAGTATGAGAATCCAAGGTGGCGGGAGGGGGAGGAGGGTAGGGGTGAGAGGGGAAGGTAGAAGCAGAGGGATGAGGATAGGGGTAGGGTGTTAATCATAGGGTTTCACAATTCAATGGGTGGGTGGGGTGAAGGAAATGGGAAGGATCTTTTGTGGAAAACAATGTATTCAAACTTGGCAAATAAATCAGAGTAATAAAGGAAACAAAAAAAAATAACCCTTTAAAGAAATAACTCCTGGTATTGTTAATATTTCAATTGTTTTTATGTTTTCTATTTCATTTATTTCTGCCCTAAACTTTCATAATGTCTTTTCTTTCAGAGGTTGTCAAGTTTTCTTGCTTTTTTATTCCCCCCTTCTATTTGTTGACAATATTGTGTTAAAGAGTAAATTTTCATTCTTCCTTCCCTTTTGATGTGTTTGCTTATTGGTATGAATTGACCTACTTATAAATACTGATTTAGCTGTTTCCCATAGCTTTTGGTAAGTTGTGTTTTCATTCTCATTTGGTTGAAGAAACTTTTTAACTTTTAATTTTCTTTTTTATTTCTTATATTACTGACTCATGTTCAATTAGAGTGTTGTTTGGCCTCAAAGTACGATTTCCCCCACCTTTTTTTATTTTCTTGCTGTGATTTCTAATTTTATTGTACTGTGGTCTGAGAAAATATTTTTTATTATTTTGACATTTTTAAAATTTATTGAGTCTTGCTTTGTGATCTGAAATATGATTTATTCTGGAGAATGTTTCACGTACATTGGAGAAGAAAGCATACTAAGCCTTTTTATGGTAAACTAGTCCATATATATATATATGAGATTGAGTTGTGTGATTGAGTAGTTTAATTCTTCAGCATCTTTGTTGAGATTTCCCCCCGATCATCCTATCTTTATATAAGAGTGGTGTAATAAAGTCTCTCACTACCATTGTGATGTTTTCAATTTTTCCCCAGTTCTGTTAACATTTGCTTTGCATATTTTATAACTCTAGCATTTGATTAATAAATACTTATTATGATTATATCCCTTTGTTCCATTGACTCTTTAAGAATTATATAGAGGGGAGCTCTGGTGGCCTAGTGGCAAGAAGCTGCACTGCAATCCCAGAAGTAAGCAGTTCAAATCCACCAGATGTCCTGCTGGAGAAGGAGGGGAAATCTCCTCCTGTACCAGTCAGATCCGATTTGACGGTACACATACAAAAAATAATAAAAAAAATAATTATATAGGAATTGTCCTTTCTTTTCATTTATCATGGTTTTTACTCTGAAGTCCATTTTTATCAGAGATTAATATTACTACTCCTGTTTTCTTTCTGGTTGCAATTTGCTTGGTATATTTTTCCTACTCTTTAAATTTTAGTCTCTTTATTTTTACTTTTTGGATGTGTCTCTTGTAGACAGAATATTGATGAATTTTGGGGTTTTTATCCAATATGCTACTCTTCTCACCAATGCATTCAAATTATTCACAAATAGTGTAATTTTTGAGAGACAAGTTTTATTGCTATAATTTTGTTGGTTTCTTGTTTGTGTTACTGCTGATTTCTTTGATCCATACACTTTCTTGGGGCTTCTCTGTGGGAACAACCTCTTTTTATAGTTCTTGCAATGTTGGTCTTGTTTTCATTAATTCCTGTAGTTTCTATGTTCTGAGAATATCTTGATCTTCTGTTATATTTGGTGAACAGTTTTGACAAGTACAGTGTTCTTGTTTGACATTTGTGCCTTTTGAGTGTTATATTTCATTATACTGTCTGCTTTTTCACAAATTTTCTGCTAAGAAATCAGCACTTAATCTTATCTGCAATCCTTTATAAGTTACTCTTCATTTTTCTCTAACTGCTTTCAGAAATACTGCCTTGTCTTTGCTTCAGGCAAATTTGATTAGGACTTGGAATTTTTCTTTTGGAGTCTTTTCTATTTGGGATTCACTCAGTTTCTTGTCTGTGTATACTTTCTTTCCTTGTGTTACTTGGAAAAGTTTCTTCTAGTAACTCTTCCACAATTAAAGGTATGTTATTCCTCTTGATTATATCACAATTTTTCTTAGGCTTTTTTCATTTTCTTTCTTCTTTTATTCTGATTTTTGCTTTCTCAGATCAGTACTGAAAGCTTTGACTTCTCTTTTCATGATTCTGTGCTCCATCTTAAAATTCTATTCATCTATCCCACCAACATGTTTACAGCTTCTGAGACGTTGGTCTCAATATTCTGGATTGCTGTTTTTTGTTTTTCTAGTATCTCCCTGGTTTGATCTATGTTATACTGTTTTTTGAAATTCTCTTGGGATTGCTTGTAGATTCCTCCAATTCTTTGATTCTTTCTTTTTTTTTTTAGCTCATTGATAATACTTGATCATTGTTCTTTTCAGTTCTACATTAGAAAATTCAATCAGACTTTTTGCCATCAGTAAATCCATTTATTCTCTCTTTTGATCACTTTTTAAGGGTGATATATTTCTTTAATATTGTGTGGGGTGTAAGGTAGCCTGCTTCTCCTGTATCATTGCTTTGATAGAATGTTTCTTTCCTGGATTCTTCACAGGTCCTGGGTTTGTCAGTGTTTGCTGGGGTGCTCACCGCTCCAGCGGCGGTGAGGGCATCCTGCCTAAAGACCTGCCTGTTCCCTGTGCTCATGTGAAGACTTGCCCTAATTGGAGAGCTCAATATGCTAAGGAAGGGTGGGCAACTCTCTCTGCCTAAAGTATTCTCTAGTCCTGTGACTGGCTGGAAAGCTCACTTTGGCTGAGCAGTTCACTGGGAGGACAATTTTTCCCATCTGAACTACTCTCTAGTCCCTAGGCTTGTAGGAAAGCTCCCTTGGTTGGGGAGCTCACCCCTCCAGGAAAGAGGAACACAAAACTCTGCCTGAAGTATTCGCTGGTCAAGGGGTGACTGGCAGGAACTGTATTATTGGCTCACTAAAATAAAATAATATGGGTGTTTCTATTTTACATTTACAAATATCCTACTTTGATATGTAACTTTTACTTCATTGACTTGAAAATAGATAATAATTTTTAGACTTCACATACCATAAAATTCATTATTTTAACCATATTGGGCAATGAATAAGGATGGCTGAAGAAGAATCTATTCCTTTTACTGTTTTGCTGGTAAAGAGTGTTGAATACGCTATACACTGCCAGAAGAACAAACCAATCTGTCTGGAAAGAAATGTAACCAGAGTGCTTGTTAGAGGCAAAGACGGTGGAGCATCTCAGTTACTTGTGGCTTAATGTCAGGAAGCACTGCTCTTTGGAGAGAGGCATCATGCTGGGAAAGTTAGAAGGTCAACAGAAGCCCTCCATGAGCTGGATTCGCACAGTGACTGCCACCAGGGGCTTGTGCATGACAGACATCATGAGGGTTGTGCCAGCTAAGGGAGTGAGGTAAAGTTCAGACCTGTCATTCCGAGTGTCTCTGTGAGCTGTAAACGACTTAATGGGACCTAACAACAGCATAGCATATAATTCAGAGTTGGGGTTTTAAAAAAAGAGGCATTACTATATTGTATAATCATCACCACTATTTCATTCCAGATCATTTCCATTCTTCATGCCTCAACTTCCCTCTTCCAAATTCCCTCGAAACCATGAATATATTTTGTTTCTGTATGGATTTATAAAATCTCTGTAACGTTATGAGACAAAAATGTACAGACTCAATATATGTCATAACAAATTATAGCTAATACTGAGAAGGATGAGAATCCCAGCACTTAATTGTGCTCATGTAAGCAAGCCTATACCTAGACCAAGAAGTTGTTGTGTGAACAGAGCAAGGGAACGCTGCATGTTTTAAAATTAAGAAAGACATGTGTCAGGATTGTATCCTTTCACCATACTTATTCAGTCTATATGCTTAACAAATCATTTGAGAAACTGGGCTCATTGAAGAAGAATGAGACATCAGAATAGAAGGAAAACTTATCAATGCCCTTCAGTATTGGCAGTATCATTATAGATGGAGAAGAAATTAAGATTGTTAACAATTTCAGCTTGCTTGTTTCCACAATCAACACTCTTGGCACCAACAGTGAGAAAATCAAAAGATGAATTGTGTTGGGGAAATCTGCTGTCAGGGTTCTCTCCAGAGTACTGGAGAACAATAATACCAGTCTGGAGACTAAGGCATGCCTGATCCAGGCCGTGTTCTTCACAGTTACTTGCTGGACAATGACTAAGCAAAACAGAAAAATTGATGTCTTTGAGTTGTGGTGCTAGAGAAGAGTATTGAACACGCCATGGACGGCTAAGACAACAAACAGCTCTGTCTTGGAAAGGGTGAATCCCAGCTTTTCTTTGGAGGCAAGGATTTTGAGACTCTGTTTCACTTACTTTGGGCATGTTGCCAGAAGTTAGTAATGAAAAGACATCATGTTTGAAAGGGTGGATGGACATTGCAGGAGAGGAAGACCTTGGATTAGATGGATTGACACATTAACTGGACTAATGGAAGAAGGTGTGTCAGAGTCAGTGAGATTGGCTCAGGATTGGGGGTGGTGGTGTTCAGAGCTATTGTAAATAGGGCCACTATGAGTTGCAAGAAAAGCAAAGGCATATAACAACAAAAACAACAATATGCAGATGACACAACCTTGTTTATGAGGTTATGAGGAGGAAAGTGGGGAGTTGGAACACTTGCTGCACAAGGTCCAATACTGTAAATTTCCATATGGATTATATCTCAATGTCAAGAAAACAACAATTCTCACTACTGGACCAAAAGGTGGCAATGATAACAGACAGGAAAAAACCTGAAACTGTCAACTACTTCATCTTGAATAGGTCACTAAAAGATTTATAAATAAATA
>NW_006399774.1:23896180-23934465 GCF_000299155.1 Elephantulus edwardii
ACAATACGTATGTATCTATAATATATATATAAAATATATACCTACCTACATATACATACACACACACATACACACACACACATATCTTTATATCTCTATCTCTATCACCTCTATCATCTATATCTATATAAAAAATGTCTTGAAGAAGGCATAGCCAGCCTGTTCCTTGGAGGTAAGGAAGGTGAAGATTCTTCTCACATCTTTTTTTTTTCATGTTGTCTACCGTTGAATCGGATCTGATTGGCACAGGAGGAGACTCCAGGGGATTATCTGTGGGTTTGAACCGCAAGCCTTTGAGATTGTAGCACAGCCTCCTGTCATTGGGCCACTTGAGCTCCCTTCTCACATATTGTTTGGACATGTTGCTAAGTCTCTTTCTTGCATAAGGACATCATACTTGGAAAGGTGGGAAGATAAAAAGGGAGAGGAAAACCCTCAACTAGGTGGATTAACACAGTGACCATGGTAATGGACTTGAGTGTGTTAGAGATTTTGAGGTTGGCACAGGATAGGCCAGGGTTCTGATCTGATATTCATAGTGTTGCTACATCAATCAACAGCACCTAACAACAATAAAAACATGGATTATTTATTCCAAATCCTTAATATAAAGAAATGATACAGTGTGTGAACTTTTGAGTCTAGCTTCTATTGTTGTTATGTGCCATCGAGTCACTTGCGACTCATAGTAACCCTGTTTGCAAGAGCTCTAAATGCCGTTCTATCCTGTGCCAACCCAGCCATCTCAAACACACTTATTCCCACTGTTCCAATCACCGAATCGATCCATCTCATCGAGGGTCTTCCTCTCCTGCGCCGCCCCTCCACTCTCCCAAACATGATGTTCCTCTCCAAGGACCAGTCCCTCCTTGCAACATGCCCAAAGTATGTCAGACAAGCTTCAGAATCCTTGACTCCAAGGAGCATTTTGGCTTTACCTTCTCCAGGACAAACCTGTTTGTTCTCCTAGTAGTCCATGGTATATTCAACACTCTTCTCCAGCACCACAGCTCAAAGGCATCAACTCTCTTTCTATCATCCCTATTCACTGTCAAACTCTCTGATGCATAGCATGTAATTTCGGAGACTATAGCCCGGATCAGGCGCACCTTAGTCTCCAGCCTGATGTCATTGCTCTTCAGTACTCTTCAGAGGTCCCTCACAGCTGACTTACCCGGCAATTCGTCTCTTGATTTCCTGGCTGCTGTTACCAAGAGTGTTGACTCTGGAACCATGTAAACTAAAACTGTTAACTATCTCAATCTCTTCACCATCCATACTGATGCTGCCAATTGGCCCGGTAGTTAGAATCTTTGTTTTCTTGATGTTGAGCTTCAATCCATATAGAAGGCTGCAATCCTTGACCTTCTGTAGCAAGTGCTTCAGGTCCTCCTCAGTTTCAGCAAGCAGGGTTGTGCCATCTGCATAATTGAGGTTGTTGATGACTCTTCCACCAATCCTGATGCCACATTCCTCCTCGTACAGCCCAGCGTCTCAGGTGAGCTTCTATTAGGTAGGATTATAATTTCAAGGATCATCTGTGATATTGTAAGTAACAGTAGTCTGTTCTTGTTTATGACTAAATAGTATCACATTGTGTGAATAGGCTGCATTTCTTTCTCCATTCATTGGCTGATGGTTTGGGCCTTCTCTTCTTTTTTAGCTATTAGGAATCATGCTGCTATCAACATGTTTGGACATATCTTTACTTGAGCATATGTTTCCAATTAACTTGGTTATATGCCTAAGAGTGAAATTATTGGGTTATATCCTAGCTCTGAGAAACATTTTGAGGAACCAAAAAAAAATGTTTGCCAAGGAGACTTAACCATTTTACTTTCCCACGAGGAATAAATGAGTTTTTATCACTCAACATCGTCATCAATATTTGCTATTGTTATTATGTGCTGTCTAATCAATTAGGATTCATAGCAACCTTACAAACAATCGCTCTGAATCCTATTCTACCTTGAGTCAATCTCCCTGTCTCTGACACCGCTGTCCTTATTACCCCAGTTATTGTGTCAGTCTATCTTATCTGGCGTCTTTCTCTTCTGCACTATCCCTCAACACCTCTAAGAATGATAATCTTCTCCAAAGACCAGTCCCTCTTGGCCATGTGCCCAAAGTATGTGAGACAGAGAGTCTCAAAATCCTTGTCTCCAGGGAGCAGTTTGGTTTCACCCTCTCTGGCTGTCTCAGGACAGATTTGCTAGTTTTCTTGATAGTCCATTGTACATTCTGTATTCTTCTCCAGCATATAACTCAAAGGCATCAATTGTTCTGTCATCCTTCATCACTGACCAATTCTTTGGTACACAGCAAGTAACGACAAAGACTATGATCTGTATCAGGAGCACCGTAGTTTCTAGACTGACATCCTTTCTCTTCAGCACTGTGGAAAGGTCCCAGAGTTCCGACTGCAATTTGTCTTTTAATTTCCTGACTGCAGGTGTCGATAGTGTTGATTGTGAAATTGGACAAGCTGAAATTGTTAACCTCAATCTCTTCTCTGTCTATCATGGTGCTGCCTGTAATAGGCCCAGTGGTGAGAATCTTTGTCTCCTTGACGCTGAGCTTCAATCTGTATTGCAAACTACAGTACTTTACCCTTTGCAGTAAATGCTTCGGGCCCTCCTCAGTTTCAGGAAGTAAGGTTGTGTCATATGCATAACCCAGGTTGTTGATGAGTCTTAGTCCAATCCTGAGGCCACATTCCTACTCATAAAGTTAAGCTTCGCAAATGCTCTGTTCTGCATACAGATTGAAAAGATATGGAGAAAGCACACATAATTGATGCACTCCTTTTCGGATTTTGAACCATGCAATGTTTCCTTGCTCTGTTTTGACTACTGCCTCCTAGTCCTAGTGTACATTTTTGCATGATCTCGAGCAAGTGTCCTGGGATTCCCATTCTTCTCAAGGTAAGCCACAATTTGTTGTGATACATGCAGTCAAATGCCTTTGTATAATCAATGAAACACAGATATACATTCCTCTGGTACTCACTCTGCTTTCAGCCAAGATCCAAATGGCATTGGTAATGATGTCCCTAGTGCCATGAGCTCTTCTAAATCCAGCTTGAATTTCTAGTATTTCTCTGTATACTGTTCCAGTCACTTTTGGATAATATTCAGTAAGGTTTTGCTTGCACCTTAGTGTTATTGTTCTGTAATTTCTACACTCTGTTGGATCCTTATTTTTGGAATGAGAATAAGTATGGATCTCTTTCAGTGAATTGGCCAGGAGGTTGTCCTCCACATTTCTTGACACAGCCTGGTGAGTACATCCAGGGCTGGATCTGTTGGTTAAATTATGTAAAGCGATATTCCATCTATTCCTGGGGCCTTTTTTTGCCATTTCCTTCAGAGCATCTTGAACTTTCTCCTTTATCTCCATTGTCTTTGGAACATAAGGTGCTTGATGAAATATTTCTGTGTTGGCCAGTTATTTTTGGTATAGTCACTCTGTGTACTCCTTCCATCATTTTTTAAATTGTTCTTGGATCATTCAATATTCTATCTTGTTGTTGTTGTTATGTGCCATCGAGTCACTTGCAACTCATAGTGACCCTCTGTACAAAGAGCCCTAAATACCGTTCTATCCTGTGCCAACCTCGCCGTCTCAAACACACTCATTCCCACCACTCCAGTCATGGAATCAATCCATCTCATCGAGGGTCTTCCTCTCCTGTGCCGTCCCACCACTCTCCCAAACATGATGTCCCTCTCCAAGGACCAGTCCTCCTTGCAACATGTCCAAAGTATGTCAGACAGAGCTTCAGAATCCTTGACTCCAAGGAGCATTCTGGCTTCACCCTCTCCAGGACAAACCTGTTTGTTCTCCTTGCAGTCTATGGTATATTCAACACTCTTCTCCAGCATGACAGCTGAAAGGAATCAGTTCTCTTCTATCATTCTTAGTCACTGTCCAATTCTCTGATACATAGCATGTAATTGCAAAGACTATCCTGGATCAGGTGCACCTTAGTCTCCAGCCTGACATCGTTGCACTTCAGTACTTTTGAGAGGTCCCTCACAGCTGACTTTTCCAATGAAATTCATCTCTTGATTTCCTGGCTGCTGTTACCAAGAGTGTTGATAGCATTTGTAAATATTGCAACTCAAAGCTTGACTTTGTTCTTCAGTTCCTTCAGCTGAAGAAATGCTGAACAAATTAGATTTGTGATTATTGCCCCCAAGTTCATTTTTGCAACATTTTTCTAGTGGTCTGGTCATAGAATTTTGCACAACCAATGATTTATTCATTGCAAATATGTTTATAAGAAACATAAATGCAGGTTATACAAATGGATTTCACCTGCTAGTATGCATAGCAATCAGATCGATTGCATCAGTTAAAAAAATTACTGGAGAAGCTCAATATCAGCTGTGAAAACTAGGCCAGTTGATGATTGTGGAACAAACCACCAAACATTCATATGCAAGTTAAAGCTAAATAAAGCTACATCAAATCCAAGAGAACAAAAATATGAAACTGAGTCTATGCCACCTGAATTTCAAAACCACCTCAGGAACAGGATTTGAAGCCATGAACACTAATGAGTGAAGACCAGAGGAACTGTAGGAGGATATGAAGAATATCATCCAGGAAGAGTGTAAAAGGTCATTACAAAGACAGAGGAGGAAGAAAATACCAGGATGTATGTCAAAATAAACTCTGAATATTGCATTAGCGCACTAAGTAGACAAAGTAAAGAGAAGAAATCAAGATACTAAGGAGTTGAAAAGAAGATTTCAAAGGGTAGCATGGGAAGACAAAGTATTATAATGCATTATAGTGCAAAGAGCTGGAGTCAGAAAATCAAAGGAGCCAACTTGTTCAGCATTTCATAAGCTCAAGTAACTAAAGAACAAATTCAAGCCTTGAGTTCCAGTACTTAAGGATGCTTGGGCAGAATATGAAACGATCCAGGAATATGAAAAGAAGATAGAAAGAGTATACAGAGTCATTGTACCAAAAGGAATAGTTGACAAAGAAGAATTTCATGAAACAATGTATGAGCAAGAGCCTGTGGTGATGAAGGAAGACGTTCAAGCTGCTTTGAAAGAATTGCAAAAACCAAGGCCCCAGGAATTGATGGTGTACCAATTGACTTATTTCAACAAACAGATGCTGCCCCGATGTACTCATCAAGTTGTGCCTAGAAATCTGGAGGACAATCACCCGGCCAACTGGCTGGAAGAGATTTGTATTTGTTCCCAATCCAAAGAAAGGTGATCTGACAGTCTGGAAATTATCAAGCAATATTGTTGATATCACATGCAAGCAAGATTCTGCTGAAGATTGTCCAAAAATGAATGGAACAGCACATCTACAGAAACCTGCCAGAAGTTTAGGTTGGGTTTAGAAGAGGTAGTGTACTAGGGATATTGTAGCTAATGTTAGATGGATCTTTGCTGAAAGCAGGGAGTAACAGCAGAATGTCTATCTGTGTTTCATTGACTGTGCAAAGGCATTTGACTGACTGGACCACAACAAACTGTAAGAATAGGAATCCCAGAATCCTTAATTATGCTTGTGTGAAACCTATACATGGATCAAGTGGCAGTTGTCAGAACAGAGCAAAGAAACATTGCATGGTATGCCAGCAATGTGTCCCATCTCCATATCTTTTCAAACTATATGCTGAAGATATCTGGAAGTCGGAGTCATATGAGGAGAAATGTGGCTTCAGGATTGGAGGAAGACTCATCAACAGTCTGCGTTATGCAGATGACACAACCCTACTTGATGGGACTGAGAAGGTCCTGAAGCACTTGCTGCAGAAGATCAAGTATTGTAGTCTTCAGTATGCATTGAAGCTCAATATCAAGAAAACAAAGATTCTCACCACTGGGCTGATAGGCAGCATCATAACAGATGGTGAATATATTGAGATTGTTAATAGCTTTAATTTGTTTGGCTCCACAATTGACACTCCGCAATTTTCATATTCCACAGTTCAATCAGCAGTGTCTGTTTGCAACTATTCTGCCTCCTTTGTGATTCCCAGTCAGAAGGTCTACCTCTGGTGCCATAGCTCCTGGTCTACTCTAAGAGTGCTCTGTTATATATAAAGTTGTCTGTGGTCTATTATTTCAGGAATGGATGACCATCGCTCTCCCTAGTCTGTCATAATTTGGATGCTTGACTCTAGAACAATATTTGTCAGACAAGAATGTTGCCCGAAAGAGCAGAGGAGAGACCTTTCTCACCCAGCACCCTGTTATGTGTGTATGTCTTGTTCCCACCCCAACCCCTGCTCTGCTAACATTCAGCCCAGTTTCTTCTTGTCCTTCTAGCACCTCTCACTTATGTCCCTAACCAATCCTGGTTTGATGGCTCAGGCCCCCACCCATCTCTGTCTACGCACTTCCTCTCCACTCCCCTATGATGTTAATGTCCATACACAGCATGGAAAGAAAATCCTCCTGATTACATCTTCTCTCCAGTAGTCTTTTGTCCGCCATTGTCTCAGAAGTGGCAGGAGATAAGGGGCACCAAATGTAGGCAGTGTTTCTCTTGTCCACTGTCCTTGGTCTGTCCAGCAGCACAGCCAGGATCTTTACGTCTCTTCTCTGCTCTCTGATGGTTCAGTGGCAGGTCCTTGACTTCACTCATGTACTAAGTGAAGGTGATGTCTTGACAAGATTCAACATGGCCAATACCAGTTGCTTTAGTTCACTAATACCTAAGATATCTGTATATTCAGTTTTATTTTTGGCAATTTCTAAGTCTTATAAATCCATAGTTTATACCATTTCTTCTCATTTTGAGTCGTGTCACATAAGGAAATGGAAATCCAGAACGTTTTATCCCATCCATCACGGAAGATCAGCTCTAACTTGAGAAGAAAGCTCCGATGGTAATTGAAGGCACTCACACACTAATTTGAATGCCTCCCAGTAATGTATCAGAAAAAGTGGGCATTTCTATTCACACTGTTATCACAAGCAATTTTGCTTTTCAGAAGTAAACTGTCAAGTTATTTTTCATAAATTGTCTTAATTTGAAAACTCCACTGAAATGTATCCATTATGGAGTACTCCGCTCAGCTGATATTTGGACTATCTAGCACTGTATGAAAAGCTAACAAATAATTGGTCTTTATTTTACTGACTATACAAAAACATTTAACAATGTGGAGTAAAACAAATCTTGAATAGCATTTCAAAGGATGAGAATTCAGAACATATAAATGTGGTCATGTGAGACCATATACAGACCAAGCTGGTTTTGCTTTTGTCAATGTTCCATCAACTCTATGACTTTTCGTCAACCCTATGAACAATCAGCTTGAACTTTGTCCTTTCACGCTCCCTCCTCTCTGATATACTTGAGCCCGTGTTATAGTCACTGTGTCAATTAATTTTGTTAAGGTTCTTCTCTTTCCCAGACCTTTCACCTTTCCAAGCTTGATATCCTTTTCCAAGGACTGAGCCCTCAAAGTATGTGAGACAAAGCTTCATCTTCCTTGCCTTCAAGGAGACGCCTGGAGGCACTTTCCCTAAGATGTTGTTGTTATGTGCTGTCGAGTCGTTTGCAACTCATAGCGACCCTATGTACAACAGCCCTAAACTGTGCTCTATCCTGTGCCAATCTCATTGCCTCTGACACACCCATCCCGAGTATCCCAGTCACTGAATCAATCCACCTCATAGAGGGTCTTCCCCTCCTGCGCTGTCCCTCTACTCTACCCAGCATGATGTCCCTCTCTAAAGACCTGTCTCTCCTTACAACATGTCCAAAGTATGTCAGACAAAGCCCCAGAATCCTTGCCTCCAAGGAGCAGCCTGTTTTAACCCTCTCCATGATGAATCTGTTTGTTTTCTTGGCAGTCCATGGTACATTCAATACTCTTCTCCAGCACCACAGCTCAAAGGCGCCAATTCTCCTTCTATCCTCCCTAGTCATTGTCCAACTCTCTGATGCATAACAAGTGATTGCAAAAACCATGGCCTGTATCAGGCACACCTTAGTCGTCAGAGAGACACTGTTGCTATATTTGTTTATTCTTTTGGAAGTCCATAGGCTATTTTTTACTCTTCTCCAACACCACAACTCAAAGGCAAAGGTTTTTCTTCTGTGTCTTTATTCAATGTCCAACTTTCAGATGCATTGCAAGTAATAGAAAGAACCATGACCTGGGTCAGACACATCTTAGTCTTTATATTGACATCCTGTTCTTTAGAATTTTGGAAAAGATCTTGAAAATAGATTTTCCAAGTTCAATATACACACAGACTAAATAGTTGTTCTTAAAGAATAATGGGATTTTTATGTGGTTTAAAAGAAAGAGTGTTAAGAGTTTTGTCCTTTTCTAATACTTTTTCAGTATGCATGTTTTTGTT
Source organism: Elephantulus edwardii (assembly GCF_000299155.1). Taxonomy (NCBI): domain Eukaryota; kingdom Metazoa; phylum Chordata; class Mammalia; order Macroscelidea; family Macroscelididae; genus Elephantulus; species Elephantulus edwardii. The sequence goes on from NW_006399774.1 coordinate 23,904,535, forward strand.
GTTGTTATGTGCTTTTGAGTTGACTGCGACTTATAGTGACCCTATGTACAACAGCTGTGAAGCCTGCTCTATCCTGAGCCATTCTCACTGATTTCAGCACACCCATCCCAATTGCCCCAGATACTATGTCAGTCTATCTCATCTGGAGTCTTCCTCTCCTGCTCTGTCCCTCCACCCTTTTGAACATGATGTCACTCTCCAGGGATCAGTCTCTCCTGGCCATGAGACCAAAGTATGTGGGACAGAGCTTCAAAATCCTAGCCTCCAAGGAGAGAGTGGTTTTACCTTCTCCAAGACAGACCCGTTTGTTTTCTTGGCAGTGCATGGTACATTGAAGACTCTTCTCCAGCACAACTCAAAGGCATCAATTCTTCTTCTGTCATCCTTAGTCATTGTCCAGCTCTCTTATGCATAGCAAGTAATTGCAGAGACAATGGCATGGATCAGGTGCACCTTAATCTCTAGCCTGATTTAGTTGTGTCTCAGAACTCTTGAGATGTTCCTGACAACAGATTTTCCCTAGTGTAATTCATCTTTCGATTTCCTGACTGCTGGTGCCAAAAGTGTTGGTTGTGAAGCTGACCAAGCTGTAATTATTAACAACTTCAATTTTTCCCCATCTATCATGGTGCTGCCAATTGGTCAAGTGGTGAGAATCTTTGTTTTTTTAATATTGAGCTTCAATGCATATTGAAGACTACAGTCCTTTACTTTCTGCAGCAAGCACTTCAGGTGCTTCTCAGTTTAAGCAAGCAAGGTTGTATCTGTCATCTGCATAATATAGGCTGTTGATGAATATTCTGAGTAAATAATCTGAGAAGCTAAACTACATGAAGGACATGGTGTCAAGATTTGTGGATGATTTAATAGTCTGAGATGGAAGTGATACAAGTTTGCTTGTTGAAAGCAAAGAAAACTCAAAGTATTCATTGGTAAAGACAAAAGACTACAATCATCAGACTGTATTAAACTCCAACACAAAGAAAAGAAAGATCCTCACAACAAGACTAATTAGTAAAGTCATGTCAAACCAAACAAGATTGACGTCACTAATTCCTTTTCCTGAACAACCCAATCAATCCCAATGGAAACAGAAATAAGGAAATAGTATATTGCATTGGCCAGATTTTTTAAAAGAGATTTCTTTAAAGTATAAAAAGAAATGATGTCATTTTGAAGACTAAGCTATGGAATTTTTGCTTGCTTCATGTCTGGCAATGAATACAGAGTACCAAAGAACTGATATCTTTGAATTATGACATCAGTGAAAAATACAGAATGTTGGAATTTTAAAATAATAACAATGGATTACAAAAAGAACCAACAAACTCTTCACAAGTTTAATCCACATTTGACAGAGAACTACCAGAAATAAAAGCTGGGTTTAATAGAGGTCTTTATTGCCAATGTCAGATGGATCTTGGCAGAAGGCAAAGAGTACCAGAGGAATGTCTATCTGTGTTTCATTGACTCTGAAAATGCATTTGAATATGTAAATCACAACAAATTGTAGTTAAGGCTAACCTTGAGGAAAATGGGAATCCCAGAACACTTGATTGTACTTATGTAAAATCTATAATTGGAGCAGAAAGCAGTCCTCAGAACAGAGCAGGGGAACACTGCATGGTTCAAAATCAAGAAAGGAGTGTGTCAGGGATGCATCCTGTCTCCATACATTTTCTTTGTATATGCAGAGCAGATCATTCAAGAAGCAGAGCTTGATGAGGAGGCATGTGGCATCAGGGTCAGAGGAAGACGCATCAACAACCTGCACTGTGCAGATGACACAACCTTGTTTGCTTAAACTGAAGATCTGAAGTGCTTGCTGCAGAAGGTCAAGGACTGTAGCCTTCAATATGCATTGAAGCTCAGCATCAAGAAGACAAAGATTCTCGTCATTGGGCCAATTTGCAGCACCATGATGGATGGAGGTTGTTAACAATTACAGCTTGCTTGGCCCCACAATCAATGCTCTTAACACCAGCAGTCAGGAAACCAAAAGAATTGCATTGGGAAAATCTAATGTCAGGGACCTCTCTAGAGAGCTGAAAAGCAATGATGTCAGTCTAGAGATTAAAGTGCACCTAATCCAGGCCATGGCCTCTGCAGTTACTTGCTATGCATTAGAGAGCTGGACAATGACTAAGCATGACAGAAGAATTGATGCCTTCGAATTGTTGTATTGGAGAAGAGTTTTGAACATATCATGGACTGCCAAGAAACAGGTCTGTCTTTGAGAGGGTTAAACTAAGTCTCTCCTTGGAGGCTAGGATTTTGAAGCTCCATCTCACATCCTTTAGGCATGTGGCCAGGAGGGACCAGTCCTCGGAGAAGGACATGATGTGTGGACGGGTGGAGGGACAGTGCATGAGAGAAAGATCCCCAATGAGATGATACAGTGACTGGAGCTATGGGGGCTCAGTGTGTTGAAATTAGCGAGACTGCCTCAGGTCAAGGCGGTGTTCAAAGCTGCTGTACATAGGGTTGCTACGGGTTGCAGACAACTTGATGGCACATAACAACAACAACAACAGAGTAGGTGGAGTCTTTTTATTCAAAACATTGAACAACTAGATCTTTAAATAGTATGATGAAAACTCATTCTTATTAGATACATATGTCATAACCCACAATGTCTGCTTTTAATAAAATTTGAACCGTTAGCTTGAATAAATAAAAAATTGTGAATGTTAAAAAATTCCATGCAAAGCTTCCCAAAAAGGAAGTTTAAAACCCAATTATATCCATATGGTTTGTCAAAGATAAAAATCAGAAAATACAACTTGTTTCAAATATCCCACTTTCAACACAAACCATTTTCATGAGATTGTTTATTCTTACATTTTCACCTTGGTTCAGAAAGCTAATTCCCATTGAGAATTGACATATTAGTGATAACTCTTTTGATATAGAAGTGGTATTAGAGATATCCTCTATCAATCAAAGAAAACACAGAGCTGATGAAAATGAATTAGGTGTCTTTGGTGTTGGTCATAAAACACATATGAATAACAATACCCAGTAATATTAATCATCTAGAATTCTCGTATTTTTCCTGTGTTTAAACAGGTTTAATGCTCATAGCACTTTCAAGATTTAGAAAAGGCTGTGGCACCAGGAATATCACTGTTGATGTCAGGATACTTTCTGAAAGTAAAGAATACTAGAAAGATGTCTATTTGTTCTTTATTGACTATGCAAAGGCATTTGACTGTGTGGATCATGATAAGTTATGGTTGACAACGAAAAGAATGGGAATCGCAGAGCACTTGATTGTGCTCATGAGGAACCTATACCTGGACCAGGAGGCTGTTTTGCGAACAGAACGGTGGAGCACTGCATGGTTTGGAACTGGGAAGGGAATTCACCAGGGTTGTATTTTCTCTCCATAACTATTCAATACATATGCTGAACAAGTAATCTCAAAAGTTGGACTCTGTCAGTAGGAGTATGGCATCAGGATTGGAGGGAGATTCATCAATAATTTGGATTATGCAGATAGCACAGCCTTACTTGCTGAAAATGAGGAGGGCTTGAAGCAGTTGTTACAGAAGATCAAAGAATGCTGCCTTAGGTATGGATTATATATATCAATGTCAGGGAAATGAAGTTTCATGCCATTGGACCAATAGGCAGCACCATGATGGATAGAGAGGAGATTGAAACTGTCAAAAGCTTCAACTTGCTTGGATCCACAATTAACACCCTTGGTACCAGCAGTCAGGAAATAAAGAGAGGCATTGTCCGGGGAGAGTCTGCAGTTAGGGATCTGTCCAAATTATTGAGGAGTAGTGATATCAGTTTGAAGACTAAGGTATATCTTATTCAGGCCAAGGTCTTTCCAATTACTAGCTATGCACATGTGAGGTGGTCAATGAATAAGGATTACAGGAAAAGAATTGACGTCTTTGAGCTGTAGTGTTGGAGAACACTGCACATCCCATGATGGATGGCCAAGAAAATGAACAGATAGGTCTTGGAGAGGGTGCAGCTTGAGTGCTTTTTGGAGGCAAATATGACGAGGCTTTGCCTCACATACTTTGGACATGTTGCTATTAGGAGGGGCTATTCCTTGGAGAAGGACATGATTCTGGGAAGGGTGGAGGGTCAGTGGAGGAGAGGAAGAACCTAAGCCAGGTGGAGTGATATGGTAACTGCTTCAATGGCTATTGTGTGTCAGGAGCTATGAAGATGGGGCGGGATAGAACAGAGTTCAGATATTTTGTTCATAGTGTCACTGTGAGTTATACTCAAACCGATGGCACCTAACAACGACAAACAGGTTCATAATAACAGTTTCATATGGCTCAGTTTAAGTTTCAAACCAGCCAACCAAAAACATTCACCCAAAGTTCTTAATTTTTTTTTCAGAATTATGGAAGCTAGAATTGGTTTTACACAGAAGTCAGATTGACTACATCTGTGGGAAGAATCAATGGAGAAGCTCAATTTTAGCAGTCAAAACCATGCTGGGTACTGACTGTGGAGCAGACCATCTCTTATTCGTATGCAAATTTAAATTGAAACTGAAGAAAATCAAAACAAGTCCACAAGAACCAAAATATGACCTTGAGTCTATTCCACCTGAATTTAAAAATCATCATTGACTATGCAAAGGCATTTGGCTGTGCAGATCATAACAAACTGTGGCTGAATCTGAGAAGAAAGGGAATCCCAGAGCACTTTATTGTGCTTATGGGAAACCTATACTTGGACTAGGAGACAGTCATCAGAACTGAGCAAACTGAGCAATGAAACACTTTATGGTTCAAAATCAGGAAGGGTATATGCCTGGGACACATCCTCTCTCCATACCTTTTTTATATATATCTGGAACAAATCATCTGGGAGGCTGGGCTCTATGAAGATAAATGTGGCATTAGGATTGGAGGAAGACTCATCAATAACCTGTCTTATGCAACTTCGCTTGCCAAAATAAAGGAGGGCATGAGGCATTTGCTGCATTAGGTCAAGGACTGCTGTCTTCAATATGGATTGAATTTCAACATCAAGAAAACAAAGATTCTCATTACTGGGCCTATTGGCAGCATCATGATAGAAGGTGAAGAGATTGAGATTATTAATAGCTTCAGTTTACTTGGTTTCACAATCACCACTCTTCATACCAGCAGCCAGGAAATCAAAAGACAAATTGCCTTGGGAAAGCCTGCTGTCAGGGACACCTCTGGAGTATTGAAGAGCAAAGATGTCACTCTGGGGACCATAGTGCACCTGATCCAGGCCATGGTCTTTACAACTATTTGTTATTCATCAGAAAGCTAATCAATGACTAGAAATAATAAAAGTATAATTGATGCCTTCAAATTGTGGTGCTGGAGAAGAGTACTGAATACACCATATCCTGCTAGGAGAGCAAACAGGTTTGTCCTGGAGAGGGTAAAACCAGGCTGTCCCTTGGAGGCAAGAATTTTGAAGTTACATCTGACATACTTTGTGCATGTTGCAAGGAGGGACCAGTCTTGGAGAGGGACATGATGCTTGAGAGAGTAGAGGGACAGCAGAAGAGAGGAAGACCCTCAATGAGATGGATTGACTCAATGAGTAGGGTAATGGAGTGTGTCAGAGTTTGCTCAATATAGAATAGAGTTCAGAGCTGTTGTACATAGGTTCACAAGAGACTCAATGGCACATAACAACAACATTGTATTCAGCAAGTTCACTGGCAGGGGCCTTTTCAAAGTACCAAAGAACAATGACATTAGTTTGAATTCTAAATTTTGCTTGATGCAGTCCATAGTATTTTCAATTGTTTGCTATGTATCTGAAAGCTGGACAATGAGTAACTTTGATAAAAGAATTGATGCCTTGGAGTTGTGATATTGAAGAAGATTACTGAATATCCTATAAAATGCCAAAAATATTGAATATTCTATAGTCTGTCAAATAACAGACATGTCTTGTAAATAGTACAGCCAGACTTTTCCTTGGTGAAGCTTCATCTTGCATATATTGGGCATGCTGCTAGGAGAGACTTGCTTGGAATGGGATGTCAGGCTTGGAAAGGTGGAGAGTCAGCAAAAGATAGGAAGACTATCAACCGATGAACTGACACAATGATGGCAACAATGGAATCAATTGTGTCAGAAGCGAAGAGGATGGCACAGGATAGGACAAGGGTCAGATCTGTTGTTCATGGGTTGGCAAGAGTCACACTCAACAACAGCAACAATATTATATTGCTTATGGGCCCCTTATCAGTCCTGCATTAATGATAAAGACTTTTGTCTTCTTGGCAAAATAAGAGTCTATAATATCTTTTATATGTTGTTGTGGGAACTGACTCATAGCTGACCCTCCAGTGGGTTTCCTGAAGCAGCTAACTGCGTAGGAAGAGATTGCCCATCCTTTCACAGAGTAGGTGATGGGTTCAAACTACATGCCTTTGGGTTTGCAGTTCAACTTCTTACCACTAGGCCATCAGAGCTCCTATCATATAGTTATTGTTGTTGTTAAGTGCCGTCGAGTCATAGGCGACTCATAACAACCCTATGAACAAAAGTCCTCTACAGTTGCGTGACTTTCATCCTTTCTCCAGGTTCATATTATATAGTTAGGTTTTCTATAGTTAGAAAATGATTTGTCATATGTAGGATAAGTGAAAGAATTAAATATTTGTTTAACTTATTATTTTATCCAAACAAGACTGAAATTCTCCCTTACTATATACTAGCTTGGAAATGACTCATAGCTGGGCCTCTAAAAACCCAATAGAGAATCATCCATGAGATGATTCCAACCCCATGACAATGACTTTTTTTCATTGAAATACATGATTGACCATCTTTTTCTCACAGAGATTTTGTTTTTGGTCTTCTCTTATGGCATTTTAAACATTTCTATTGTATCCTTTTTATAAAATTTTATTCTATTGTTACTATTAGGTGTCTTCAAGTTGAGTACAACTCACCATGATCTTATGAACAAGTTGACTTGAACCTTGCCTTATCTTACTACATCCTCATAATTTCCGACACACTCAAGCTTATTGCTGAAGTCACCATATCAATCCATCTCACTGGGGGTCTTCCTCTCCCTCTCTCCCCCTCCACCTTTCCAAGCATGATGCCCCTTTACAAGGACTAACCTCCCTAGCTGCATGTCTAAAGTATGGAAGCTGAAGTTCTGCCATCCATGCTTGCCTCTAAGGACACCTGACTTTACCGTGTCCAGGACATATCTGTTCGTTCTTTTGCCAGTCCATAGGATATTCAGCATGCTTCTCCAGCACCACAATTCAAAGGCATCAATCCTTCTTCTGTCATCCTTATTCACTCTCCAGCTCTCTAATGCATAGTAGGTGAAAGAGAAGACCATGGCCTGAATCAAGCACATCTTAGTCTTCAAACTGATATAATTTCCTTCCAGCATTTTGGAAAGGTCCCTAAGAGCAGACTTTCCAAAAGCAGTATGTCTCCTGATTGCTGGTACCAATGGTGTTGCTTGTTGATCTAAGGAAGATGTAATCATTGGCAGCTTCAATCCTTTCTCCATCTATTATAAAGCTCTCTATTGGCCCCATTGTGAGGACCTTTGTTTTCTCGATGTTAAACTGTAATCTCTAGCAAAGGCTGTAGTTCTTGATCTTTTGTAGCAAGTGTTTCACATCCTCCTCATTTTAAGCAATGAAAGTAGTGCCATCTGCATAATCCAGGTTGTTGATGAGTCTGCCTCCAATTCTGATGCCACCTTGTTCTTCTTCATAGAGTCTGGCTTCATAAATTATTTGTTCAGCATACATATTGAATAGATTTGGAGAATAGAATACCACCCTGATGCACACCCTCCTGATTTTAAACCATGCAGTGTTCCCCTGCTAGGCATAGGTTTTGCACAATTAAGTGTTCTGGATTCACACTCTTCTTAGAATTAACCATGATGTTTTATGATCCACATAGTCAAATGTCTTTGCTTAGTCAGTAAAACACAAATCGACATTAATGTGATAGTCTTTGCGTTCAGCCAGGATACATGTGACATCAGCAATAACATCCCTGGTGCCATGGCCTCTTCTAAAGCCAACTTGAACTTCTAGTAGTTCGCTGTCACTGTACTATTCAACAATATTTTGCTTGCATGAGATAGTAACTATATTGTTAATTTCTACATCGTTTTGGATTACTTTTCTTGGGAATGGGAACAAATGCAGATCTCTCTCAGTCAGTTGGCCGCATATATCTGTCCTACAAATCAGTCAGCATAAATTGGTGAGCACATCAAGGGCTGCATCTGCTAATTGAAACAATATATATAGTGAACAAACAAATGCTGATGTACTCTACCACCCTCTATAAAAATATTCTTACCTTTTGCCACATTTTTTGTCTCTCTTCTTTAATGATATGCAAGTTTTACTACATTTTACACTAAAACCAAGATTTCCCGAGTCATTTATCCCTAAAGTTACCTATGTCTTTATAAGAAAGGAAATTACCTTTTATGTAGCCACAGTACAACTAACTTTAATATTTTAAAAATCTTAAAATCATCCAGTCACTAGGAGGAAGAGACAGAGAAAATGAAGTAATTTACCTTCAAAAGAGCCCTTCACTGCAACAGAAGCAATGGAAAAAATAAAGAAATAAATAAAAGAAACCATTCAAAACTCTTACTTTCTGCTGAAAAGTAACTTCTCTTGCAAATAAAGACTCAAACAGAAGGGAAGTTGATAAATAGCCACACAGAGAACGATATGGCTGGACATGGTAGCAGGTGCCTGTTGTCCCAGCTATGTCAGAGGCTGAGGCTAGAGCATTGCTTGAGTCCAGGAGCTCTGGGCTGCCATGCAATATGCCGATTGGATGTCCACAACAAGGTTGGCATCAATATTATGACATCCAAGGAGAAGGAGACCACCAGGCTGCCTACAGATGGGTGAATCTGCCTTTGAAGGAAACAGAGCAGGTCAAAACTCCCATGCTGATCAGAAAATTATTATCAAACTCATCTTCAAATTACACAGCACACAAACACTCCCAACTCCATATGCTTACTGTTGTACTAGGAGTTGAATGTACTCAAAGGAGTAATTACAACTATAAAGGATTTTTGTTGTTATTGTGTGCCATTGAGTCACCTGCTACTCATAATGACCCTATGTACAATAGCTCTGAAGTCTGCACTATCCAGAAACCATCTCACTGACTCCAACAGACCTACCCCTCTTATCCCAGTGACTGAGTCAATCCATCTCATCCTGGGTCTTCCTCTCCTGTGCTGTCCCTCCACCCTTCCAAGCATGATGTCATTCTCCAAGGACTGGCCACTCCTGGCCACATGCTCAAAGTATGTGAGACTGGTCTTCAAAATTCTTGCCTCCAGGGAGCAGCCTGACCTGTTTGTTCTCCTGGAAGTCCACAATATGCCCAACACTCTTCTCCAGCACCACAACTCAAAGGCATCAATCCTTTTTCTATTATCCTTAGTCATTGTCCAGCTCTCTGATGCATAACAAGTAATTGAGAAGACCATGGCCTGGATCAGGCACAACTTAGTCTCTAGACTGCCATTGTTGCTCCTCAGTACTCTGGAGTGGTCTCTGACAACAGATTTTGCCAGTGCAATTCCTCTTTTGATTTCCTGACTGCTGGTGCCAAGGATATTCTTTGTGGAGCCAAGCAAGCTGAAATCGTTAACAATTTCATTCTTTTATCCATCTATTATGGTGCTGCCAATTGGCGCAGTAATGAGAATCTTTGTCTTCATGATGTTGAACTTCAATCTACATTGAAGACTATAGTCCTTGACTTTCTGCATCAAACACTTCAGAGCCTCCTCAGTTTTGACAAGCAAAGTTGTATCATCTGCATCGCATAGTTTGTTGCTGAGTCTCACATTGTTCCTCATAAAATTCCACCTCCTGAATGATCTGTTCTTCACAGAGATTCACAAGATATGGAGACAGGAGTCTTCTTGACACTCTCCTTTCCTGATTTTGAACCATCAATGTTTCCCTACTCTGTTCTAAGGACTGACTCTTGGCCCACGTACAGGTTTATGCATGAGCACAATTAAGTGTTCTGGGATTCCCATTCTCCTCAAAATGAGCCACAATTTGTTATGATACATACAGTCAAATTTAGTTGCATATTCAATGAAACACTGACTGACACCCCTCTGGTACTCTTTGCTTTCTACCAAGATCCATCTGACATTAGTGATAATGTCTCTAGTGCCATGACTTCTTCTAAACCTAGCTTGTATTTCTGGTTGTTCTCTGTTAATGTACTATTTCAGTCATTTTTTCATAACCTTCAGCACAATTTTGCTTGCATATGATATTGTTCTATAATTTCCACACTCTGTCAGGTCACCTTTTTTTTTGGAATGGGAATAAATATGGATTACTACCAGTCAGTCAGCCAGGTAGTTGCCCTCCAGATTTCATGACACAACCTAATGAGCACGTTCATGACAGCAACTTTTTGTTAGTTGTTGTTGTTGTCATGCACCGTCGAGTTGCCTGTGACTCATAGTGACCTTATATACAAGAGCCCTAAACTCTGCTCTATCCCGTGCCAACCTCATTGTCTCCAACACTCCCACCCTGATTACCCCAAGCACTGAATCATTCCACCTCATAGAGGGTCTTCCCCTCCTGTGTTGTCAGTCCACACTCCCACACATGACGTCTCTCTTGAAGGACTGATCCCTCCTTGCAGCATGTCCAAAGTATGCCAGACAAAGCTTCAGAATCCTTGTCTCCAAGGACCAGCCTGGTTTAACTCTCTCTAGGATAGACCTGTTCATTTTCTTAGCAGTCCATGGTATATTCAATACTCTTCAAAAGGCATCAATTCTCCTTCTATCCTCCATAGTCATTATCCAGCTCTCTGATACTTAGCAAGTGATTGCAAAGACCATGGCTTGTATTAGGTGCACCTTAGTCTCCAAAATGACACCATTGCTCTTCAGTACTTTGGAGAGGTCCCTAAACAGCACACTTTCCCATTGCAATGCATCTTTTAATTTCCTGGTTTCTGATGCCAAGTGTGTTGACTGTGAAGCCAAGCAAACTAAAGCTGTGAACAATCTCAATCTCTTCACCATCCATCCTGATGCTGCCAATTGGCCCAGTGGTGAGAATCTTTGTTTTCCTGATATTGAGCCTCAGTCCATATTGAAGGCTTCATTCCTTGACCTTCTGCAGCAAGTGCTTCAGGTCTTCCTCAGTTTCAGCAAGCAGGGTCGTGCCATCTGCATAATGTAGATTACTGATGATTCTTCCTCCAATCCTGATGACACACTTCTCTTCAAACAGCCCAGCCTCCCAGGTAATCTGTTCTGCATATAGAATAAAGAGGTATGGAGATACGACACAACCCTGGAGTACACTCTTCCCAATTTTGAACTATGCAATGTTTCCTTGCTCTGTTCTGATGACTGCCTCTTAATCCAAGTATAGGTTTTGCATTAGCACCATCAAGTGTTCTGGGATTCCCATTCTTCTGAGAGTCAGCCACAGTTTGTTGTGAACCACACAGTCAAACGCCTTTTCATAATTAATGAAACTCAGGTAAACATTCCTATGGTACTGCTTTCAACTAACATCCATCTAACATCAGCTACAGTATCCCTAGCACCACAACCCCATCTAAACCCAGCCTGCGCTTCTGACAGTTCTCTGTTGATGTGCTGTTCCAACCGTTTTTAGATAATGTTCAGCTCAATCTTGCTTGCATGTGAAATAAATGTTATTGTTTGATAATTTTCACACTGTTGGATCTTTCCTCAGAATGGGAACAAATTAGATCTCTTCCAGTCAGTTGGCCATGTGGTTGTCTTGTCCTCCGGATTTCCTGATACAACTTGGTGAGCACATCTAGGGCAGCATCCGTTAGTTGAAATACATCAATTGGTATATCATCAATTCCTGAGGCCTTATTTTTTGCCAATTCCTTCAAAGCAGCCTGAACTTCTTTCTTATATGTTGTTTTATATGTTTTATGTGTTTTTCTTGCTTATATGTTGTTTCATGAAATTCTTCTGTGTCTGCCAATTCCTTTGGTACAATGACTCTGTATACTCTCCATCTTCTTTCAATAATTCCTGGATTATATAATATTCTGCCCAAAGCATCCTTAAGTATAGCAACTGGAGGTTTGAACTTGTTCTTCAGTTCCTTGAGCTTAAGAAATGCTGAGCAAGTGTGGCCCTTTTGATTTTCTGACTCCAGCTCGTTGCACATTTTGTTGTAATATTTTAATTTGTCTTCCCTTGCTGCCTTTTGAAATCTTCTGTTCAGTTCTTTAATATCTTGAATTCTTCCCTCTACTTTGGCTTCTTGGCACTCTGGTACAATATTCAGAGTCTCTTCTGACGTCCATTTTGGTCTTTTCTTCCTCCTCTGTCTTTGTAATGCCCTTTTGCACTTTCCTGGATGATAGGCTTGATATCCTCACACAACTCATCTGGTCTTCACTCATTGGTGTTCAAGGCCTCAAACCTGTTCCTGAGATAGTTTTGAAATTCAGGTGGGATAGACTCAAGGTCATATTTTGGTTCCCATGGATTTCATTTTTCTTAGCTTCAGGCTAGAACTTGCATATGAGTAGTTGGTCGTCTGTTCCACAATCAGCACCTGACCTAATTTTCACAGCAGATATTGAGCTTCTCCAGTGGTTCTTTAAACAAATGTAATCAATCTGATTCATATGTATACCATCAGGTGAAATCCATGTGTATAACCTGCATTTATATGTCTTATAAAACATATTTTCAACAAATAAGTCGTTGACTGTGCAAAATTCAATCATTTTATCTACAGCTTCATTTCTGTCATTGAGTCCATGTTTTCCAACTACTGAATCTTCTTCTCTGTTCCCAGCTTTTGCATTCCAGTCACACATTATTATTAATGCATCTTGATTGCATGTTTGATCGATCTCTGACTGCAAAAGATGGTAGACATTTTCTATCTCCTCTTCCTTGGCTCTGGTTGTTGGTGCATATATCTGAATGATAGTGGTATTCACTGGACTTCCTTGTATGCATATGAATACTACCCTGTCACTCACAATATTGTATTTCAAGACATATCTAGAAATGACTTTTTTAACTGTGAAAGCAACTCCATTTTTCTTCACCTTTTCTTCTCTGGAGTAATAGATCATATGATTGTCTGACTCAAAACACCCCATGCCAGGCCATCCCATCTTGGAAATACCTAGGATGTCAATAATGATGATCTCCATTTCTTCCTTAAAATATCTAATATTTCCTCCATTCATGGTTCTCACATTCTATGTAAGTGATTGCTTACAACTAACTGTTCCCCTTCCTTTGTATTTCCATACTTGAAAGCTCTGCCTCAGTTGCCTTGTTAATCTATGTTTGTTCTATTCTACATAGGGTTTTCAGAGGGCTGTTTTTTCAGAAGTGGATGGCAAATCTTTCTTCCTAGTCTGTCTTAGTCCGAATGTGCAGATTTAGAGAAGTGTCTGACAGTCAAACATTTTATGGAAAAAAAGCAGATGAAAAATATTTCCCCAACTGTGGAATTAGCCAATAGTTTCAGTGTTGTCTCCAACCTCGACACAAGTGTCTTGACCCGCCCATATCTGTGCTCCCCCATCCACCCACATCCCCTACCTGTCGGGTGACTGATGCTGAAGTCCCCTCCTGCTTGCCTCTCTTTCCATCTGATACTTCTATTCCGCATCAAATCTCTGCCTTCCACGTGTGCCCCAATGGTTTCTGGTTCTGTCTTGATCCTCCAGGCCTCTGTGTCACATTAACCTGTGCGGTGGGGGATGCTGAACAATGTACATGGCTTTGTACTCCCGAATCTCAAAATCTATGACACACTCATGATAATCAAAACAGCCCAGCACCAACACAGCTACAACTACATAAACTGATGGAATATAATCAAGGACATAGGAGTCATATATGACAGAAATCACATGTGGACAATTAATCTTTGACAAAGAAATTAAATCCATTAAATGGGGGAGAAAGATAATTTCATCAACAAAGAGTGTTTGCAAAACTATTTTCAGGAAATTTAAACAAGATCCTACCATATACATAAATTTACTTAAGACTAATTAGAGACATACATGTAAATCTAAAACTACAAATATCATCAAAGGAAAAGCAAAGGCAAGCTTAGGAGACGGAATCTTTGCTTTTCCTATTTTACCTGCCCACCAGGTAAAATAGGACCCCAGGATTTAAACAAGAAAAAGACAATCTCGTTACAAAATGGGCAGACAGAAGACTTGAAAAGACACGCACCAAAGGAGACTGTCAGATGGCCAACAAACACATAAAGTATGCATGTTTTGTATTTTAGAGAATAGTGACTTGTCAGAGATGTCTTTGCCAGCCAAGTATATATGTATGTATGTATATGTATATGTATATATGTGTGTATACACACACACACACACATACACACACACATGCAGGAATTGCCAGAAGTTTAAGAGGTTGTAGCACCAGGGATATCATTGCTGATATCAGATGGATCCTGGCTGAAAGTAAAGAATATTAGAAGAATATCTATTTATGCTTTATTGATCAAAACAAGTTATGACTAACATTGAGAAGAATGACAATCCCAGAATACTTAATTGTGTTCATGTGAAACTTATACCGAGACCAAGAAGTTGTTGTCCAAACAACAAGGAAACACTACATGGTTTAAAAATTAAGAAGGAAGTGCATCAGGGTTGTGTTCTCTCTTCATACCTCTTCAAGCTGTTTGCTTAGCAAATTATTCCAGTAACTAGACCCTATGAAGAAGAATGTGGCATCAGGATAAGAGGAAGACTCATCAACAACCTTTGTTATTCAGATGAGACAATCTTGCTTGCTGAAAGTGAGGTGGATTTGAAACACTTTCTGTAGAAGATAAAACATCAGTCTTCAATATGAATTGCATGACAACATCAAGAAAACAATAACTCTTATCACTGGACCAATGGTCAACATCATAATAGATGGAGAAAAGACTGAAGCTGTCAACAATTTCATTTTACTTGGACCCACAATCAATACCCTTTGTACCAGCAGTCAGGAAATCAGAAAATGCATTACACTGGGAAAGTCTGCAGTTAGGGATCTCTCTAAATTATTGAGGAGAAATTATGTCAGCTTGAGAACTAAGGAGCATCTGATTCAGACTATGGTCTTTTCAATCACCTGCTATGCATCTGAGACTGGGACAATGAATCAGGATGACAGAAGCATTGATGCCTTTAAACTATGGTGTTAGAGAATAGTGCTAAATAACATATGGAATGACAAAAGAACAAATAAATGTATCTTGAAGAAAGTGCAGCCAGGGAGTTCCTTGGAGGTAAAGATGATAACATTTCCTCTCAAGTACTTTGGGCATGTTGCAGGGAGAAGCTACTCCTTGGAGAGGGACATCATGCTTGTGAAGGTGGAGCATCAGTGAAAGAGGGAGACCCTCAACCTGCCGGATAATCATAGTGACTGCGCCAATGGGCACTAGTTTGTCAAGAAGTATGAGGACGGCACAGAACGGGCCAGGGTTCAGATCTGTTGTTCAGAGTTGCTGTGACTCCTACTCGACAGCACCTAATAACAACTGCAGCATATATATTGTTTATTTGCTCTTTGGATAATTTGTTGATGAACATAAGGATTTAGTTTGTACAAGTTCACAGTCATCTAGTTTATCTTTTGATAATTATACATTTTGATAATCAATTTATATTATACACTAAGGAAAATAAAATTTGAACAATATCATAAACTTCATCACTGGGGGTTTTCACCCATAAACTAGTTGTCTAAGCAACCATCAGTTTGGGAGTCTTGTGAGTTTTGTTTGCGTTTTTTTCTCAGAAAGGAACTCTAGGGAGTTGTGCCGCTAACCCCAGGGCTGTGTCTCCGGAAGTTAGAATCAGCTAGCCATCCCTGGGAAGAAAGATGGGCAGCCACCTTCTGTGAGATTTACAGCTTCTGAAAATTCACTGAAGGGTTTGCTATGAGTCCATTCTGGCATGATGACAATGAGTGAGCATTTTAGAGTTATTTTCATAACACAAACTACATCTCAGTTTCTTCAATTTCCTTTTTGCCATATTCAATCCACTTTTCAAGGTTAGTTGGCTTCATTAGCTTGCTTCTAAATCAGAAATATTTATTATCTGCAAAAACTACTTCTTGTTAACAGGTAGCTTCTTGTTCATGACAGTCAATCATAGAAAAGCATCCCTGAGAAAATTATTTACGTGTGCGAGATTCTGTTTTGTGGTGTCCTTCCCCTTCCTCTGTTTCTTACAAGGTTTCTGCTCAGTCTGGGGACATTTATTCTCGGTGTTTAGATTTATTCCTGTCATTGCCCTAAAGGAGCGTGTTTTAAAAGGGAACCAGCATCTTTCCATGTGACTGTATTTTGTCTATGCCTGCCCACCTTTGTAAACCCATACACTGTTTATTCAGGGCAGTGGCCTGTGACAACTGTACCAAACGTGGTTGCTTTTGCACTTCACCATTGAAATACCTGCAATTTTGCACACATCTCTCAATGTCCTTCCTAATTGTCAGTTGTGTTGTTGTTGTTGCTGTTGCTATGTACCATTGAGTTACCAGTGACTCATAGTGACGATAGTACCATAGCTCTGAAGCCTGCCCTGTCCTGAGAGTCACACTGCCTCCGGCACACCTACACCATTATCCCAGCTACTGTGTCAATCCATATCATCTGCACTCTTCCTCTCCTGTACTGTCCCTCCACTCTTTCAAGTACGATATTCTTCTCCAACAACCAGTTCTTTCTGGCCACGGGAGCAAAGTATGTGAGATGGAGTTTCAAAATCCTGCCCTCCAAGGAGAAACTTGGTTTCACCCTCTCCAAGACAGACCAATTTTTTTTTCTTGGTGGTCCATGGTATGTTCAAGACTCTACTCCAGTACCACAACTCAAAGGCGTCGATTCTTCTGTCATCTTTAGTCATTGCCTAGCTCTCTGGTACACAGCAAGTAGTTGGGAAGACAATGCCCTCAATCAGGTGCACCTTAGTCTCTAGACTGACATCATTGCTTCTCAGTTCTCTGGAGAGATCCCTAACAGCAGATTTTCCCAGTGCAATTTCTCTTTTGATTTTCCTGACTGCTTGTGCCAAGAGAGTTGATTGTGGAGCCGAGCAAGCTGTAGCTGTTAACAACATGAGTCTCTTCTCCATCTATCATGGTGCTGCCATTTGGCCCTGTAGTGAGAATCTCTGTTTTCTTGATGATGAGCCTTAACCCGTATTTACAATTACAGTCCTTGACTTCCTGCAGCAAGCACTTTAGGTCCTCCTCAGCAAACAAGTTTATGCCATCTACATAATGTAAGTTGTTGATGATTCTTCCTCTACTCCTGATGCCACAGTCTTCCTCATAAAGCCCAACCTTCTGAATGTTCTATTCTGCATATAGATTGAAAAGGTATGGAGACAGGATGTATCCCTGACACAATCCTTTCCTGATTTTTAATCATGCAGTGCTCTGTTCTTGGAAAATTTTCCCAAGCATATTGATGACACAGCAGAAATGTGGAATGGCACAAGTTCCTGACACAGGAATTTATTCTTATTCACAAGTTAGAAAACCTATCCTAATCCTAAAGCTCAAGGAGTTTCCTTTATTAGCATAAAATGGTGTTCCATATTTATTAGGTGCGCTACTCTATTTCATCAATGGGGCAACAATTTATATATACTATTACTCCTTAAAAATAAGCAACAGCTAAAATTATATAGAAACAGGCATGTGTCACTCAATGTTCAAGATGTTGTTGTCTACCATCGAGTCTGAACTAACCAATAGCTGATACTCCTGAGGGACTTTTTTTATAATTTTTTATTTATTTTTTTATTGGGAAAATCGTATTGGGGATACAAGGAGGTGAGGGTTGGGAGAAGAAGGGTGAGGATGGACCAGGATGCATTTGCAGAGCTGCCCAGTTTGGTTGGTGGGGGGAGCAGGTGAAGGAGATGATGAGGGTCCAGTGGGGACTAGATGCTACAGAGGAATGACAAGCATTTTCCAATAGTAATTAAACCAACTGCCTTATTAATTTGGGAATTGGATGCTGACTCTCTGGCTTCTTCATGCTGAACAGGGGCGTAGATGTAAAGGGGGGAAGGGAGGACGCTTTATCACCTTACTGGTGGTCTTGGGTTAAAGCTGCTTGCCTTCTTGCTCTATTAGAAAATATTTTCCTGTCATTTGCTCCCCTCTGGACTGCAAAGTGTTTTCCCAGGTGGGTCCAGTGGGGATGGCTGGTTGAACCCAGAGGCTCCATCCTCCTTTGCTTCCTTAGCTGTCAGTTGTATTTCCTTTTTGACACTGGCACTGGGTTCAGGGTCAATTCTGGAGTAAAACTCAGAGTTAAGATTACCTATAGGAAAGGGAGCAAACCTAGAGAGAACAAACTTGTGAGTTACAAATAGAAGGGCTTTGAGGGTGTTGCTTTCAGGTTTACTGGGGGGAGGGTGGCAGAAGGTGGCCTCGGTAACATTGGATACCATAGGCATTCTATTTTTTTTTCTCCTTCCCCACCCAGGGGTCAGATGGCACAATCTGGGGACTGAGGAGCTCACCCTGAGGGCCGCGACGGCTCACCCCGAGCCGAGAGCCAAGGGCAGCCCGCCCCAGGCAGAGGGCCATGACAGCTTGCCCCGAGCCGGGGGCCAAGGGCAGCCCATCCCGAGCAGGGCAACACCCCCCAGGAGCTGGCTGGTATACTCCCCCTCCAATTGTCCCTACCCCAGTCTGGTTCCCTCACCTGACTGAGGACTCTTACCCCCCCCCCCCCATAAGTGGTCAGACTATATTTTGAAGTAGGTGTCACTGCCCTCCACCTTTATATATGATAAAGGGAACCTGAGAATTGTGAACAGACTCCCCCCAGGTCTAACCATCTTTTGGAAGAAGCATTCAACAGAACAAAATATGTGGTGCATTTAGGATGTTGGTCCTCTTGTGCGTGCTGCCACTTGTTAAGGTCATCAGACTCCATTGCATAGGTAATCGTCTCCTTTGGCCTGTCCAAGGAAACCCAAACCTGCAGATGGTGGGCATGCATTCCATCCCTCACCTCCTACGCAGGCAGCCAGCAGGGTGTGCCCCCCCAACGTGGGAGGCCTGTGGGAGGCACGCACCCCCCCCCAGAGCTGGCGGCTGTTGGCGCACCCCCCCACCCCGCCGCATGGGTGCTCGAGGGTGCGCAGCCCCTCTTGTGCGGGTGGCCGGAGGGTGCCCACTTCCCCCACAGCTGCCATCTTGGCTCCAAGAATTCTCTCCAGACCAGACCAAGTCCACCTTGTGGCAGTGTGGTGGCTTTACTATACCAGTCTTGAGGAGGGCCTGTGCCCAGCATCCATCCTGGGTGAGGGAATCCATTCATTCTGGCTGTGGAAGCCTCATGGAGCTGCAGTGGCTGTTCAGCGTGGTGTGGGCTCTGTGTGTGGGGGTGGGGGAGCCATGAGACTCACCCATTTCTTCTTGGGAATCCTTGAATTTCTGTTGTTGAGCCTCGATCTTCACTGAGGGCCAGTCATCAACTGTTTAAGTGTTCAATTATCAGTAAGCTGAAGTCTGTGGAAGGCCATAATGGCCCTGCTTTAAGTGGTTCGCTGCTCCCGCAGCTCACCACGCTGTCTCTGCCTCCGCCGCCATCTTGGATCTACTCCTGAGGGTTTTAAGAGGCAGTAAATCACATGGATTTAAACAAGATGTTGCCAGCCCATAGCTGATCATTAACTAAGTCAAAAGGACCATTCAGCTTATCTTAACTTGTTAACTAAATTAAAAATGACCAAACAGTTTACACTCAACTTTCAGTTAAATCAAAACAACTTTCCAGAATTCAACTGATTCACACAGGAGGCTGCAAACTAGAGGTTCTTAGGCAGGACTCAACCAACTTTTAAATACCCAGAAAGCATCAAAAAAGATGGAAGAAATACACAGAATCATTGTACCAGGGAGAATGTATTGACATTGAAAAATTTTAGGAAGTACTATATGAACAAGAGCCAATGGTAATGACATAGGAAGTGGAAGCCGCATTGAAGGCCCTGGCAAAAAATAAGGCCCTAGGAATCGATGGGATATCAACTGACTTGTTTCAGTTAACAGATACAGCTTTGGGTGCACTCACCAATCTATGCCAGAAAATTTGGAGGGCAGCTGTCTGGCCAACAGATTTGAAGAAGTTCATATTTGTTCCCATTCCCAAGAAAGGTGATCCAACAGAATGTGGTTACTATTGAATTATATCATTAATATCACATGCAAGCAAAGTATCACTAAAGATCATTTAAAAATGACTAGAATAGTACATAGACAAGGAACTGTCAGAAGTTCAAACAGGATTTTGAAGAGGCCATGACAACAGCGATATCATTGCTGATGTCATTTGGGTCCTGTCTAAAAGTAAAGAATATCAAAAGAATGTCTACTATTGCCTTATTGGCTAAGCAAAGGCACTTGACTGAGTGGATCATAACAAGTTGTGGCTGAGATTAGGAAAAATGGGAGTCCCAGAGCACTTAATTGTGTTCATGTGAAGCCTATACCTGGATAGGAGGCTGTTGTGTGACCAGAGCAAGGGAACATTGCATGGTTTAAAATTAATAAGGGAGTGAGGATGTCAGTGTTATATTCTTTTTTCACACCTACTTAATCTGTATGCTGAGCAAATTATTCAGGAAGCTAGAGTCTATGAGGAGGAATGTGGCTTCAGGATTGGAGGGAGGCTCACGAATAATTTGCATTATGCAGATGACACAACATTGCTTGCTGAAATTAAGGAGAACTTGAAGCACATGTTGCTGAAGATCAAGGAATGCAGCCTTTGGTGTGGATTGCATCTAAATGTCAAGAAAACAAAGACTCTTTTCACTGGACTAATAGGCAACATTATGATAGATAGAGAAGAGATTGAAATTATCAACAAATTCATTTTACTTGGATCCAAAATCAGCTTTTGCACCAGCAGTCAGGAAATAAGAAGACACATTATACGTTAAGGGACTTCTTCAAATTACTGAGGAATAATGATGTTTGAGGACTAAGATGTGTCATATTCAGACCATATTCTTTCTGGTCATTTGCTATGCATCTGAGAGGTAGGCAATGAATAAGGATGACAGATGAAGATATGATGCCTTTTGGGTGTGGTGTTGTGGAAGAGCACTGAACATCCCTTGGATGGCCAAATGAACAGATGTGTCTCGGAGAAGGTGCAGCCAGAGTGCTCTTTGGAGGCAAGAATGATGAGGCTTCGCCTCACATTCTTTGGGCATGTTGCTAGGATGGGGCTGTTTCTTGGAGAGGGACGATACTGGGAAGGGTGGAGGGTCAGCAAGAGAGGAAGGCCCTCAATTAGGTGGATTGGCATGGTGACTGCTGCAATGCGCTCTACTCTGTCAGGAAGTGTGAGATAGGTGCAAGCGAGAGCAAGACTCAGAAATTTTGTTCATAGGGTCTCTATGGTTGTACTGAGCAGCGCCTTACAATGACAGACACGTAAGAGGAGCTTATTTATCTTTCTCCTGTCGAGAGCTGGTGGACCCAAGCCACATAACTTTTCCTTAGCAGTGCATTTCCTTACTCCTAAAGCCAAATAGGATATTATTGAGAGCAATAGCATTCTCAGATTTTTCCCATGGTATTTCTTTTCATTCACACTTCCAAGTTTATATTTCTCCTCTGCCTTTTTTTGTTGTGTGTTGGAGCCCTGATGCACTTCACAATATGTTTTTAAATAATACAAATATTATAGATAGTCCTTCTGATTACTAGCTATGCATCTGAGGCCTGGACAATGAATAAGGATGACAGGAAAAGAACTGATACCTTTGAGCTGTGGTGTTGGAAAAGAGCATTGAACATCCTATAATGGCCAAGAGAATGAATACATATGTCTTAGAGAGGGTGCAGCTGGAGTGCCCTTTGGAGGCAAGAATGATAAGGTTTTGACTCACTTACTTTGGACATGTTTTTAGGCAGGGCTATTCCTTGGAGAAAGACATGATATTGGGAAGGGTGGAGGTTCGGCGAAGAAGAGGAAGACCCTCAATCAGGTAGACTGATAGGGTGACTGCTGTAATGGACTTTTGTGTGTCAGGAAGTGTGAGGATGGCACAGGACAGGACTAGGTTCAGATCTTTTCTTCATAGAGTTACTATGAGTCATACTCGACTCAGTGGCACCTAACAACAACAACAACAAATTATGCTGCTGATACAAGTTAAATAATTTACTATTACATGGAACACTTTTATTTTTAAGTTGGTAAAGTTTTTATCAAAATATATAGTTATTTTACAGTTTAGAAAGACAGCACAGACATCAGCTAGTAATGTTGTCAGGTGTCATTGACTTGACCATAAATCACAGGGACCCTGTGATTGGTATCTGAACATATCTTTGTATACAAGAGGCATGAGATATGCATGTGACATGCAGAATGCTGTTGTAATAATCTATTGCATTTGCCTCATCCAGTTAAACCTCCTCCATCCACTTTCTTATTGGACAGCCAGTAAGGAGTTGGATTGCCAACATAAAGGCAAGTGAATCACTCCACCATCTGCTCTTTGGGAGAAAAAGGGACACTTTCCTCTCATGCAATTTCTAGCCTCTGAAAACCTGTTGGAAGGTCAGCTATGAGGCAGTTCTGACACAAAGGCAGACAACAAGAAGTTCCTCCTTACTTAAAACTGTCTCACTGTTCTTGTCACTAATAGCTGAGGCTTCTAAAAGTGACAGACCAACTCTTGGGAAACAGTACATTGACAGACTAGAACAGTCATCTATGGAGAACCAGAAATACAAGCTGGATTTAGAAGAGGTCATGGCTCTAGAGACATTTTCGCCTATGTCAGATGGATCTTGGCAGAAAGCAAAGAGTACCAGAGGAATGTCTATCTGTATTTCATTGACTATACAAAGACATTTGACTGTGTGGATCACAACAAACTGTGGCTGACCTTAAGGAAAATGGGAATCTCAGAGCACTTGATTGTGCTTATGTGAAACCAATAGTTATACCAGGAAACAGTCTTAAGAATGGAACGGAGAAATACAGCACAGTTCAAAATCTGGAAAGGAATGTGTCAGGGATTTATCCTGTCTCTATAACTTTCTAAACTATATGCAGAACAGATCATTTGGGAAGCTGGACTTTACAAGGAAGAATATGGCATCAGGGTTGGAGGAAGACTCATCAATAACCTACATTATGCAGATGACACAACTTAGCTTGCTGAAACTGAGGAAGACCTGAAGCACTTGTTGCAGAAGGTCAAGGACTGTAGTCCTCAATATGGATTGAAATTTAACATCAAGAAAACAGAGATTCTGACCACTGAACCAATTGACAGCACCATGATGGTTGGAGAAGAGATTGAGGTTGTTAACAGTTGCAGCTTGCCTGGCTCCACAGACAACACTCTTGACACCAGCAGTCAGGAAATCAAAAGATGAATTGCATTGGGAAAATCTGCTGTTAGGGACCGCTCCAAAGTGCTGAAAAACAATGATGTCAGTCTAGAGACTAAGATGTGCCTAATTCAGGCCATGGTCTTCCCAATTCATTGTTGTGCATCAGCAAGCTGGATAATGACTAAAGATGACAGAAGAATCAATGGTTTTGAGTTGTGGTACTGGAGAAAAGTCTTGAACATACCATAGAATGCCAAGAAATGAAATAGGTCTGTCTTGGAGAAGGTAAAACCAAGTTTCTCCTTGAAGGATAGGATTTTGAAGCTTCCCCTCATTTACTTTGGGCATGTGGCCAGGAGAGACCAGTCCTTGGAGAAGGACACCGTGCTCAGAAGGGTAGAAGAACAGTGCTGGAGAAGGTCCCGGATGAGGTGGATTACTACAGTAACTGGGACAGAGGGTGTTAGTGTGTCGAAATCAGTGAGACTGACTCAGAATAAGGCAGGCTTCAGAGTTGCTGTTCATAGGATTGTGAATGGTCACAAATGGCTCGATGGCATATAACAATCACGATTCTTGGGAAAAGCAGGGTTCAAATATTACACCTTGATATGTCATTAGCACTATGCATTCCAAAACTTCAACTGACACAATAAATTTAGAAGAATATTACTTATGGAGGATTTCCTGACATAACGGCAGCTCTCCTACAGAGGAAAATTATGTCTGGAAAATAGTAGTTTGAAGAATGATAATAATAACTAGGACACTCACCTGACTTCAAAAACTATAATTACATCTGGTAGAAAAGTCTACATATACCACAGATGCTATTTTTGTAATGAATTCAAGGAACTTTGGCTTTCTCTAATTTAAGCACTTCTGGTGAAAAGATTGAGTTCAAAGTCCTTAGCTTGGCAGAAGTCTGTGTACCTTTCCATGCCTGTGCAATGAGCTTGCAGCCTACTCTAGAGAGAGAGTTCTGTGGATAGAGGGGCCTCACTCCCTAACTCCCTGACTACTGTCTTTCCTCTTAAACTGTATATCCAGTGTGAATGGCACTTGGCTGGGTTGTGTCCAGGTGAGTACTATTTGATCTCTCAGTCATGACAGTAAAGGTTGAGTGAGCTATATTCATCTCACTTCTTGATTTCCTTTCTTGGATCATGTGTCTGGCTCTGGTAGCATCTGACCCATAATCACTATGCCTCCCTCTTTCTTCCTCCACTAGCCCCTGCCCTCTACCTCTCACCTCCTCACCATCACCCCTTCTACCTATATGGAATCTTATACTTATTGAAAATGTCTATACAAGTTGAGTTCCATGATCTAGGAGGGATTATAACTGACATACACAAAGCTAGAAATGTAATTTGGTGCCTCAGTTGTTTCTGCTGCATACCCCAAGTTTCTCTGTTACTCAGAGTAGGTGCTCAGTTCTGTTCCTCGCCTGGTTTCCTTCAAGATGCTCCCCTCTCCTGACCGTGATTTAAATGCACACTTCAAACTCAATGAGACCTAGATCTACACCCAGGCTTCCTCTACACACTCTGTATCACTAACCCTATCTGAAACCCAGACTGACTGTAAGAGTCAAGTGTACATTCCAGGTAAGGTTTAATCCAGAGAAAGTGACACCATGGAGCCTCAGGTAAGTTAAGGTACTGTCAAAGTTCACTATTAAATTGATGGGAGAGCTCTGGCTCCCTCCACCCAAGTCACTGGATTCCTTATTCAGAACATATGTGACCACTTTTTAGATGTCGTTGTTGTTGTGTACTGTTGAATAGGAACTAACTCATAGCTGACCCTCCAGCGAGTTTCCAGAGGCAGTACATCCACTGGAGGAGACTGTCCATCTTTCTCTCACAGAGCAGCAGGTAGATTTGAACCACACGCTTTCAAGTGGGTAGTGCAATTCTTTAACGCTAAGACACCAGAGCTCCCTGCTTTTCAAACAAGTCCATTAAAATCTAAGGTTTCCAAGCAGAAGGCTTACCTCACTCATGGTGTGTGTGTGTGTATGTGTGTGTGTGTGTGTGTGTTGCTTTGCTTAGCTAAGGTCATATTCCTTTTCATAGAAATTAGTTGATAAAGTTTTCTATCCTTTTAATGCATAAATGTAGAAAATAAACCAAGGTTACATTATAAATGTAGATTGTATAGTATTCAGTACACTATCGAAAAGAGATCATCCTTACCTGTTTCTCTTTTTCAAGGGGAATATTTTCAGGCTTTATGTAATGAGAAAAATGCTGACCATTGGAGAGGTATATATGCCTTTAATTACTTTGTAAAATCTTTCCACTCCCATTTTGCAGAGTATTTTTTTATCTATAATGGGTGTTTTAATTTTTCAAATGTCTTTTCTGCATCACTTGATATGACTCTGTGATTATTTCCCTTTATTTATGTGGTTGATTTCAGTAACTGTTTTTCTAATCCTGAACTATCCTTGCATTCCTAGACAAAATTTCAATTGTTTATTCGTGTTTCAGTTTTCTTTCTTGACATTTGTTGGCTAGGATTCTATAGAGAATTTTTATGTCTAAGTTAATGAAGGATGTTGTTGTTGTTATGTGCCTGTGACTCATAGTGATCCTATGTATAACAACCCTTAACGCTGCTCTATCCTGCTCTAATCAGTCACTGAATCAATCCATCCCATCAAGGCTCTTCCTCTTTTGTGCTGTCCCTTTACTCTCCCAAACATGATGTCCCTCCTTGCATCATGCCCAAAGCTTCAGAATCCTTGCCTCCAAGGAGCAGCCTGGTCTCACCATCTCTAGGATGAACCTGTTTGTTCCCTTAGCAGTCCATGAATATTCAATACTCTTCTCCAGCACTACAGAATAAAGGCATCAATTCTCCTTCTATCACCTCTAACCATTGTCCAGCTTTCTGATGCATAGCAAGTAATTGCAAAGACTATGGCCTGGATGAGGTACACCTTTTTCTCCAGACTGACATTGTTACTCTTCAGTACTTTGGAGAGTTCTCTAACAGCAGACTTTCCCAATGTAATTCATCTTTTAATTTCCTCACTGCTGGTACCGAGTGTTGATTGTGGAGCCAAGCAAACTAAAGCGGTTTACAATCTCAATCTCTTCACCATCTATCAGGATGCTACCAATCAGCCCAGTGGTGAGAATCTTTGTTTTCTTGATGTTGAGCTTCAATTTATATAGGAGGCTGCAGTCCTTGATTGTCTGCAGCAAGTGCTTCAGGTCCTCCTCGGTTTCAGCAAGCAGAGTTGTGTCATCTGCATAACACAGATTGTTAATGAGTCTACATCCAATACTGATGCCACATTCCTCCTCATACAGCCCAGCATCCTGGTTAATCTTTTCTCCATATAGACAGAAAAGGTATGGAGATAGGACAATTCCCTGTTGTACATATACCTTTCCTAATTTTGAACCATGCAGTATTTCCTTCTGCTGTTCTGATCACTGCCTCCTGGCTTTGCATAAGCACAGTAAAGTGTTCTGGGATTCCCATTCTTCTCAGAGTCAGTGACAATTTGTTGTGATCCACACAGTCAAATGTCTTTGCATAGTCAATGAAACACAGATAGACATTCCTCTGGAACTCTCTGCTTTCAGCCAAGATTCATCTAACATTAGCTATAATGTCCTGTGTACCATTACCTCTTCTCAACCAAGTCTGAACTTCTGACAATGCTCTGTTGATTTGGATAATCGTCAGGATGAAAATGTAATTGAAAATAAAAAAGACTTAAATAGCAGAAATGTCCAACACACTGGTGGGGAGGGAAGAAAGTAGAACTGAAGAGATGGAAGAGAGACACAATGAGGTGAAAGACAAGAGCCTCACTGGAAACATAACAAAAATCAAAGATGAGATGTAATGTTAAAGAAGAAAACATTAGAACCATGTGAGATGACTTCGCAAGGAATAACATATATTTGTTTGGAATTTCAAAACATGGGAATGACAGGGAAGTCACTGAGAAAATTGTGAAAGAAGTACTAGAAGAAAACTTCCCATGTATTTTGAAGAATGAGAAAATCCACATTCAATAAGTACAGCAAACACCAGACTAGACCACAGAAGAAAAACATCAAGACATATCATTGTCAAATTCTCCAAATAAAAATATAAAGACAGAATACTAAAGCATTTTGTGAAAAACAAAGAGTCGCATACAAAGGGGAAACAATTAGATTAACTTCTTATTTCTCAGCTGAAACCAGGTAAGCTAGAATACAATGTGATAGCATATACAAAAAGCTGAAAGAAAACAATTGCCAGCCAGTGATACTGTTCTCATCAATATGAAAGCTAAATGAAATCCTTTGAATTAAAGAAGGAACTTCAGGAATATGTGAAAACAAGGCCAAAACTACAAGAAAGTTTATGTGCAGTGCTTCACACAGAGACACCAAAAAAAGTGGATGGACCATAATAACCAGAAATAACAGAAGAAGAAGCATAACAAAATGGCAATGCTAAAACCTGGTCTGACAATAATCACACCTAACGTAAACGGACCAGATGCTTCAATATAGAGTAAAAGAGTAGCACAATGGATTGAAAAAAAAAAAAAAACAAAACCCACACACAAACCCCATCAACATGTTGCCTACAAGAAACACATATAAAAAAAGAACAGAAAGGCAGATTCAAAATCAAAGGCTGGAAAAAATATACCTAACAAATGGCAACCTAAAAAAAAGCAGGAGTGGCAATATTAATCTCTGATAAAATAGACTCCAGGATTAAAACCAGCATGAAAGACAAGGAATAATATTACATACTGATTAAAGGCAAAATAAAACATAAAACAAAGCCTTGATCAACATTTATGCACCAAATGAGAGACCTGCTAAATACATAAAATAATGGTTAACAGAATTAAAGAAAGAACTACAGAGCACCACAGTAGTGGTAGGAAACTTCAACACACCTTTATCACTCAAAGGATATGAAACTTAGCAAAGATGCAGAAGGTCTAAACTATACAATTAGCCAGCTCGATCTTGTGGATGTATTCAGGGTACTGTACCTCAGTTCACTTTTTTCTCAAGTGTGCATAGCATGTTCTTCAGAATCAGTCATAAATTAGAATACAAAGCAAACTTCAACAAATTTAAAAACATGGTAATAATACAAAGCATCTTCTCAGATCACAATGCTGCAAAACTAGAAATTAAACATAGCAGGATATACCAAAACCTCTTGGATGCAGCAAAAGCATAAAATACATATAAATACACTAATAATAAATAATAAATAGCAATAAATACATATAAAAAATGAAGAAAGAAAACCCCCCAACAATCTAGCACCTTCACCAAATAGAAAAAGAGCAACAATCTAATCCTACAGCATCTAGAAGAAAAGGAATTATAAAGACAAGAGATGAAATCACGGAGATAGAGAACAGAAAAAAAATTAAAACCATCAGTAAGACCGGAAGCTGTTTTTTCAAAAGGATCAATAAAATTAACAAACTACTGACAATCTTAACAAAAGAAAAAAATAGAAGAAACTAATAACTTGATTAAGAAATGATAGAGGTGACATCATAACAGAACCAGATAAAATTAAATTAATAATAACAGAATATTATGAAATCTGTACTCTTAAATTTGAAAGCCTAGAGGAAATGGACTAATTCGTTGAAAGTCATGCCTTACCTAGATTCTCAAGGACATGTGGTACACTTGAACAGACCCATCATGAAAAAAGGAATTGGACAAATTATAAAAAGACTTCCTCATAAAATAAGTCCTGGACCAGATGGCTTCACAGCTGAATTCTACCAAACATTTAGAGAAAATCTATCAGCAATTCTACTTAAAGTATCTAAAAGTAGAAAATGAAAGAGCATCCCCAGAGTCATTTTATGAAGCAAGCATAACCCTAGTACCCAAACCAGGCAAAGATATTATCAAGAAAGAATGTCACAGATCAATATCTCTCATGAATATAGATGCAAAAATCCTTAACATAATCCTGGCCATTAGAATCCAAAAACACATCAGAAAAATAATTCATCATGACCAATTGGGATTCATGACAGGTATGCAAGGATGGTTCAATAAAAGAAAAACAATCAATGTAATTCATCATATTAACAAAGAAAACAACAAGAACCATATGATCTTAGTTAGCAATTAATGTGGAAAGCATTTGACACAATCCAATACCCCTTATTGATAAAGACATGCAGCAAAATTAGAATAGAAGGAAATTTCTTCAACATACTGAAAAGTATATGAACAATACAAAGAACCGGTATTATTAATGAAGAAAGTCTAAAAGTGTTTTCCATCCCAACAGGGCCCAGGCAAGGATGCCCAATGTCACTACTTGTATTCAATATTGTATTGGAAGTGCTAGGGCAATAAAACAAGAGAAGGAAATAAAAGGTATCCATATTGGCAAAGATATGGTTAAACTATCACTATATTCAGATCAATCCAATCAAGATGCATTGATAATAATGGGTGACTGGAATGCAAAAGT
>NW_006399774.1:23937985-23943718 GCF_000299155.1 Elephantulus edwardii
ATAATTGGGATGAGACTGTCAGAGACAGTGCGATTGGCACAGGACAGAGCGGAGTTTAGGGCTGTTGTACATAGGGTCGCTATGAGTCGCAGGTGACTTGACGGCACATAACAACAACAACAACAACATATTCAGGTGATATGATATTTATATTCACTATATTCAGATGATATTTAGTAGAGTGGAAGGATATAAGATCAATATCCAAAAACCAGTAGGATTCCTCTACAGTAACAAAGAGAAATAAAATATGTAATCCAAGAAAGTAATACTATTTACAAAAACGAACCAAAAATTGAGATACTTGGGAGTGAAACAAACTAGGTACACAAAAGACCTGTACAAATAAAACTACAGAACATTTCTGCGAGACACAATAAAAGATCTAAATAAATGGGAAAATGCTCCTTACTCATTAACAGGAAGACTCAATATTATGAAAACAACAATCCTACTAAAAGCAATCTACATGTTCAACACAATCCCAATCCAGATACCAACTTCGTTTTCCAAGGAGATCAAAAGGGAAATAAATTGTCAAGTTTATTTGGAGAGGCAAGAGACCCTGAACAAGCAAAACATTTCTGCAAAACAAAAATGAAGTGGGAGGCATAGAACTCCCAGACCTCAAACCTAATACACAGTGGTAGTAACCAAAACAGCATGGTACTGGTACAGCAATTGGCACATAGATCAATGGAACAGAATGGAGAACCCAGAAATGGACCCAGCTATTTACGGTCAAGTGATATTCAACAAGGAAATAAAACCTATCAAATGTGGAAATGAGAACTTCTTCAACAAATGATGCTGGCAAGACTGGACTGTTATCTCTAAGAAAACGGAAACAGGATCCACATCTCACATCATACACAAAAATCAACTCAGGGTGTATCAGAGACCTGGGAGTACAGCCCAAAACCATAAAGTTCATCAGAGACAAAATGGGGTCAGGCTTAGAAGGCTTGGTCTATGGTATAAAAGAAACTGCCAAATATAGCCGGAAATGCATGATCTGGAGAGGATAAAATTGATGACTGGAACCTTCTAAAAATTAAATCCTTATGTGCGTCAGGAGGAAGTTCAAACTGCTCTAAAGGAATTGGCAAAAATCAAGGCTCCAGGAGTTGATGGCATACCAATTGTCATATTTCAACAGACAGACACTGCCCTAGATGTGCTCACTAGGTTGTGCCAAGAAATCTGGAGAACAGCCAGCTGGCCCACTGACTGGAAAATATTGATGTTTGTTCCAATTCCAAAGAAACGTGACCTAACAGAGTGTGGAAATTATTGGACAATATCATTAATATCACATGCAAGCAAGATTCTGCTGAAAATTATCCAAAAACGTTTGGAACAATATGTCAATAGAGAACAGCCAGATGTACAGGCTGGATTTAGAAGAGGTCGTGGTATTAGGGATATTATAGCTAATGTGAGATGGATCTTGGCAGAAAGCAAAGAATACCAGAAGAATGTCTATCTGTGCTTCATTGACTATGCAAAGGCTTTTGACTGTGTGGACTACAACAAGGTATGGCTGACTCTGAGGAGAATGGAAATCCCAGAACATTTGATTGTGCTAATGTGAAACCTACACTTGGACCAAACGGTAGTCGTCAGAACAGAGCAAGGAGACACTACATGGTTCAACATCAAGAAGGGGGTCCGTCAGGGATGTATTCTGTTTCCATACTTTTTCAATCTGTATGCAGAACAGATTATCCGAGATGCTGGGCTGTACAAAGAGGAATGTGGAAGAGTCATCAATGACCTGCGTTATGCAGATGACACAACCCTGCTTGCTGAAACTGAGGAGGACCTGAAACTCTTGCTGCGGAAGGTCAAGGACTGCAGCCTCCTATATGGATTGAAGCTCAACATCAAGAAAAAGATTCTCACCACTGGGCCAATTGGCAGCATCAGTATGGATGGTGAAGAGATTGATATTGTTAACAGTTTTAGTTTGTTTGACTTCACAGTCAATACTCTTGGTATCGGCAGCCAGAAATCAAGAGACGAATTGCATTGGGAAAGTCAGCTGTGAGGGACCTCTTAAGAGTACTGAAGAGCAATGATTTCAGGCTGGAGACTAAGGTGCGCCTGATCCAGGCTATGGTCTTTGCAATTATGTGCTATGCATCGGACAGTTGGACAGTGAATAGGGATGATAGAAAGAGAACTGATACCTTTGAGCTGTGGTGCTGGAAAAGAGTGTTAAATATACCATGGACTGCTAGGAAAACAAACAGGTTTGTCCCAGAGAGGGTGAAGCCAGAATGCTCCTTGGAGTCAAGGATTCTGAAGCTTCATCTGACATATTTTGGGCATGTTGCAAGGAGGGACCGGTCCTTGGAGAGGGTCATCATGTTTGGGAGAGTGGAGGGACGGTGCAGGAGAGGAAGACCCTCGATGAGATGGATCGATTCTGTGTCTGGAGCAGTGGGAATGAGTGTGTTTGAGATGGCTAGGTTGGCACAGGCTAGAACGGTGTTTAGAGCTCTTGTACATAGGGTCGTGATAACACAACTACAAAATGGGCAAAACACATGGGAGGAATTTTCACAGGGGATGATATTCGAATGGCCAAAAGATACATGAAGAAATGCTCAAAATCACTGGCAATAAAAAAGATGCAAATCAAAATCACAATGAAATACCGTCTCACTCCAGTAGCAGTGGCAGAGTTTAACAGGTCAGCAAGTAATAAATATTGGAGAGAATGTGGCAAGATAGGAACTCTTATACATTGTTGGTGGGACTGTACAATGGTACAACCACTCTGAAAGGCAGTTTGGTGCTTCCTTAGAAAGCTGAACATAGAAACTCCCTATATCCTATGTATTCCACTGCTTGGAATCAACCTTGAGAAACTGTGAACTGAGGCTCAAATGGAGACATGTAAATGAATGTTCATAGCAGCATTATTCACCATTGGAAGAACATGGAAACAGCTCAAATGTCCAACCACAATAGAATGGATTGTGAGATTATGGTACATTCATATGATGAAACACTATGCAGCACACAGGAGCAATGATTTTGTAAATCACTACCTAATTTGGGAGGGACCGGAGAGCATTATGCTTAATGAACTAACTCAGTGTCATAAGGACAAATATTGTATATGACCATTATATTGAAATACATAACTTGTAAAATGTGTACGGGAATTCAGGGTGGAGGGGGGGAGCAGAAGGGTGAGGATGAGTTGGCGGGTAATCATAGGTCACCCAATTGGGTGAGTGGAGGGCGGGGTGGGTTAACGAAATGGGAAATATCCAATGTGAAAAACCATGTATACAAACTTTACAAATAAACCAGTATAAAAGAAATATATATAAAAAGAAAAATAAAATCAAAGGACGTCTTGTATTGGGAAAATCTTTTATAAAGTGCCTTTTTAAAGTGCTGAAAAGGGTGACACTTTAAGACTAAACAACAGATGCAATCCTTGGTGTTTTCTACTCTTTCCTGTGCATCTGAAAGTTGGAGAGTGAGTAAGAAAGATTGAAGACTTGATGTCTTTAAACTCTGGTATCGGTGAAGAGGGCTGATCAGCCCATGCACTGCAAAAAACCAGGCACCTTTGCCCTGGAGGGAGTACAACACGGTGGTCCTCAGTGGCTGGGATGGTGAAACTTCGTCTCACACAGGCTGGGCATGCTGTCAGGAGGGACTGTTTCTTGGAAAAAGTCATTACACTGGGAAAGTGGAGGATTAAAGAAATAAAACAAGACGGTTTATATCCTGGATAACAAGGGCTCGAGCATAGCCAACCATGAGGATGGCCCAGGGTGGAGCAAGGCTCAGATCTATTGTTCATAAGGTCATTCTTCTCTGTACCTGAGTCCACAGCACAAAACAAGAAAAGCGTTTTTACATAAATTTGTCCATTTCTTCTAGGCTTTCAAATTTATCGGAGTATAGTTCTTCATAGTGTTTGTTATCCTTTTCTGAGTTATTTCTACTGATGAAACACCGATGCACGATGCATCTTCTCCTTTTCCTTTGTTAAATATGTCAATGACTTGCCAATTTTTTAAAATTTTATTTCTCTTGAAGAATCAAATCATTTATTTCAACTCAAATCTGTATTCTACTATTCCTTCTGATGATTGTAGATTTGTTTGCAGTTCTTTGTTAGGATAAGAAAGATGGTTTTGCTTGTTTTTTTGTCTTTGTTGTTATTTATTCTTTGTTCTTTTTTGAATGTATGTTTTTAAATATTAATTGTCCCCAGAGCATTGCTTTTACTGTATCCCAAGGATTTTTCAACGTTGTATTTTCAATTTCATTTGATGCAAAGAATTATTTTATTTTTTTCTATTACCCAGTAGTTTTTAAACAGAATTTTATTTGCTTGCATATTTTTAGTTTTGTTTCTTTGATCTTCTTGTTTTTCATTTCTAATTGTATAAGGATGTGACCTGATATGATGATTTGTAATATTCTGTTGCTTTTGAGTTTATTGAGGCTTGCTTTGTGACCCAGCATTCTGTGGAGAATGTTCCAAGTGCTCTAAAACATAATGTATTTTATAATGTTGAGTGGAGTTTTCTATACATGTCAGGGAGGTCAAGTTGGGTTATTGTGTATACAGATTATCTGTATCTCTGTTGAGTTTCTTCCTAGATGTTTTATCTTTTAGTGTATTAAACCACTCTAGCATTATAGTGGAGTAGCTATTTATATTT
Organism: Elephantulus edwardii; assembly: GCF_000299155.1. Classification (NCBI taxonomy): domain Eukaryota; kingdom Metazoa; phylum Chordata; class Mammalia; order Macroscelidea; family Macroscelididae; genus Elephantulus; species Elephantulus edwardii. The sequence continues at coordinate 23,942,686 of NW_006399774.1, forward strand.
TCAAGTCTGTTAAAGTTTCAACACTTCTGTATTTTGAGAATTTTGAAGTATTTAAGGCTCTGTCCTCTTAGTGAATTGAGCCTTTTCCACTATCTAACGTCCTTCCTTGTCTATTTGCTTCACATTTGCATTAAAGTCCATTAAATCAAAATTAATATTGTCATTCTGCTCTCCTGTGGTTACCATTTGCTTGATATGTTTTCACATGCTATGAATATTGGCTTCCTTTTGTTTTTGAGTCTAACATGTGTCTTTTGTAGACACCACATTGAGGAGTGATGTTTCCTCTCCATTATGCTACTCTCTGTGTTTTAGTCAGTGTATTGGATCAATATTCATTCAATGCAATTATAGATAGCTCTAAGTTTACGACTGCTGTCATTTTGCTATGGAATGTATGAGTATGTGCACGCATGTGTGTAAAGGGGTTTGATATTGTCTATGTTCCACACTTTTTGATGTTTATTTTATTTTTTTACAGATTGGTTTAGAATATCTTCCATTACTGTTGTTTTAGTGTCTCTTGAAGATGGTATTTTTTTTTCTTTTGATGAGAAGGTATATCTATGAAGTTGTTGTTGATTGCCATTGAGTCGAGCAAGGCTCATAGTGACCCTATGTAAAAATGGCCTGAAGCCTTTTTGTAGCTATAGTCATTTATCAAAGTTCATAGATTTTCCAGAAGCATGTTATTTAGGCATTGGATTCCACTCTCTTATGATTTATTAATATCTTTCCAAATTTAAAGCAATCCATTTTGTCTTCATATTTTTCTATTTAGTAGCTTTCTAACTATATTACGTACTCCCTCTTTTTGCTTTTCAGTGTCATCATTTACACATTGACATCTTTGGCTCCTTATTTTCAGTCCTGAAGGTTTATTTTATTTTTGAAAATTCTATGTCTGGTTGATTTTCATATCATTCTTTCCACATGTGTCATAGAATATTTTCTGGCATTATTGTTTCTCTGTACAGGATGCTGCCTTTAATGTCTTTTTTTTATTAAATTAATCTATTTATTTTTCATTTCA
>NW_006399774.1:23944076-23957284 GCF_000299155.1 Elephantulus edwardii
TTTTTCTCAGTCTTACCCCCACACCATATCAGTCTCATTTTAAAATGGGTGACCCTGGAGGACATTATGCTGAGTGAGGCATCTCAGTCACAGAGGGACAAATGCTATATGGTGCCACTGCTGTAATATGTCTTTTATAGCTGGTCTGCGTTTTCAAATGCTTTTAATCTCACTTTATCTGGAAACACCTTTCTTTGTCATCAAATTGAAAAGACAATTTTGGTGGGCATGTAATTCTCCACTGACATTTTTTTGTTCTTTGATGATTTTGCATGTTATCTCATTGTTTCTTTCATATATAGTTTCTGCCAAGAAAGCAGAGCTTAGTCCTTTTAGTTCTTCTTTGTAGGTGTGAAGGATTGAGGTTGGGACTGCCACTCCTCTGCTGAGGAGGCACCTCAAACTGAAGAAAAGCTTAGTATTTGGGGAAGACACCTGCCTAGTTTAGACAGTGTGCATCACGTACAGAAGATTTGATAGTTTGCTTCTGCAAAAGGTTCTTAGCTATTAATACAGTTTGTTTGAGTTAAAGATCTGAGTGTCCACTTCCTAAAATCAGCTATGAAAATCCTTTAGATCTCAACAGACTGACCCTCTCAATCATGAGGTCCTTTCCCAGAGACTGGTCACTCCTGATGCTGCGTCTAAAGTTTCAGACAATATTTTGTGATACATATGGTTTTCAGTCTTCTTCGATTACCTGGGAAAATGGGATGGGTCTGCGGGGTCTGAAGCTGTCCTCTAAGCTGCCCAACTTCAGCTAGTCAGATGCCTAACCCCTCCTCTGAGCGTCCTGCCGGAACGAATGTCGCGGGGTTTTGGGACTTTGAGTCTATCCCACCTGAATTTCAGAACCATCTCAGGAACAGGTTTGAGGCTTTGAAAACTAATGAACGAAGGCCAGATGAGTTGTGGGAGGATATCAAGGGTATCATCCAGGAAGAGTGCAAACGGTCACTGCAAAGACAGAAGAGGAAGAAAAGACCAAAATGGATGTCAGAAGAGACTCTGAAAATTGCACTGGAGCGCAAAGAAGCCAAAGCACAGGGAAGAATTCAAGATACTAAAGAGTTGAATAGAAGATTTCAAAAGGCAGCACGGGATGACAAAGCAAAATATTACAATGAAATGTGCAAGGAGTTGGAGTCAGACAATCAAAAGGGCCGAACACACTCAGCATATCTTAAGCTCAAGGAACTGAAGAACAAATTCAAACCTCGAGTTGCTATAATCAAGGATGCTTTTGGCAGAATGTTAAATGATCCCAGAAGTATTAAAAGAAGATGGAAGGAATATACTGAGTCACTGTATCGAAAGGAATTGGAAGACACAGAAGAATTTCATGAAACAACATATGAGCAAGAGCCTATGGTGATGAAAGAAGAAGTTCAGGCTGCTTTGAAGGAAATGGCAAAAAATAAGGCTCCAGGAATAGATGGTATACCAATAGAAATATTTCAGTTAACAGATGCTGCCATGGACGTGCTCACCAAGTTGTGCCAAGAAATCTGGGGAACGACCACTTGGCCAACTGACTGGAAGAGATCGATATTTGTTCCTATCCCAAAGAAAGGTGACCCAACAGAATGTGGAACCTACAGAACAATCTCACTGATTTCACATGCAAGCAAGATTTTACTGAAGATTATCCAAAAACAACTGGAACAGCACATCAACAGAGAACTACCAGAAGTCCATGCTGCTTTCAGAAGGGGTCGTGATACTAGAGATATTGTAGCTGATGTTAGATGGATCTTGGCTGAAAGCAGGGAATACCAGAGGAATGTCTATCTGTGTGTCATTGACTATGCAAAGGCATTTGACTGTGTAGATCATAACAAACTGTGGCTGACTCTGAGAAGAATGGGAATCCCAGAACACTTACTTGATCGTTCTAATGCGAAACTTATACTTGGACCAGGAGGCAGTCGTCAGAACAGAGCAAGGGAACACTGCATGGTTCAAAATTGGGATGGGCATACACCAGGGATGCATCCTATCTCCATACCTTTTCAATCTATATGCAGAACAGATTATCCGGGAGGCTGGCCCTCTATGAGGAGAAATGTGGGGTCAGGATTGGTGGACAATTTATCAACAGTCTGCGTTATGCGGATGACACAACCCTGCTTGCTGAAACTGAGGAGGACCTGAAGCACCTGCTGCAGAGTGTCAAGGACTGCAGCCTACAATATGGATTGAGGCTCAATGTCAAGAAGACAATGATTCTCACCACTGGACCAATTGGCAGCATCAGGATGGATGGTGAAGAGATTGAGATTGTACACAGCTTTAGTTTGCTTGGCTCCATAGTCAACAGTCTTGGTACCAGCAGCCAGGAAATTAAAAGGCACATTGCCATGGGAAAGTCTGCTGTTAGGGACCTCTCCAAAGTGCTGAAGAGCAATGGTGTCTCTCTGGAGACTAAGGTGCGTCTGATACAGGCCATGGTCTTCGCAACCACCTGTTATGCATCAGAGAGTTGGACAATGACCAAGGAGGATAGAAGGAAAATTGATGCCTTTGAGCTGTGGTGCTGGAGAAGAGTATTGAGAATAGCATGGACTGCTAGGAAAACAAACAGATTCGTCCTAGAAAGGGTTAAACCGGGTGGCTCCTTGGAGGCAAGGATTCTGAGGCTCCATCTATCATACTTTGGACATGTTGTGAGGAGAGACCGGTCCTTGGAAAGGGACATCATGTTTGGGAGGGTGGAGGGACAGCACAGGAGAGGAAGGCCCTCTATGAGGTGGATTGATTCAGCGATTGGGATAATTGGGATGGGAGTGTCAGAGACAGTGCAATTGGCAGAGGACAGAGCGGAGTTTAGGGCTGTTGTACATAGGGTCACTATGAGTCGCAGGCGACTCGACGGCACATAACAACAACAACAACAACAACATGTTTTTCAGTGAGTATATAAATTCATTTAGAATAGCTTAAACAAACAAAAACTGGGCCAGAACTGAGTGGAGGGTAATAGGGGCCTTGATGTGCTTTTGCTTCAGGAAGGAGGTAAAAGTGGGTGGAACTGAGATATGAAGTGAAAATTGGGAATCAGGATCTGGGAGGAGATTGTCTAAGCAGAAAACCCATGCCAGCCTCCACTCTCCTCTGGCTGCATCTGCAAAGCTGGACTGAGTATACAGGAGGGAGAAACATGTGCCCAGAGGTCCGCCAGCCAGGACTCCAGGGCTGCACTGCACTTACTTAAGCAGAAGGAACGTGTGTCTAGGAAAAGCCTCACTTCTGATGTTTTCAGTTTCTTAAAAATGACAAGTCTAGATAGTACCCTTCTCCCCTGTTGAAACAACCTTGTTTCTTCAGACTCCTTCTTCTGGGTTGACTCTAGTTTCAGAACAAATTGGCAAAAACACACTTCTCTATATGATAACTTTCTTGACGTTGTGCCCATACCAGCCAAATTCCTGAGAACACAGACAGATTTTCCTAAGTACCACAGGCATGTCTGGTTTTCCAGCTTCAGCAAAGAACCCTTTTTTCTGAGAATGATATGAAACAGATTTAATCAACATATAACAAAACAACCTTCTCTTTCTTCATTTCTGCAGTGACTTAGCCTTTTTCCAAAACTGGCATTAATAGTTTTCCACATTTGGTAAGTAGTTCATTAAATGGAAACCATGTCAAAGGTTTTTATTCACTATTTTTTTTCATGACTTGTTGCTTCACAGGAGAAAGATGACAAATCCATTTTCATGCAATTTACAGGTTCTCAAAACCCACTAGAGAATCATCTGTGAGTCATTTCCAACTCTTGAGTATACAACAACTACAATAGTTGTTATCAGATATGCACATAAGTTGACAAATACAAAAAAGAAAATGTAAAAATTAATATAAATGGAATAAAAGAAACAAAACATCAAATGTTGCTCTCTGAAAACACTGAGTAGAAAACGATCAACACAGCACAAAACAGAAGCAGAACCCCTAAGTCAATACTAGCTTTCCTTCAATGAACTGGAGATAAAAGAAAGTAAAAATATTATAAAACTGTAAGTTACTACTGCTAACCCCTTCATAAAAACGGTCTTTGGCATTCTGAGAGCAAGAGGGACATAGATACAGCTTTAGAGGTTGATTGGCCCAAGTGGTTTGTGATCAAATGGTAACTAAAAAGCTAACAGTTCATCTTCAGCCAAAGATTCTTTGGAAGAAAATTCTGATGATCTGCCTTTATAGAGATGAAATCCTAGTGGACTGGTTCTCTCAGTCACATAGAGCTGTGGCGAGTCATAATCCACTGAGAGCAACTAAAAATAGCAAGTTATTGATCACAGTGGGAAGCTTCTGGAATTGATAGTACTATTTGTATTTTACAAGTGGGAAATTGCAATATGGTAAAGGTGGTTAATTACCTACTTGATGATATGATATGATAAGTAGTAGAACCAGTATTTGAATCCACTGAGTCTGAAGAAAAATGCTATCAGTCTGAAGAATAAAGAATGCCTGATTCAGAACATAGTTTTTTTCAATCACTTGCTACAAATCTGAGAGCTGGACAATGAATAAGGATGATAGGAAAAGAGTTTATGCATTTAAGCTCTGGTGTTGTAGAAGAGTATTGAATACCAAAGGCCTGTCAAAACAATAAACAGTCATGTCTTGGAAAAAGTGCAGCCTGAGTGTTCCTCAGAAGCAAGGAGGGCAAAGCTTCATCGCTCATATTTTGGGTATGTTACCGGAAGAAGCTAATCCCTGTATGGGGCATCGTGCTTGGAAAGGTCGAGTATCAGTAAAAGAGAAGACCCTTAACGCAACAGAAACACCCAGAGAAGCAGCAATGACTCAGTGTGCATAGATGAGGAGGATGGCACAGCTCTGTTGTTTGGTGTCACTCTTAGTATTACTCTACTCAAGGGCGTCAAACAACAACAGCAACAACAGCCTTACTTCAGAGCACACAACCATTCCTTTGACCATAACATTTACCTGCCACCAACATCTCAACATTTATCCACTGCCGGAAATGAAACTGCTTACAATCAAGTTCAAGCTCTGAATTACCAAGAGCTGTAAGAATAAAAGGGAATAAAAACCTATGGCATGATTTCCATTAATAATGTATAAAAATATTATATTTGTGTAAACCAAATAAGTTTGTAGAAATGGATGTGAGAACGTGGGGCAGACTCTTGGTGAGTGAAGCTGCACACAGGTTCACAGTGATGCTGGATCCGCACTGACACTGATGGACATGCCCATCACCACCGGCCCAGAGCTGTGTGTTCTCCTGTGGAGGAGGTTCTTGCTTTCAGCTGGAAAGGAATGGTTTCTTCTTGGATGTCTTTATTCCCAAACACAAAACCAAACCAACTTCTATCACATTGGTTCTGACTTACAAAGATCCTCCATCAGATTTCTGAGGCTATACATATTGGAGCAGTTTATCTCACTTTTCTCTCTTGAAGCAGCTGATAGATTTGAAACCTTGACCATTCCATTAGCAACCTAGGCCTTAGTTCACTACACCATCAGGAATCCTACTACAAAGAATTAAATCCTGTGAACTATTAGAAAATGCTCATAGGTATGAGAGAAGACCATTCTGAGACATTTTTTGTCTTCAGCAATACTTTCCTCAATTTTTGTTAATTCTCATGCATTTCTCCAGCTATTGAGAAGATAATCCAAGCTAATAGGAGGGAGAAGGGAAAAGGAGTAATGGTAACATGGGGAAGGTCAAATCCAATTTTTACCCACTTTATCAAAGGGAATTATATCCCTAGTACTATACAAATAGCTACATGGTTAGACATGCCATCCCACATGTGCCTGCACCTATTTTTACAATTAATTTTGTCCAATATTTATTGCAATTTAATCACGGATTTTATTTATAGTTGGGGAGTTTCTTAGTGAAATAGGTTGGAAAATAGGGGCAGGCAAAGAATATCACACAATGCAAGCCCAAGTTTAGTCCAGCAGTCCCAAGCCAGATTAACAAGCCACAATTCCTCAATCAGTGAAAAGTTTAGGTTCTATTTAGCAGCACAAATGCAAGAAGTCTCTCGTTTCCTCAGTTATCCAGCAAACTTTATCTCAGAGCAGTTATAAGTCAGCTCTTCTTTCAATCATCCGGCAAACAAAATCTTTAACTGTGGCTCCATCTCCAGGGTTCCTCTGTCCCTCTGGTTATACCTTGCCACAGTCTCTTCACAGCAGTGCTACAGTCTCTTCACCCACTCTCAACCACCCTCTTTCACGATGTGAAAATTACTCTCTAATATTAGTCCTACAGCTATTGATAAGTTGCAATAACAAGGTTAAAGTAAGGTAGCTGGAGACCATGGTGTGTTGGAGGTACTGAGATTGGCCCAGGATAAGGCAGGCTTCAGAGCTTTTGTGCACAGGGTTGCTATGAGTTGACTGGACAGTACATAACAATAACAGTAATTGGGATTTGGGAGCAAGAAACATCCTTATCAACAAGAAACAAAATAAGGACTGAAGAACAAGGCGGGGGTGGGTGGGAAGACAAAGTCCTGCAGTGAGACTTAGGAAGGGGATTAAGCAGGTCAGCTGCTGGATAATTTAGCTGACTCTGTGGAAGCACCAAGCAGACTAGAATTTCCAGCCTCTTGGTTAACATCCCGGCATACTCACCATTCAAACCACCCAGCAACTGGTATGAAGGTTCACACAGCAAGGCAGAGGCACAGAGTCTTTCAGGCACTTTTGTCAAAGTGGCCAGGAAAATGTCTTGGTTTTCTGATTCAAGAATGCAGCTGGGATTTCATGAGCTCCTTTTCATAAATTGGTTCAGGAAATTTCTCACAAAGAGAAAAATAAAAACCTGAGGGGAAAAGAAGATTCAACGACTCCAATTGGGAAAGTGATATACAAGAAATAAACCCACTTTGTCTGAGCCAAGCCCCAATTAAGACTGTTGGGAGGCTCGCGTGACAACTCAGGCCCCGAGAACATCTGTGGCACACCTGGGCGTGCTACTCACTCCGTCCCTCAGGAAGGCTGTACTTTGGGCTGGAGAGTGGGAGCCCACATGAACCCACTGGAACCAGACTTAGGGGTGCATAGCTAACTTTAGTCAAACACTGGACTCAGTATTCAGCAAAGGTCTCACAACTTCACTCAGTTCAGCGTATTTGCCACCAGGAGACAAGTTACATACCCTTCCAGATCACTTGACGACAGAATTAATGAAGTTTGTCGTTACTGACCCTCCACTGCATTCTGAGGCTATAAAAGATGAGGTCGGAACCTGTCTGTCTTCCTCCTTCAAAGCATTTGGTAGATTTGCACCACATGAGAGATGTGCCCTGTGTATTAGCATTTTACCTCTCCTCCGCCTAAGCCCCCAGAACTCCCTTTCAGAGTTTCCAATAAGAGGTGTTAAAAAGCTGTATTTTTCCCCATGTCTTCATGTAAAATGATGTCCAGGTGTCAAAAAACCATGACCACTTTTGTTCTCAAACCACCTTGCTATTCTTTGGATCCACAGTGGTTAAGGACTCAAAACGAAACACCAAGAGTCAACTGTTAGAACCCTCCCTGCCCCCCATCATTGCAGGGAGGGGAAAGTGGTGGTCTGCTTCCATTCTCCAACAGGGTGAAAAGAAAACCTACTGACTAGGAAAACACATTGGGCAATACCATTTCAGACAAAGGTCTCATATAAAAAGTTTCCGGAATCCTACAGGGCCTCCATAAGACAAAGACTTGATTTCATCTCCTTGTCAAAAATCAGTTGACCATAGGTAGATGGGCTGATTTCCAGGTTTTCAATTCTATTCCATTGATCTATATGTCTGTCATTGTACCAGTACCATGCTGTCTTAACCACCACGGCAGTGTAGTAGGATTTGAAATCAGGGAGTGAGATGCCTCCTACCTTTTTTCTACTTTTAAGGAGTGCTTTGCTTATTCGTGGCTTCTTTCCATTCCAATGAAATTGGAGATTGCCTTTTCCATCTCGTTGAAGAATGGGATTGGTATTTGTATTGAGATTGCATTGAACGTGTAAATTGCCTTTGGTGGTATTGCCATTTTCACAACATTGAGTCTTCCTATGCATGAGCAAGGGATTTTTTTTTGTGTGAGAAAAATTTATATTTAGAATTAGCCCACTGGACTCAGTTTAGAGGATCCCAATTTTGTTGGCAACATCCAAAGCATCATAATCATGAGGAAGTCAAACATAGGCCTTCTTATCTCCATCAGGCCTAATCAAAGTTTTGACCTTAGCCATGTCAATGTCTTAGAGCTTCTTTACAGCTTGTTTAATTTGGTGCTTGTTGGCCTTGACATCCACAATGAACACAAGTGTGTTGTTATCTTCTATCTTCTTCATAGCTGACTCAGTGGTCAGGGGAAATTTGATGATGGCATAGTGGTCAAGCTTGTTTCTTCTGGGGGCACTCTTCTAGGGGTATTTGGGTTGCCTTCAGAGTCTCAGCGTCTTAGGCCGCCAGAAAGTGGGTGACATGCAGATCTTCTTTTTTTTTTTTTTTTGGCTGTGGATGCCCTTCAGGACTACCTTCTTGGCCTTTAATGCCTTTGCTTTGGCTTCAGTTTTGGGAGGGGCAGGGGCTTCCTTCTTAGCTTTTGGCACCATCTTCATAGAAAGGCGAGCAAGGGATATTTTTCTACTTCTCCAGGTCTCTTTTTGTTTCTTGCAGTAATGTTTTGTAATTTTCTTTGAACAGATCTGGTTAGATTTTCTCCCGAGTATTTAATCTTGTGATTAGCTATTGTGAAGAGTATTGTTTTTCTTAGCTCCAGCTCTGTATTCTCTTTGTCACTGCAGAGAAATCCTTCTGATTTTTGTATGTTGATCTTGTATCCTGCTACTTTGCTGAATTGGCCAACTATGTCTTGCTGAGTCTTTAGGGTTTTCTAAGTATACTATTATACCATCTGCCTAGAGAGAGAATTTTACCTCCTCTTTGTCGATTTGGATACCTCTTACTTCCTTCTCTTTTCTTATTGCTATCACTAAGGCTTCCAATACAATATCAAATAGAAGAGGTAATAGTGGACGTCCTTGCCTAGTTCCTGTTCTTGAACTCTCTCCATTGAGAACAATATTGGCTCTCGGGATTGCATAAATACTTTTTTACTATGTTGAAGAAATTCCCCTCTAATCCTATTTTGTTGAGTGTTTTAATCAGGAAAGGGTGCTGGATTTTGTCAAAGGCCTTTTCTGCATCAATTGACAGGATCATGTGGTTCTTGTTCTTTGCTTTGTTAATGTGATGAATGACATTAATTGTTTTCCTTATGTTGAACCATCCTTGCATACCTGTTATGAATCCTACTTGGTCATGGTGAATTATTTCTTTGATGTATTGTTGAGTTCTATTGGCCAGTATTTTATTCAGGATTTTTCCATCTATGTTCACAAGAGATATTGGCCTATAGTTTTCTATTTTGGTGGTGTCATCGTGCCTTTGGTATCAAGGATATGTTTTCTTCATCAGTTAAGTGGGGAAACAACAGCCTTTTAAACAAATGGTGTTGGTAAAATTGGAAAACTATCTGCAGAAGACTCAAGCAAGATCCACACCTCACTCCATACACAAAAATCATCTCCAGGTGGATCATGGACCTAGGACTAAAACCAAGGACTATAAACTTCATTAAAGAAAACCTTGGAAGAACTCTAGAAGTCCTAATCCACAACATAAACAGTCTTCCAAGTACTCTGAAAAATCTACAACCAGGAGAAGATAAAATTGATGAATGGGACCTTCTAAGAATCAAATCCCTGTGGACATCCAAAAACTTCTCCAACAGGGTAGGAAGAGAAGCCGCAGACTGAGAAAAAGTATGTAGTAATGACATGTCAGATAAGGGACTTATATCCAGAATTTATAAAATACTTGAGCACCATGACAAGATAAAGGTAAATAATCCAATTAAAAAAATGGGCACTGGATATGAACAGACACTTCACCATAGAAGACATTCAGATGGCCAACAAGAACATGGAGAAATGTTCAAAATCCCTAGCTCTAAGGGAGGTACAATTCAAAACAACTATGAGATAATCATCTCACACCAGTAAGAATAGCAAAATTTAACAGAATAGCAAGCAACAAATGCTGGCAAGGTTGTGGAGAAACTGGAACCCTTATTCACTGTTGGTGGAGGTGTAAAATGCAACCACAAGCAGTGTGGTGCTTTCTCAAAAAGTTTCAAATATTGATACCATTTGACCCAGCAATTCCACTACTGGGAATATACACCAAAGAGACCACAACTGCCACCCAAGCAGATATATGCACACCCATGTTTATCGTGACTTTGTTCACAATAGCAAGGAGCTGGAAACAACCTAAGTGCCCATCAACAAATGAATAGATAGAGAAGCTGTGGTATATTCACACAATGGAATACTATACTACATTGAAAAACAAAGAACTCAAGAAATATTATTCAAAATGGGTGACCCTGGAAGACATGCTGAGTGAAATATCTCAGTCACAAAAGGACAAATACTTCATAGTGGCACTGTTGTAAAACAGGACTGACACTGGGATTGAGGGGAGACTCAGAAAGATTGGTTAAATAGTGTATACTGCATTGAAACAGATGAGAGAGAAAACTGTTTAAAGGGATATGTGATTAGGTATTATTGTCATGACAGGAGTCCAGAATGAAGGCTGCATAGTGGAGTGGCCCTGGGGGGAGGGATTGTAAAACAATGAAAAAAGTTTCCTTTACTTTTCAAAGAGAAGAATGTACTAGGGGGAGGGGTGGGCAGGGAGAAAAGTGCAACAATGAGTGGATGGAAATCCAAAGTCTCTGTAAATTTTCATTAACATTAATAATAATTTAAAAAAGAACAAAGAGTTGATAACACAATTAAAAAATGAGCAAAAGCCATGGAAAGGCCTTTCTCCAAAGGAGATATTTGGATAAATAACAGATACATGAAGAAATGCTCAAAATCATTGGCAATAAGAGAGATGCAAATCGAAATAGCACTGAGCTACCATGTCACCCCAGTAGCAGTGAAAAAGTTTGACAGGACAGCAAGTAATAAAAGTTAGAGAGAATGTGGCATGATAGGAACTCTTACACACTGTTGGGGGGATTGTAAAATGGTACAACCACTCTGGAAGGCAGTTTGGCATTTCCTAAAAAACCTGAACATATATATGACCCAGCTATTCCACTGCTTGTAATATGCTCTGAGAAGATGAGAATTGAGGCATAAGTGGAGGCTTGACACCAATGTTCATAGCATTGTTCACCATTGCAAGAACATAGAAACAGCCTAAATGTCCAACCACAATTAAATGGAGCGAGAAATTAAGTACATTCACACAATGAAACACTATGCAGTATGTAGGAGCAAAGAAAATCATTTGGACAAATTGAAAAAAATTGAGAAACATTACCTAACTTGGGAGGGACTGGAGAGGATTATACTAAGTGAACTAACTTAGTCCCTTAAGGACAAATACTGTATAAGACCATAAATGTAGAAACAGAGAGATAACTGTAAAACATGTATGAGGATCCAAGGGTTAGAGCAGAGGGGTGGGGCTGGGCAAGGGAATAATCACAGGGTCACACAATTTGATGAGTAGGAGGGGTGAGTAAAGGAAATGGGAACGATCCAGTGTGAAAAACAATGTGTAAAAACTTTGTAAGTAATCCAGTATAAAATAAAATTTTCAATTAAAGAAAAGATTTGCAGTCTTAGCTTCTCTATGGAGCAGTGCTAATTTGTTATTTAGATTCTCTTTGAATGGAAATTAATCCAGCGGTCATGGGTTTGATTCCCAGGTTGTTTTGTGTTGTGGTTGAAACCATCTGGCTCTTAGTTGTCTCAAGCTCTCGGAGAATATATGTACAATGTACCAAAGCATTGTCTGGGCTGACTCCATGATCATTGGTATATTGGAGCACATGTAACGACTATTGTCTTAGCTCACCTTGTGGAAGGTCTCTCTTATTTAACTCTTACCATAAAGCAGATTATATGATAGGAAGCTCTTATATCCAGGCATACAGGCAAGTTTCCCACAGAGATTTCACTATCCACTTCAGAAATAACAAGACTTTGAAAACTTTATGGCTGATGGATACTCAGTAAGTCATTTAAGTTGGACTTTATGAAGAGGAATGTGACATTAGAATCAAAGGAAAACTCAACAGCCTGTGTTCTGCAAATGACACAACCTTGCATACTGAAAGTGAAGAAGGCTTGAAATATTTGCTCCAGAAGATCAAAGACTATAGTATTCAATGTGGATTTTATCTCAACATTAAAAACAAAAACCATAAGCACTGCACCAGTGGGCAACATTGTGATAGACAGAGGAAGGTTTGAAGTTGTCAATTATTTCATCTTACTTAGATTAATAATCAACACCCTTGGTACCAGAGGTCAAGAATCCAGAAGATGTGTTGGAAAATCTATTGTCAAGGACCTTTCCAAAATTGTGAAGAGCAGTGATGTGAGTTTAAAGACTAAGGTGCACCAATTTAACCGTGACCTTTTCAATTACTTGCTCTGCATCTCAAAGTTGGAGAACGAATGAGAACAGCAGAATTGGTGCCTTGGAGTTGTAGTGCTTGGAGAACAGTTCTGAATATCCCGTGGCCTACCAAAAGGAAAACAAGACTGTCTTGGAGGAAGTGTAACCTGAGCGTTCCTCAGAGGTTAGGATGATGAAGCTTCCTCTTACATACTTTGGGAATGTTGTTAGGTGAGGCTAGTCCTTGGGAAGATGGAGGGTCAGGAAAAGAGAGGGAGAGCTTCAACAAGATGCATGGACATAATCACTACAAAAATTATCTCAATACACACCCATGTTTACTGCTGCTTTGTTCACAATAGCAAAGAGTTGGAAACAACCTCAGTGCCCATCAATAAACGAATGGATAGAGAACCTGTGGTATATTCACACAATCGAATATTATGCAACTTTGAAAAACAAAGAACTCGTGAAATATAAAAAAATGGGTGACCCTGGAAGACATTATGCTGAGTGAAATGTTGTTTTGTTGTTATGTGCCATCGAGTCGTTTCCCACTCATAGCGACCCTATGCACAACAGCCCTAAACCCTGCTCTATCCTGCGCCAACCGCACCGCCTCTGACACATCCATCCCGATTACCCCAGTCACTGAATCAATCCATCTCATAGAGGGTCTTCCCCTCCTGCGTTGTCCCTCAACCCTCCCAAGCATGATGTCCCTCTCCA
>NW_006399774.1:23958394-23982445 GCF_000299155.1 Elephantulus edwardii
CGATCTCTTCCAGTCAGTTGGCCAAGTGGTTGTTCTCCAGATTTCTTGGCACAACTTGGTGAGCACATCCAGGGCAACATCTGTTATCTGAAATAAATACCTCAGTCATAAAAAGAAAAATACTGCATAATGCCACTGTTATAGAACAAGACTGATAAGGGGGTTGGGGGAAATTAAGAAGAGGGGATAAATAACGTGCACGACATTGAAACAGACCAGGGAAAGAACTGTATAAAAGAAATAAATGATTAGATTTTATTAGCATGAGAAGAGTCTGGAAGAAGAGCCACATAGTAAAGTGGTCTGGGGGAGGGGGACTACATAACAATGAAAGAATTTTTTTCCAAAGAGAGAAGAGAAGTGAGGGGGGCAGGGAGGAAAATGTGCAACAATGAATGAATGAAAATCCAAGTTCTTTATAAACTTTCACTAAAAACCTTAATTTAAAAAATGATCTCAAGTATATCAGAGATGATGAGGACTGCACAGAATAGGGCGAGTTTCAGACCCCTTGTTCACCAGGTTTCTGTAAGTTAACACTTGACTAATCAGTACCTCACAACCGCTGTGACTAACAGAAGAACATTACTGACTCTATTAGAGGGATATGGGCTCTTCAGGAAGAATGGCACTCGGTGACCAGAGAAGAGCTTCCCCTCAAAGTGGAGTCCACCACAATGACAGGAATGGAGCAAAGCTCTCACCCAATGAGAGACCTTCATGTGCTAAGATATGATCAACAGCCTGTGTTATGGAGAGGACAGAAACTTGCTTGCAGAAGAAAGTGACAAAGATTTGAATTATTTACAGCAGATGATCAAAGACTATAGCCTTCAACATGGATTGCATCTTAAAAATTAAAAAACAAAACAACTCACCACTGGATCAATAGGCAATGTGATTGATGGAGAAAAGATTGATGTTGTGAAGGATTTGATTTTGTTGCGATTAACAATCATCACCAATGGGAGCAGCTGTCAAAAAAGAAAAAGAAATGTTGCATTGGAGAAATAAGCTTTCAAGGACCTCTCAATAATTCTAAAAAGGATGTTAATTTAAAGACTAAGGTGTGTCTGCTCCAAGTCATGGCATTTTTAATTGCTTCCTAGACAGGTTAAAGGTGGACAGTTAATTAGGATTAAAGAATTAAGAGATAAATAATAAAGAAATTAATATATAACTAATGCTTGTGAATTGTGGTGTTAAGAGTATTGAACATGACCACCAAAAGAACAAAGAAATCTGTCTTGAACAAAAAATGCTACCAGAATGGTCCTTAGAGGAAAGGGTGATGAAACTTTATCTCACAGTTGGGATACATTTTCAGAAGAAATCAGCCCCTGGGGGAAGAGAGAGGAGGTGAGTAGAGAGAGAGATATCATGCTGAGAAAGATAGAGGGTCATTGAAAGATTAAATGATTACCACAGTAAAATGAAAACATGGTTAACGATATATACCCATATCTTTGTTACTTATTGCTGTAATGGCCTTCAGCATATCAGAAATTGTAGGGACAGTGCAGGATAGGGGAAAGTTCAGCTCTGTGGTTCATGGGATCACTGAGTCATAGGCAACTTGATTGCACCTAACAACAACAACAACAGCAACACAGAGTTATCACATTAGATGAATTTAGTAAACAAAAATTTGTTCTCTTACAGTTTAGGCTCTTAGACATCCAAGTTCAGGAGAGCAACTGAGGGGTATTTGGAAGGCCATGCTCACAACTGAAGAAATGGATTTGTGGCCAGTATTCATCTTGGAATCACAATGATAGTAACCTTGCACTGATTTTTGCTGAAGTAATTTTGTGATTATTTATAAAATCTTTCAGACGCATCTTCACATGCCCTCATTTTGGGGTAGTACATACTGACATGCAGCATGCTTCCTGCAGTTGTGACTGTCAGAGCGTTCACTTGGTTTGCTGTGCGGTTTTCTAGTCCTCCCTCTCCTCCTCCTCATTGCTGTCAAGTCAGAAGTGAATGATAGCTGACTCTGCAGCATGTTTTCAGAGGCTGAAAATCACACTGGTGGAGACGATCATCTTTCTCTGAGGAGCTGGTGAATTGAAACCACATGCCTTTGGTTTGGCATCACAACGCGTTACACACTAGACCACCAGAGCGCTCTGTGTATCATTTTATAGCCCACAACACCTTAACTTCTTTTTTTATATAATTATAGAATAATTGTTTTAGAAATAACTTACCTTTTTAAAAAATGTTCCTGAATTGATGGTACCAGTGATGTTTGCTGTGTACCTTCAACACCTACATTTGTCCGTGTGTTTTCTAGTTCACTAATGTGAAGTTTAAATAGATCATACATGTTTGTCCTTGAACTATAACACATAGCCAAAACCTTAGAACTGTGGACCTCAAATATTATTCTAAAAAACAAAATCTTGTGTAACCAGCAGCCGCATCAGGAAATGGAAAGTTCCTGCCCTTACTAGTCCCCAGCAGTCCTTTCCTCCTGAAGGAATATCTTCTCTGAGCTTTCTTGATCATAACTGTCTTGCTTTATTATAATTTTTATCTCATGACTATGTATCCTTTAACTAACTTGGGTTTTACTATTTTCTTTTCACTATCAATCAATGTAATTTTAAAATATGTTTTTCATGCCTGTCTTCTTTAGCTCAGTAGTGTGGTTATGAGATTAATTCATTGTTGTTATGTGCCATCTCTGAACTCTGCCCCACTGATTACACCTACCCCATTACCCCACTTACTGTGTCAATCAAATCTATCTGGGGTCTTCCTTTCCTTTGCTTTCCCTACACCTTTCTGAACATGATGTCCTTCTCCAAGGAATGGTTCTTCCTCTTCACCTGCCCCAAGTATATGAGATGGAGCTTCAAAATCCTTGCCTCCAAAGAGAAACTTCATTTCACCGTTCCAGGACAAACCTATTTGTTTCCTTGGTGGTCCATGGTATGTTCGAGACTCTTCTCCATTATTCTCTGTCATCCTTAGTCATTGTCCAGCTCTCTGACGCATAGTAAGTAATTGTGAAGACCATGACATGGATCTGTGACGCCTTAGTTTTTAGACTGACATCATTGCGTCTCAGGACTCCGGAGAGGTCTCTGAGAGCAGATTTTCCCAGTGTAATTTGTCTTTTTATTTCCTTTGTGTTGGTGCCAAGAGAGATGATTGTGGAGCTGAGCAAGCTGTAACTGTTAACAACCTCAGTCTCTTCCCCATCTATTATGATGCTGTCAATTGGCCCAATATTGAGAATCTCAGTCTTCTTGATGTTGAGATGCAATTCATATTGAAGACTACAGTCCTTGATCTTCTGAAGCAGGTGCTTCAGGTCCTCCTCAGTTTTAGCGAGTAAGGTTGTGCCATCTGCACAATGTTGGTGTAAAGGTGGAAGGGACGTTGAAGGATAGGAAGATCCCAATCAGACGGATTGACACAGTGGCTGAAGCAATGGGTTGAAGAGTATCAGAGATTGTGAGAATGACACAAGATAGGACAGGGTTCTGGGGGCCGGCACCTAACAATAAACAGCAACAACAACTACCTTTCAATATGTAAAGGTCTCAAAATTGTATCTTTTCACCATTTGTCTATAGATATTTCTGCTCCTCAATATTATCCAAACATCCAATAATGCTATTTTTTGCTCTTTGTTATATATGAAAAGAATGTTTGTGATAATTCAGACTGCTGCTTTAAAATACAGTCTTCATTTTTGAAAAAAATTACATTTATTTTCTAGACAATTGTACCTTCTCTGCATGACTAGCTTGACATTCAATTTATTTGACTCTGATATTTTCTTCTTTCTTTTAAGAAGGCTGTAACATGTATATCAAACCTATGTTACCATCTTTAAAATGCATGCCATTTTGCTGTCCTCAGTAAGTAATTATGTAAACAGATTGTTTACTTTGTTGTTGTTCTTGTTATATGCCATTAGGTCAGAACAAACTCGAAGCTGATCCTTCAGGGATTTTCAGAGGCAGTTAATCTCAGGGAAGGAGATTGCTAGCTTTCTCCTGTGGAGCAGCTCGTGGATTTGAATTGCTTGCCTTGGGGCTGCCAGAACAACTCCTTATCACTAAGCCACCAGAGCTTCCTTTACTTATGGTGCTTCCGTGCAATTTAAATACAAGAGTATAAACCAGGAGCTCTGGTTGCCTCATGGTAGGAAACTGAGCTGCAATCCCCAAGACAAGGTTTGAGGCCGTAGCTGCTCTGTGGGATAAATCCGGACAGCCTCCTCCAGAGAAATTAACTGCCTCTGAAACCCACAGGAGGGCGGGCTGTGGGTCGGTTCCAAAACAACAACAACAACAATGGGGAAAACACTGTTAATTTGGAATGCAGTTGTTGATAATGTAACTTTAATTTTTGCTTGAAGTTTGTATAGTTTTCTGGAGAAGAGAAGGTGTATCTGTAATCTTTTTAAATGCTAACCTTGATACAAATGGTTTTTAGAATGAAGAATTTTTTAATTGTCTCACATATTTTGGGCATTCCTTGGAGAAGGACATCATGCTTGTGTGTGTGTGTGTGTTGGGGAAGGGGGGTTCAGTGTAAGAGAGGAAGACCTCAGATGAGATTAATTTGACACAGTGAATGAGGCAACAGGGGTCAAAAGCATTGGAGATGGTGAGGTTGACTGAGCATAGAGCAAAGTTCAGAACTCCTGTTTCTAGGGTTCTACGAGCCCTGGTCGACTTGAGGACACACCACAACAACAAGGTGCTTGAAGCAATCTATTTATACCACCCAATTTATTGCCCATCTTTCTCCCATGGAGCAGCATACCACTTCAATTATTATAGTTTTCAAAAACTCAAACTTGTTGCTTTGAGTGGGAATCAACTAATAGCTAAAACCCTTCAACTGATTTCCACCTTTAACTTACATTGTGTTTTATACAACCATCAGTGGATTTTGGGAAGCGATAAATGACATGGGAGGGACTGCCCATCTTCTCCCACAGACCTATTGATGGGTTTGAACCTCTGGAGAGGCATTGCCTTGGGTTCAGCAGCACAACTTTATGGACTACGCACCAGAGCTGAGGTTGCGTGGAGGGTCCCTATGAACTGGAGCCAATTTGGTGGCACTTATAAACAACATAGTGGGTGTTGTTATGGCCTAAGCAGTAAAAAGCTGTGCTGCAATCCCAAAGTAACATGGTTCGAACCCACCAGCTGCTCTGTGGGAGTAGGACGGGTAATCTCCCTCCAAGGAATTTACTGTCCCTGAAAAACCACTGGAGGTTTTGTTTTGACTTGACAGTTTTCAACAACAACAATCTGAAGATGTACAAACTCAAGCCTTTCATGGAAACTCTTAACAACTGTTTCACCACTGTCATCAAAAGCCTCTAGATTTTTGGTCAAATTCCTTCCTGGGTCTGGACCACAGTTTTGAAATTTATGTAATAAAACACAATAATAAACCCTCAAATTCATTTTCAAGTTCAACGTTCTTTTGCATTTCTTTGAATCTATTAAGTGTCTACTGTGAAAGAATTTTGGCCACATTTTCTGTTCAACTTGATAATCACAAGCAAGGACATCTATGAGAATGCAACAAATCTGGGAAAGCTGTACTAGTTTACTGATAACTTTAACAATTCAAGATTTTGCTTGGTGAGTTAGTTTGGACACTAAAGATGAAGATAAAAATGATAGATGATGGAGAAAATAGAATTTAACTTTTCTTCAACTAAATGCTTTGCCTTTTGGCTCTGTATGCAAGACATAAATTTGGGGGTAGCTAAAGAATCCATGCTTTGTTTCTCTCTAAATTATCACCAAGTATTCCAACTATTTCCTGTTGAGACCCACAAGCAGTTTTTAAACATCAGCACAATTGAACATCAAAGATTGAGAGTAGTATTCTAGACATCTTGGAAAGAAGGTGAAACAAAGCTCTCAGCCTCAGAGAGTAGAGAGATCAGACTACACACTAGTCTCACATGGTGGGATGGGCTCTGTCTCTGTAAGTCAGAACCTAAACTACAACACTGCTGGATGGGATCTAGATTTCATTAATCTGGGAAGATGTGCATGTTTAAATTATTGTTGTTAAGTGGCATTAAGTCATAGGTGACTCATAGAGAACTTATAAATGAAAGACCTGAACACTTGTTCATCGTTGTTCATAACTGTCATCATTTCTCTAAGTTCATAGAGTTTCTGGAGGCAATCTGTTTCAGAAGTGGATGCCACTCCTGCTTCCAAGCTTGTTTTAATTGGGGAGCTCAACCAAACACTGTCAACCATGCAGAACTGTTATCACATTTGAGACATCAGGGTCACAGTGTTTGGCCTCACAGCAACCACGAGTTACCTCTGTACAGCAAGTGGACACACCAGGGTTACAAGACCTAGAAGAATGTTTGACAAAACCAATTAAAAACAGGTCTGAAGGGCCCTACTGAATTTAAGAACCAGAGCATGGTTCAAACTCCATGAGCTCCTTCATTCCAAATCCCTCCATAATCATGCATTCTCATTGTCTCTCACCACCCAAAAGCGCCCATCTGAGAGCATTCCGCTGCTACTTCAGTCTCCTCCTATTCTGATGCCTCGTGTTTCTTTATAGCGTCTTACTTCTCTAATGATTTGTCCACCATATAGACTGAGTGCACACGAGGGAAGAATGCATAAATAAACAGAAAATGAACAAAGGCCTAAAGCCTTTCTATAACTATCATCATCTTTCCAAGATTTTAGACTTTCCATAGGCATGTAGCTTAGGAAGTGGATGCCAGTCCTGCTTCCAAACCTGAATATCTAAATTAGGATGCTATAAAATTAGAAACCAGTGGCATAAATATTAGGAGAAAAAAACCAAGTGCATGGAAACTAAATAACTGCTTTAACACTACTCAAAGATTTAAACAAAAAGAATGACTATATAACATACGGAAAAAAACTTTGTAATTATGCAAAAGCAGTGCTGAGAAGATAATTTACAGCAATGAAGGAGAACGAAGATCAACACCCTAACACAGCACCTCTGGCATGCAGAGAAAGAGCAAGAAGCAAAGCCTACAGTCTACAGACATGAAAAGACATTTCGCCAAATAAGACAATCAGTGGCCAAAATACATGATGAAGATGAAACACTCAAGACTATCAGCCCTCTGCTCCTTATTCATTGCCATCCATTTAGAAGTCACTCAAATCTGACCCCCTGGTTCGTTTCCAAGACAGAAAACAGCACTGAAAGAGAGTGTCCCTCTTTGCTCATGAAGTGGACAATCTCTATTTTTTTCCAAGGACTGGCCCTTTCTAATAGTATTCCCAGAGTGCGTGAGACAAAGTTTCACCATCCTTGCCCCAAAGGGGCACCACAGTTGCACTCCTTCCAAGACAGATTTATTTCTTCTTTTGGAAGTCTGAGGGATATTCAGTATGATTCTTTTACAGCATAACTCAAAGATATTAATTCTTCTTTGATCTTCCCTGTTTATTCTGTCCAACTCCAAATTCATAAGAAACAATATAAAAATACCATGGCTTGTGTCAGACCCCACTTACTCTTTAAACTGACAGCCTTGCTCTTCAGCAACTTAAAGAAGTCTTTGACAGCATATTTCCCCAATGCAACTTAGATTGTTTCCTTGATTATTGGTGCCGTGGATGTTGATTGAGAATCCAAGTAAAATGAAATAATTTACAACTTTAAACACATCTCTAACATGATGTTTGTTGCCAGTTAGTCCAATAATAAATATTTTTATTTTCTTGATGCAGAGATGTAGTCCATATTGACTATATAGTCTTTCAGGTTCTTCAGTAAGTGCTTCAAGCCTTCTTCATTTGTAAGATTTCAAAGGGTATCTCAAAAAGATAAAGCAAAACATTACAAAGAAATGTGCAAAGAGCTCAAGTAAAATTAGTAAAAAATAATGAAAACTTCACCCTCTGTCCTGTAAGCAAGATTTCAAAGATCAAAAAAACAAAACAAAGTATTATAATAAAATGTTCAATCATATGATATACTATGCCAGAGATGAAAAGGTGAGGAAAAATGGGGTTGCTTTCATCGTTAAAAAAAGTCATTTCTAGATTCATCTTGAAGTACAATGTTGTGAGTGACATGACAATATCCATATAGATACAAGGAAGTCCAGTGAATACCACTACCATTCAAATGATGCACCAACAACTAGAGCCAAAGAGGAGGAAATAGAAGATTCCTATCAACTTTGGCAGTCAGAAATCGATTGACATGCAATCAAGATGCATTAAAAAAATGGGTGACTGGAATGAAAAAGTTAGGAACAAGGAGGAAGGCTCAGTAGCCAGAAAACATGGACTGGGTGACAGAAATGCAGCTGAGGATAGAATGATAAAATTCTGCACAATCAAAGATTTATTCATTGCAAATAACTTTTTTTAAGAAACATAAATGCAGGCTATACACATGGAGTTCACATAATGGTATGCATAGGAATCAGATCGATCACATCTGTGGAAAGAATCACTAGAGAAGCTCAATATCAGCTATGGAAACAAAGCCAGGCGCTGATTGTGGAAAAGAACATCTGCTCATATGCAAGTTAAAACTGAAGCTGAAGAAGATTAAATCAAATCCTCAGGAACCAAAATTTGACCTTGACTCTATTGCACCTGAAATTCAGAACCATCTCAGAAACAGGTTTGAAGCCTTGAACACTGATGAATGAAGACCAGATAAGCTGTGGGAGGGTATAAAAAATATCAACTATGAAGAAGGCAAAAGGTCATTACAAAGACAGGGGAGGGGAAAAGACCAAGATGGATGTCAGAAGGGATTCTGAATATTGTGCTTAGAATGCCAAGAAACCAAAACAAAGGGAATAAATAAAAAATTAAGGAAGTAAACAAAAGATTTCAAAGGGCAGAGCAGGAAACAAATAAAAATTTGTAATGAAATGTACAAAGAGCTTAAGTCAGAAAACAAAAAGGGCCGAACTCGCTCAGCAGTTTTTAAAATGAAGGAACTGAAGAACAAATTCAAGCCTTGAGTTTCA
Organism: Elephantulus edwardii; assembly: GCF_000299155.1. Taxonomy (NCBI): domain Eukaryota; kingdom Metazoa; phylum Chordata; class Mammalia; order Macroscelidea; family Macroscelididae; genus Elephantulus; species Elephantulus edwardii. Next base: position 23,967,399 of record NW_006399774.1, read on the forward strand.
ATACTTAAGGATGTTATGGACAGATATTAAATCATCTAGAAAGCAATAAAAGAAGATGGAAGGTGTATACAGTCACTGTACCAAAAGGAATTGGCTGACAAAGAAGAATTTCATGACACAATTTATGATCTAGAGCCTGTAGTGATGAAGGAAGAAGTTTAACCTGCTCTGAAGGAATTGGCAAAAAAATAAGGCTCCAGAAATTAACAGCATACCAACTGATGTATTTCAACAAACAGATGCTGCCCTGGATGCCAAGAAATCTGGAGGACAACCATATGACCAAATGACCACAAGAAATACATATTTGTTACCATCCCAGGGAAAGGTGACCCAACAGAGTGCAGATATGATCAAACAATATCATTATTATCACATGCAAGCAAGATCCTGCTGAAACTGATCCCAAAATGAGTGGAGCAGTACATCAACAGAGAACTGCCAGATGCCAGGCTGGATTTAGAAGAGGCCGTGATATTAGGGATTATAGCTAATTATAACATTATGCTAATGTTAGATGGATCTTGGCTGAAAGCAGAGAATAATAACGGAATGTCTATCTGTGTTTCATTGACTATGCAAGCACATTTGACTGTTTGGATCACAGCAAACTATGGCTAACTCTGAGAAAAATGGGAATCCCAGAATACTTGATTGTGATTTTGCAAAACCTATACTTGGACAAGGAGGCAGTCATCAGAACAGAGCAAGGAAACACTGCATAGTTCAAAATTTGGAAGCGTGTACACCAGGGATGCATCATATCTCCATATATTTTCAATCTATACGCAGAACAGATCATCTGGGAAGTTAGGGTCCGTGAGGAGGAATGTGGCATCAGGATTGGAAGAAGACTCACTAACAACTGTTTTGAAGATGACACAACCTTGCTTTCCAAAACGGAGGAGGGCCTGAGGCATTTGGTGCAGAAGGTTAAGGACTGCAGCCTTCAATATGAATTGAAGTTCAACATCAGGAAAACAAAGATTCTCTCCACTTGGCCAATTGGGAGCATCATGATTGATAGTGAAGAGACTGAGATTGCTAACAGCTTCTGTTTGCTTGGCTCCACAATCAACATTCTTGGTACCAGCAACCAGGAAATCAAAGATTAATTGCCTTGAGAGAGTCTGCTGTCAGGGACCTCTCCAGAATACTGAAGAGCAATGATATCAGTTTGGAGACTAAGGTGCACCTGATCCAGGCCATGGTCTTTGCACTTACTTGCTATGCAAGAAAGATGGACAATAACTAGGGATGATAGAGAATTGATGTAATGGAGCTGTGGTGCTGTAGAAGAGTATTGACTATATCATGGACTGCTAGGAGAGTAAGGTAGGAGAGGGTGAAACTAGGTTGTCCTTTGAGACAAGGATTCTGAATCTCTATCTGACATACTTTGGGCACGTTGCAAAGAAGGATCAGTTCTTGGAGAAGGACACCATGCTTGGGGAAAGTGGAGGGACAGTGCAAGAAAGAAAGACCCTAGATGAGTTTAACTGTCTCTGATTAGGGTAATTGGGGTAGGTGTGTCAGAGACAATAAGGCTGACTCAGGATAGAACAGGTTTCAGAGCTGTTGTACATAGGGTAACTGTGAGTCACAAGTGACTTGACAGCACATAACAACAACCAAAACAAAGAGCTGGAACTGGAAAATCAAAAGGGTCAAACTTTCTCAGCATTTCTTAAGCTTAAGGAATTGAAGAACAAATCCAAGCCTCATGTTGCAATACTTAAGGATGCTTTGGTCAGACTATTGAAGGACCCAAGAAGCATTAAAACAAGATGGAAGAAATGCACAGACTCACTGTATCAAAAAGAATTGACCAACACAGAACAGTTTAATGAAACAACATATGATCAAGAGGCAAAGGTGATAAGAAGAAAGGTCAAGCTGTACTGTAGGAATTGTCAGTAAAAAAGGCTCAAGGAATTAATAGAATACAAACTGACTTATTTCAACAAACAGATGCTGCCCTGGACATGCTGACAGGTTGTGCCAAGATAGAATGGTGACCTTCTAAAGGAAGATGACCAGATAAAGTGTGGAAATCATTGAATAATATCACCAATGTCACATGCAAGCAAAATCCTGCTGAAGATTATTAAGAAAAACAAACAAACAAACAAACAACTGGAACAGTAGATTGACAGAGAACTTCTAGAAATACAAGCTGAATTTAGAAGAGGCCATAGCACTAGAGACATTATCACATTGTCAAATGGATCTTGGCTGAAACCAAAGAGTACAAGAAGAGTGTTTATATGTGTTTCATTAAATGTGCAAAGGTATTTCACTGTGTGGATTAGAAAAATCTGTGGCTAAAGTCTGAGAAGAACAGGAACCTCAAAACACTTGATTTTGCTCATGTGAACCTGTACTTGGACCAGGAAGTAATTCTCAGAAACATTTGTTGTTGTTATGTGCCATCGAGTTGCCTGTGACTCATAGCGACCCTATATACAACAGCCCTAAATTCTGCTCTGTTCTGTGCCAATCTTATTGTCTCTGATAACACCTGCCCCCACTACCCCAGACACTGAGTCAATCCACCTCAAAGGTCTCCCTCTTCTGCACAGTCCCTTCACCCTCCAGAGCATGATGTCCTCCTCCAAGGACTGATATAACCTTGTAACATGTCCAAAGTATGTCAGACTGCATAGTTCAAAATCAGCAAAGGAGTGTTTCAAGGATTCATCCTGTGTTCATATTTTTCAATCTGTATGTGGAACAGATCATTTGGGAGGCTGGACTTTATAAGGAGGATTGTGGCATGAGGAGTGGAAGAATACTCATTAATAATCTGTGTTATGCAGATGACACAACCTTGCTTGTCAAAACTGAAGAGAACATGAAGCATTTGCTGCAGAAAATCAAGCACTGTAGTCTGCAATAAGGATTGAATTTCCACATCAAGAAGACAAAGATTATCATCACTGGACCAATTGGCAACACCATGATAGATGGAGAAGAGATTGAGATTGTTAACGATTTTAGCCTACTTGGCGCCACAATCAACACTCTTGTCAGCAGCATTCAGGAAATCAAAAGACAAATTGGGGCAGTGTTCTTCCAGACACTGCTTCCAAGTTCCAAAGAGCAGTGATGTCCATCTAAAGACTATAGTGCACCTGATCCAGGCCATGGTCTTTGGCATTACTTGTTATGCATCAGAGAGCTGGACAATTTTAAGGAAGATGAAGGAAAAATCAATGTCTTTCACTTGTAAATTATGGTGCTGAAAAAGAGTCTTGAACATACCATGGACTGCTAAGAGAACACACAGGTCTGACTTAGAGAGGGTGAAACCAAATTTCTTCTTGGAGGCTGGAACTTTGAAGCACCATCTCATATACTTTGGGCATGTGGCCAAGAGGGACCAGTCCTTGTAGAAGATATCATGCTTGGAAGGGTAGAGGGACGGTGTAGGAGAGAAAGACCCCAGATGAGATGGATTGATACAATATCTGGGGTAAAGATGGTAGGTGTGTCAGAGACAGTGATACTGCATCAGGATAGTGTAGGATCCACAGCTATTGTGTATAAGAGTTCTATGAGTTTCAGGAGATTTAATAGCTAATAACAAGAACATCAATGGAGAGTAACATTATAGAGCAGAGAGAGGAAGGAAGCTGAGGCTGACTCCTGCTCTTACTACCATTGCAGTAAATTGGGCTCCATAGAGACAGCGCTAGGACAGGCAGAGCCGGATGGTACTGGGAAACTCTGCCTCATAGATAAGAAATATTGAACCACTAGCAAAGGAGTTCCTAAGACACCGAGATGCAAAATGTCATCATAGACAATTTTCAGGCAAACCTGCTGAGAGGAGCACTAGAAGCACCCAGATGCTTCAGTCAACTTCTCAATTTTCTAAGAAGGGCTTGGGGAGGTGGAAGACCATGTCTGCTAAAAAGAAAGGTAACTGTGAAGACATGGCAAAGGTGGACAAGGCCCGTTATGAGAGTGAGATGAAGACCTATATCCTTTCCAAGGATGAAATGAAAAAGAAGTTCAAAGCTCTCAGCATGTCCAAGAGGCCCCCTTTAGACTTTCCTTGTTTTGTTCTAGGTTGCTGTCATTGATTGCTGTCGAGCCGAGCATGACCCAAAGTGACCCATGAACAGAAGGCCTGAAGACCTTCCACAACCATCACCATTTAACAAAGTTCACAGTTTCTAGAAGCATGCTGTTGAGGAAGTGGATGTCACTCCTGCTCCCAAACCTGTCTTAAACTGGGAGCGCCACAAACTCTGTCCACCATGGGTAACCATTATGGCATTTGACACCCCGATGGCACAAGGCTCATTACAGCAATCCTAGGTTACATTAGTACAGTATATTGGCAGAAGAGTGCTGTACCACTTAGAAAAATGTCCCTACAAGATAGAATAACAACCGACTTTTAGATACAAAGGCCATCCCAAGATCTACTGACTATAAAAATGAGGCTTAAATTAAAAAAAGAACCAATATAGAATCTTGTTCTTCTATGCCATTGAGTCACCTGCGACCCTATGTACAGCAGCTCTGAACCCTTCCCTGTCCTAAGCCAGTCTCACTAATTCTGACACACTAACCCCCCTTTCCCCAGAAACGTATCAATCCATTTCATCCCAGGTCTTTCACTCCTGCGTTGTCCTTCTGCCCTTCTGAGCATGATGTCCTTTTCCAAGGACAGGTCCCTCCTGGCCACGTGCCCAAAACATGTGAGACGGAGCTTCAAAATCCTAGCCTCCAAGGAGAGACTTGGTTTCACCCTCTCCAAGACAGACCTATTTGCTGATTTTTTGGCAGTCCATGGCATGGTCAAGAATCTTCCACACTATAACTCGAAGGCATCTATTCTCTGTCATCCTTAGTCTTCTTCTGTTATCCTTAGTCATTGTCCAGTTCTCTGAAGCATAACAACTAATTGAGAAGATCGTGGCCTGGATTAGGCACACGTTTGTTTCTAGACTGATATTGTTGCTTTTTAGCTCTCTGGACAGTTCCCCAACAGCAGATTTTCCCAATGCAATTCATATTTTGATTTCCTGACTGCTGGTGTTAAGAGTGTTGATTGTAGTGCTGGGCAAGCTGTAATTGCTAACAACCTCAATCTCTTCTCCATCGATCATGGTGCTGCCAATTGGCCCAGTGGTGACAATCTTTGTCTTCTTGATGTTAAGCTTTAATCCATATTTGAGACTACAGTCCTTGACCTTTTCCAGCAAGCACTTCAGGTTTTCTCCAGTTTCAGCAAGCATGGTTGTGTCATCTGCTTATATCTTAGGTTGTTGATGAGTCTTCCTCCAATCTTGATGCCACACTCCTCCTCATAAAGCCCTGCTTCCCGAATGATCTGTTCTGCATACAGATTGAAAGGTTATGGGAACAGTGCATCCCTGATGCACTCCTTTCTTGATTTTAAACCATACAGTGTTTCCTTTTTCTATTCTGAGGATGGCTTCTTAGTCCAAGTATAGGTTTCGCATAAGCACAGTCAATTGTTCTGGATTCCCATTTCCTCAAGGTTAGCCACAGTTTTTTGTGTTCTACCCAGTCAAATGCTTTTGCATAGTCAATGAAACACAAATAGACATTCTTCTGGCTCTCTCTGCTTTCTGCCAAGGTCCATCTGACATTGGCAATAATGTCTCTAGTGCCACGACCTCTTCTAAACCCAGGTTGTATTTCTGGTAGTTCTCTGTCAAAGTACTCTTCCAGTCATTTCTGGATAATCTTCAGCAAGATTTGCTACTGTGTGATATTAGTGATATTGTTTTATAATCTCCACAGTCTATTAGGTCACCTTTTATCGGAATGGGAATAAATATGAATCTCTTCCAGTCGGTTGGCCAAGCAGTTGTCTTCCAGATTTCTTGGCACAACCTGGTGAGCACATCCAGGGTAGCATCTGTTTGCTGAAATATGTCAATTGATATTCCATCAATTCTTGGGGCCTTGTTTTTTTCCAAGTCCTTCAGGACAGGCTCAACTTCATCTTTCATCACCATTGCCTCTTGTTTATACATTGTTTCTTGAAATTCTTCAATGTCAGCAAATTCTTTTTGGTACAATGACTCTGTATACTCCTTCCATCTGCTTTTAATGCTTCCTGAATCATTCAATATTCTGCCTATAGCATTCTGAAGCATTGAAACTCATGACTTGAATTTGTTGTTTAGTTCCTTCATCTTAAGAAATGATGGAACATTTCAGCCCTTTTGATTTTCCAACTCCAGCTCCTTGCACATTTCTTTATAATATTTTGCCTTGTCTTCCCAAGCTGCCCTTTGAAATCTTCTATTCAGCTCCTTAACTTCTTGATTTATTCCCTTTGCTTTAGCTTCTCAGTGCTGTAGTGCAATTTTCAGCATCTCTTCTGACATCCATTTTGGTCTTTTCTTCTTCTTCCTTCTTTGTAATGACTTTTGCATTCTTTATGAACAATATTCTTGATATTTTCCTACAGCTCATTTGATCTTTGTTCATTAGTGTTCAAGGCCTCAAACCTATTCCTGAGTTGGTTTTTATTTTTTTTTATATTTTTGAAAAGTTTTTTTTCCTGAGTTGGTTTTTACATTCATGGGGAATAGACGCAAGGTCAAATTTTGATTCCTGTGGATATGATATAACCTTCTTTAGCTTGAATTTGAACTTGCATATGAGCACTTGGTGATCTGCTCCACAATTAGCACTCCTGACCTAGTTTTCACTGCTGATATTGATCTTCTTCATGATTCCTTCCATAGATGTACTTGATCTGATTCCTGTGCATCCCATCAGGTGAAATTCATGTGTTTATGTTTCCTAGAAAAGGTATTTACTATGAATAAATCACTGACTACACAAAATTCTATCATTGTATCACCAGCCTCATTTCTGTAACCAAGTCCATATTTTCCAACTACTGATCCTTCTTCCTAATTTACACTTTTTGCATTCCAGTCACCCATTATTATTAATGTATCTTGGTTACCTGTTCGATTGATTTCTGACTGCAACAGTTGATAGAAATCATCTATTTCCTCCTCTTCGGCTCTGGTTATAGACACATAAATGTAAATAGTGGTATTAACAGGTTTCCCTTGTATGTGTATAGATATTATTCTGTCACTCACAATATTGTATTTCAAGATGAATCTAGAATTGTCCTTTCTAACTCTGAGAGTTGCCCCATTTTTTCTCACCTTTTTATCTCCAGCATAATAGATCATATGATCGTGAGATTAAAAATGTCCCGTGCCAATCCATCTCGTTTCACTAATACTCAATATGTCAATATTTATGCATTCCATTTATTTCTTTACAATGTCCAGTTTTTCTATATTCATGGTTTTCACATTCCACCTACCAATTGTTAATTTCTTCTTACCACTGTTTCTCCTCTTTTGTATTTCCTAATTTGAGGGCTCAGCTTCAGTTGCCATATCTGTTCTTCAACTCTAAGTGCGCTCTCCTGTATGGAGGGTTTTCAAAGACCTGTTCTATTTTGGAGCTGGATGGCCAATTCTTCTTCCTAGTCTGTCTTAATTTGGATGATTAGTGTTAGAGCTATATCTGATAGATAAGCATTTTTACCTAGCAGATAAAAAACACTTCCCTTACAGAAATAACCAATACAGTTACTGTCCACCCTAACCCCAAGCATGTGTGACTTGTCTCTTCCCTTTCCCTGCTACCTCCCCTTTCCTTGCATCCTCGGCTACCTGGTCAAACCCTCACTGCCCCAACCACCTCTTAATGTCATCACAAATCATGTCTGTGATGCCTCGTATCACACATTGTTACTGGTCTCTCAGGCTGTTATCTCTCTCTTGTTTAGGAAGTCCAAATCTCTGAACCACCTTCAGGAAAAGATTTTTGTTTGAGGCAGTACTGAGGGAAGGTCCCGGCCACAGAGCTCCTGCTAAGTTTTGTGACTTACTGTCTCTGTTAACATTGCTGACACTATGTGATCCTTCCAAGTTGAGTTCTTTTCTAGGTCTGAAACAGTGGAGGTGTCTATTTGAAGCAGGTTTGAGACTGAAGATATCCTTTCCCAAAAGATGAGGTTAAGGTAGTTGATGCTGTTCTGGGAGAAAGGTGGAACTCAATCAAGGAGATTATAGACAGTTCTCAGGTCCCATCTCCTGTGACTCCATGGGTTCCCGACACTTTGTGAGGAGGCCAACTTATGTGAAACCCAGACCCCGAAGCAGGTTTTAGACTGAAAATACCCTCTCCCAAAAGATGAGGCTAACGCAGCTGACACAGTTTGGGTATTGCTCCCCACATCAAAGGCAAGCTCCCTGGCCTTTCCATTGGCGATGTTGGGAAGAAGCTGGGAGAGATGTGGAACAGTTGCTGCCCGTGACAAGCAACCCCACGAGAAGAACACTGCTAGGGGGAAGGAGAAGTATGAGGAGGGCACTGGCGCACACACGGCTAAAGGCAAGCCTGAGGCAGCCAAACAGGGAGTCGTCGAGGCCGAGAAAAACAAGAAGGAAGAGGAGAAGATGAAGACGAGGAAGAGGAAGAGGAGCAAGGGGATGAAGATGAAGATGAAGAGATGACGACGAAGATGAATAAGTCGGTTATAGCACAGTTTTTTTCTCTTGGCTATAAAACATTTAAATGCCTCCCCCTACACAACTCACTCCTTATAAAGAAAAAAAAATGACACGTAAAGCCTTGAAATATTTGTTTTAAAACTGTAATGTCTTGTTTTGTCTTGTTAACACGCTACCAAACGTGTCTTTAGATAGCCCTGTCCTGGTGGCATATTCAAGAAGCACTAACCTTGCCTGGTGCACTATGTTGTTGTTGTTGTTGTTACGTGCCATCGAGTCACTTGAGACTCATAGTGACCCTGTGTACAACAGCCCTAAACCCTGGGGTTGTCGATTGGTGTGGAGATCTAAAGCAGGTTCTTGTTGGTGCACCCCACAAATTATTTATGTATGGGGATGGTAGGTTTTAGTGGCTTTTTTCCGCTTCAGTTGTTTGATGTAGGTAATATGAAATAGTTGTTCCGTTAACTGAATACCACTCGAATTGCAAAAGAAAGGAAAAAAAAAAAGCAACCAAAAAAAGTTACAGCTGTTTTGTTGACATTCTGAATGCTTCTAAGTAAATACAATTTTTATTATTTAAAAACAAACAAACAAAAAAAAAAAACAAAAATGAAAGCTTACCTCTATGAGTGAAAGGAAAGGTAACATTCAACAAATTATGATTAGCACACTGTCACTAAAAAAGGGAAGTTAGAGAGGTCGAGAAGGGGTGGACAATCCTAACGAGGAAATAAAGAAAGCACAATTTCATTGATTAATGAAATGATTGTTAGAGGGGGAAAAACCCACATCAATGGCTGAATGAAGAATTAATTTACTTTGTAAATCTTCACTCAAATCACAACAAAAATTGCTAATATAATGTAGATGCAAGCCTTCATGGCTGCCACATTTCCACAGAGTACACTCATCCTTCCAATGCTGTGAAGAGTGCAGTGGCTGCCCTGACCACTTCCCGTGCCTGTCGAGGGCCAGTGCAGGCCTCCCCGCAGGGTGTGCCTGTCAGTGTACCTGAAACTTTGGACATCTGCTTTGAAAGACCTGGGGGAGTCTGGGCCTGTCACTGCAAGGATACAGCCACATGGAGAACCTGCCCTGTCTTAGACCCAGGACCGAGTTCCATGAAATCCTACCAGAGGCCCAGCCAGATACTCACTCCTGGTGACACAGGCAGAGAGGAGAAACTTTGGGAACCTCCTCTCCAAGGTCCCTGTCCAGCCTGAGATTTCTACTCTGAATACTCTGATCATGCTATGAGCAGAGATCTGGGAAGCCCTGCCTCCCTACCAAAGACTCAGCCACACCAAGCCTGAAGGCACGTTTCCCTGCCGACGATTCACATATGCTCACTCCCTGAAACTCAGGCAGAGAGGAGTTTCCATCTGACTTGAGACTCCTGCTCTGGCCCTGCACTTAGTAGAGCTACAAGAAGCTACACCTCCCTGCCCACAACCCATCCAGGTGAGGTTACCTGTAGCCCAGACTGAGGAGGCTGCCAGTACTGCTGAGAATGTGGAGACATTAGAGTTTTACTTCAACAGATCGAGGATGGAAGAACAACTCTCTAGAGAGTCAAAGCCTTCGTTTGGATTTACAAACCTGAAGAACGGAGTCTTCAACTGCTAGACCACCAACAAACAAAATACCAGAATACAACAAAATTACCTTAACCCGCCCTTTTACAAAAACACCACCACCACAATGAGATAGAAGAAGACGACTACCTAACAACCTAAACAAAACCAAAATAATAAAGTGTCACTCAAGAAATTCATTACATTCAGGTCAATGGATTTCCTGGGGGAGTAAAGGCAGATAGAACTTCCAACACAGAATTCAAAAGAAAAAAGAGTCAAGTGGTTTCAGTGGCTGAAAGAAAAATGTAAAGAATTGCAGGAAACTACAAAAAAAACTCTAGAGGAAATTTTAAAGAAAGCAATGCAAGACAAAGCAGATGAAACCAATGAAGCACCAGAAACCACAGAGAAACAAAAACCAGCCATCCAGAATAATAAGGCCAACATCTCAGAGACCGTTAACATGTTAGAGGGCCAGAGGAGCAGACTGAAAGGATGGAGCACAGAGCCAGTGAAACAGATGATAGAATTCTTACCACTGATTGTTACAGAAAAAAAATACAGAAACAAAAAGAAAAAAAAAATTAAAGTATAAGAACTATGTGAAACACCATCAAAAGGTTTAACATACGTGTAATTGGAATTCCAGAACAGAAAGAAGGGAGGGGCTAAAAAGATGGTGAAAGAGTTACTAAGAGAAAATCTTCCCAATATCAGGAAAATGAGAAAATATACATAAAACAAACTGAGCAAACCCTAAATAGAATAGACCCTAAACGAAAAGCACTAAAACATAGTAAAATTCTCCAGAATCAAAGAGAGAATTCTGAAAATGGTAAGATAAAAAAAAAGTTTACTTACAAAGTAGAACCAACAAGACGAGATGTCAATTTCTCAGCAGATATTATATGAGCAAGAAGACAGTGGAATGAAATATTCAAAACTCTGGAAAAGAAAACCAAAACACCAAGACACCCTACCAACTAAGTATGCTGTATCCAGCAAAACTCTCCCTCAAAGAAGAGAGGTGGATGTGTCCAACAACAATTGAATGGGTAGAGAAACTCTGGTACATTTCCGTAATGGAACGCTACACAATGGAATATTATGGAAAATAATGAACTCGAGAAACTCTCCACAGCATGGATGAGTCTAGAGGACATGAAGCTGAGCGGCACATCTCAGTCACAGAAAGACAAATAATACTAAATCCACTTTGTAATAAAAGGATCAAGATGAGGAAGGAAGATCAGGAGAAGGATGGATAGAAAATGAACACTGTGCTGCAGTGAGTACAAGGAAGGATAATCTGAAAAGCATGGGTGATTAGTAAACAAGTGTCTTACAATTAACAGCCTGTAACAGACACATATTACAAGAGGAATTGGAGGAAGAGGAAGGATTAAAGACTAGGGAATGCAGTAAGCCAATCTCTTGGTAACTTTTCACTGCAATTTAAAAATAAATAAATAAATAGCTTCAAAAAAGCAGATGCAAAAGTAAGTAAATAATCTTACCAAGTGGACTTGGCTTGCTCAGAAAAACTAGACCCCAGATTTCAACTGCAGATGTCCAAGGGGAAAGAAGGCCTACTTGTCATAAGACCTAGTACTCTCTTAAAGTTATATATCGATGGTGATGAGATTGAGATTGTTAACAATTTCATCTTGCTCAGTTCCACAATCAGCACTCTTGGCACTAGAAGTCAGGAAATAAAAAAATGATTCCCATCAGAAAATCTACTGTCAGTGTCTTCTCCAGAGTGCCAAAAAACAATGACATCAATCTAGAGACCAAGGAGTACCTGATCCAGGCCATGGTCTTCACTATGATTTGTTATGCATTGGAGATCTGGACAACGACTAAGGATGATAGAAGAAGAATTGATGCCATTGAGTTGTGGTGCTGGAGAACAGTACTGAATATACTATGGACTGCCAAGAGAACAAACAGGTTTGTCCTAGAGTCAGTGAAACCAATTTGTTCCTTAGAAGTAAAGGTTTTACCACCATCCAAGCAGATATATGCACGCCCATGTTTATTGCAACTTTGTTCACAATAACAAGGAGCTGAAAACAACCTAAGTGCCCATCAGCAAACGAATGGATAGAGAAGCTGTGGTATATTCACACAATGGAATACTATGCTGCACTGAAAACCAAGGAACTCATTATTATCAATATTATTGTCATATCATAATATCATATTATTCAAAATGGGTGACCCTGGAGGACATTACGCTGGGTGAAATATATCAGTCACAAAAAAGACAAAAATTGAATAATGCCATTGCTGTAGAATGGACTAACATCAGGGTTGGGCTAAGATTGAGAAAAACTGGATAAATTATATATACTGCATTGAAACAGATGAGGGAGAGAACAGTTTAAAAGTGACATATGATAGGGTATTATGGTTATCACAAGAGTCTAGAATGAAGGTTGCATAGTGGAGTGTACTCAGATGGGGGATTGTATACCAGTGATGGAATTTTTCTTTTACTTTTCAAAGAGAAGAGCGAACTGGGGTGGAGGGGTAGGCAGGGAGAAAAGTGCAACAATGAATGAATGGAAACCCAAAATCTCTGTAAATGTTCATAAAAATTAATAAAACAAAAGAAGTAAGGATTTTAAAGCTCCGTCTCACTCTCACGTACTTTAGACATGTTACTAGAAGGGACTAGATCTTGGAGATGGACACCATGCTTGAAATGCTGGAAAATCAGTGCAGGCAGGGAAGATCCTGAATAATATGGACTGACACAGTAACTGGGGTAATGGAAGGTAGGTGGGTTGGAGACGGGATGACCTCAGGACAGGGGAGGTTTCAGGGTAATTTACAGGACTGCTACAAGTTGCCTGAGACTTGATAGCACATAACAGTATTGGGACTCAGGTTGTGGGCAGCAAATATACCAATATGGAAATCCTGGAGTTTGGCAATGAGCCACCCTCTCTTTTCGCCCACACTAGTCCTTCCTGGACACTGTGAGTCTTCAACCATCCTGCATCCATCACAGTGACAAAAGTCACACACCTTTACCCTTTTGCTGTGCAAAGGACACTTGAAAGTAGAAACCATAACCAAAACAGGAGGACCTGACACGTGCTGCAGAAGGTCAAGGAATGTAGTCTTCAATATGGCTTGAAGTTCAACATCAAGAAGACAAAGATTCTCACCACTGGGCTGATTAGTAGCACCATGATGGATGGAGAAGAGATTGAGATTGTTAAGAGTTTCAGCTTGCTCGGCTCCACAATCAACACTCTTGGCATCAGCAGTCAGGAAATCAAAAGATCAATTTTGTTAGGTAAATCTGCTGCCAGGGACCTCTCCAAAGTGCTAAAGAACAGTAATGTCAGGGAGCTCTGCTGGCCTAGTGGCAAAAAGCTGCACTGCAATCCCACAGGCCTATGGTTCGAATCCACCAGATGCTTTGCTGGAGAAGGAGGGGCAATATCCTCCTGTACCAGTCAGATTCAATTTGATGGTACACACACACAAAAATAATAATAATTAAAAAAAGAACAACAATGTCATCTGGAGACTAAGGTGTGCCTTATTCAGGCCATGGAATTCACAATTACTTTCTGTGCATCACAGCGCCAGACAATGACTAGGGATGACAGAAGAAGAAACAATGCCTTTGAGTTGTAGTGCTGGAAAAAAGTTGAACATACCACGGACTATCATGAGGACAAAGAGGTATGTCCTAGAGAGGGTAAAACCAGGCTGCTGCTTGGAGACAAGAATTCTGAGGCTCCATTTTACATACTTTGGGTGTATTGCCAGGAGGGACCAGTCCTCGGAGAAGGACATCATGTTTGGAAGGGTTGAAGGACGGTGCAGGAAAGGGAGACCCCAGTGAGACGGATTGCCACAGTAATTGGGATAATGGAGCAGGCGTGTCGGAGTAATGAGAACGGTCCAGGAGAGGGCAGGGGGCAGAAGCGTTGTGCGTAGGGTCGCTGTGAAGAACAGGTAATTCAGTGGTACATGACAACACATACACATATGTGATTTCTGGTAGCCTACCAGGTAAGGTGTGCAGCAGGGTTGTGTCCTTTCTCCACACCTGTTCAATCTGTAAGCTGACCAAATTATTCGAGGACTTGGATGCTATGAAGAAATATGTGGCGTCAGGATTAGAGGAAGACTCATCAATAAACTTCGCTATGCAAATGACAGAGCCTTGTTTGCTGAAAGTGAGAAAAACTTGAAATGCTTGCGGAAGAAGATGGAAGACTCCAGCCTTCAGATTGAATTACATCTCAATGTCAACAAAACAAAAATTCTCACCACTGGACTGATAGGCAACATTAAGATAGATGGAGAAAAGATTGAGACTGGTCAGTGACTTCATCTTACTTGGATCCATAGTCAGTGTGCTTGGTACCAGCAGTCAGGAGACCAAGAGACATACTGCACTAGGAAAGTGTACAGTCATGGCTCTCTACAAATTATTTAGGAGCAATAATGTTAGTGTGAGGACTAAAGTGTGCTTGCTTTGGCTACAATCTTTCCAATAACTTGCTATGCTGCTGATAACTGGAGGATAAATAAAGATGACAGTAGAAGAATTGAGGCTTTTGAACTGTGGGGCTGGAGAAGAGAGCTGAGTATCTTACGGACTGACAAAAGAATCCAAAGGTATGTCTTGGAGAAAGTACAGCAGATGCTCGTTGGAGACAAAAGTGTGAAAGCTTCTTCTGGCACACTCTGTTCATGTTGCTAAGAAAAGCTAACAGCCTTATCTCGGGGAGGAGCATGATGCTCGGGAAGGTGGAGGATCAGAAAAGGGAGGAAGACCCTCAACCAGGTGAATTAACACAGTGACTGCAACAACGAGTTCAAGTGTGTAAGGATGGCACAGGACAGGACAGACTTCAGATTTGTTGTTCATAGGGTCACTATGGTTCGTATTTGA
>NW_006399774.1:24001644-24017487 GCF_000299155.1 Elephantulus edwardii
TCAGTGACTTGGGTAATGGGGGTAGGTGTGTTAGAGACAATAAGGTTGGCTCAAGACTGAGTAGGGTTCAGAGATGTTGTACATAGTGTCGGTCACTATGAGTTGCAAGTGACTCACTTACAAGAACATCTTTACTATAGAGCTCTGGTGGCCTAGGGGTGAAGACGTGTGCTGCCAGAACAAAGGCTTACAGTTTGAATATACTAGCTTCTTTTTGGACGAAAAACAAGCAATCTCCTCTAATGTAATTTACTGTTTCTTAAAACCTGCTGGAGGGTTAGTTATGAGTCGGTTCTGACTTGAGGGCACATAAAGGCAACAATAGCATTAATATTAATTGTAACTAAAACCTTCTGGAAGATTAGTGGAAAAAAGATTGAAACAGTACATCCACAGGGAACTTCCAGAAATTCAAGCTTGAATCTTAAGTCAATCAAATAGAGTTCTGTTTTTCTTGAGAGAATTTTGATCTTGGCAGATTTAGGGAAAACAAAGCATATTGGATAACATGAGATGAAGCCAAGAACTACACCATCCTATGAATATTCAGAAATGAGCTGAAGTAAATCTTCCACAAGAATTTCACATAAAGACTTGGAAGTCTGTCAAGGAAAAACAGAAATAGTCACTGAGAAGGCCAGAGAATTCTCCACGTCAGTGAAAATTTAAAGATGGCGTTTGTTGTTTTTGTTTGTTTATCCTTTTGCCTTGGCTACATATGCCCAACATTCATTAAATGAACCAGCACTGAAGTCTATCATGTGCTTCACATTATGAGATTTAGTAAGTAAAAATTAACAGATTAACTGGCAAAGCAGTATTAGTGCTAACAAACATAAGGACAAAATGAGGAAATCAACTGCCTGGTGTGATACAAACTCTCCACTCAGAATCGCAGGGCAGGATTGAAAGTATGAGCTAGAAACTTCTTGAATAGAAAGGATGATCACTGTTTGGGGGGATACTAGGAAGCTCTCATAGAGTAGTGGTAAGAAGCTGCTCTGCAGTCCCAAAGGCATGTGGTTCTCATGCCCCAGTTGCTCCATGGGAGAGGGATGGACAATCTCTTCCCATGCAATTTACTGCCTCTGAAAACCCACTGGAGTCAGTTCCAATTTGACAACACACAACAACAACGAAGCATTGTTTGGTTTTTGTCTTTATCATCCGGCTAAGATGTCTGAGTTGGAGAGGTGAAACCAGGTCTCTTCTTGGAGGCTCAGATTTTGAAGCTCCATCACACTTACTTTGGTCACATGGCCAGGAGAGACTGGTCCTTGGAAAATGACATCATGCTTGGAAGGGTGGATGGACAACACGGGAGAGGGAGACCTCGGATGAGATGGATTGATAGAGTGACTGGAGCCATGGGGGTTGGTGTGTCGGAGTTAGTGAGACTGGCTCAGGACAGGGCAGGGTTCAGAGCTGCTGTACACAGGGTCACTGTACATCGCAGGTGACTCAATGGCATATTAAAACAAGAACATAATATAACAGGTTTGGAAACAGGAGTGGCATCCATTTCCTAAATGGCTCCAGAAACTCTATGAACGTTGATAAATGTCGATAGTTGTAAAGGGGCTTCAGGCCTTTTGTTCATAGGGTCGCTATGATTTGTACTCAACTCGAAGGCAATGAACAACAACAAGATCTCAGACAAAAGAGAGTGGGGCTACAGGCTCATTTTGTCAGCTGTGGTGTACTAACATGTGAGAAACTTTCCAGGTCGTAAAATCATGCCCCTCCTTTCCTTTAACTAAGTGACAGCTGAAAGGCATCAATTGAAATGAAAGATGTTATACTGTCATTTTGAAAAGACATCCTACCAACATGCTGAAGACAAGTACTTATACAACAATTAAAAGATGAGGACAAGATGGTAATTTTCGTCAATTTTTAAGAGCGTTGAAAGTAAACCAGGAGAATAAGAAAGTATTTTCTCTTGGGACAGTCGGCTCCCACCTTCCCAGCGGAATGGCATGTCTTCACTGAGGAGGAACAGGACGTGCAAGCAGAGAAGAGGGCTTGACAGTCAGTGAAGTCGGTGTGTGTTTGTCATAATGGGCCTTACACAAGAGTATCCAGGAAGGAGACTGAGGGCTGCTGGGGAAAATGTAAGTTCCACATGATGGACTTCCTCCTGGATTCTCTAAGCAATGGCTATTCACCTATATTTCCTAAGGAAGAAAGATACACACCATGCATTCCTATCCTGTGCCAGTGGACAGTAGTGTGAGGCTGAGATCTGTTGTTCATAGGTCCTTGTGATTCACAATTGATGACACATCACAACAATAAAAACAGTAAGCACTAGAAAGTTACGAGTATTATGAAAATTATTTTTTAAGTATTTTTATTGATTTTCATATAGTAATACCTTTACAGTGTGTTCTTCATATACATTTTCCCCTACTAGTTTATTTACAAAATTAGAATACAAATTTGAATCAATCCTTTCAATTTCCATCACCCCCTCACCCATCACATTGTACAACCCAATGATTAATCCCCCCTTCCCCTGCACATCCACATCCCTCTGCTTCCAGACTTTCCTACCCCTCCTGGATCCTTCTACTCCTTCTGCAATAACATCTTATACAATATTTATCCTTGTGGGACTGTGTTAGTTCACTCAGCATAATGCTCTCCGGTCCTCCTCAAGTTAGGTAATAATTTAGAAAGTTATTGATCCTGAGTGATACTGTTTGTTTTTCAAAAACATCTTAAGGACCAGATTTAGAAGAGCGAGGACACTGGTGGTAAGTCTGACGTTGGCTCAGTGAGGAAGGAAATCCATCAGCAGGTTCCCTTGTTGCACTTGCAGACCATCAACTATCTCCTTCGAATCCCCTTCCTCCATCTTTCCGTATGAATGCCTACTCTTCATCTACCATGGAATAAACCCTAAGAGCAAGCACACAGCTACCTGGCATCTCAGGTTTATCAGCGAAGGATTGCACTCACAGGGTTTGCAGTGACCACTTTTCAGAAGTAGGTCACCAAGCTTTCCTTCCTAAGAAGGAAGTGTACTTGAATCTCTAACCTTCTCATTAGCAGCTCAGCGTGTTACTCATCTTCCCCACCCACGGACCCTCATCTAACTTGGACCTGCCTTATCTGTCACATACCCCTCTTGAAATCCTTTCTTTTCCTTCCAGTTACACTTTCTAATTAGAAAAATCATGAAAACCACATGGATACAAAAGAATAGAAGGCACAGGCCTGACAAAGGTCCTCTGTTGGTTGGTGCACTGGACTTCAAAACTGCCACAGCCAAAACCTGCCCCTGAGTGGCTTGAAAGAGTGAGAGTTAATCACTTCCACTGTCAAGGTGCCATCAGGGCCGTGCTCTGTCTGAAGGCTCTAGGGACACAGTCCTCTTATACATCTCTTAACAATGGTGATTGCTGTCAGTCCGTGACATTCTTTGTTTGGTCTGTAGACACCTCACTTTAATCTCTACCTCTTTGTCTTTCTGCTGTGTTCTGTGTGTGTATAAAAATCATACCAGTTATAAGAATACTATAGGGTCTCAACAAGAAAAAGATAAGCCAATTGTAAAATGGGCAAAGACATGGAAGGACTTTTCACAAAGGAAGGCATTTGGATGGTCAACAGACACGTAAAGAAATGCTCAAAATCACTGGCAATAAGAGAGATGCTAGTCAAAACCACAATGAAATACCATGTCACCTGAGTATCAGTGGCAAAGTTTAACAGGACAGCAATAAATAAATAAATACTGGAGAGGATATGAGAGACTGGAACTCTCACACACTGTTAGTGGGATTGTAAAATTATATAACCACTTGGAAAATCAATAAGGAATTCCCTCAAAAAGCTGAACATAGGAATTCCATCTGATCCAGCTATTTCACTGCTAGGAATATATCCCGAGGAAAATAGAACTGAGACACAGAGATGTTCATAGTAGTGTTAGTCACAATTGCAACAACATAGAAACAGCCCAAATGTCCAACAACAGAAAAATTAATTGAGAAATTGTGGTACATTTATATGATGGAATACTATGCAGCAGTCAGGAGCACGAATTTGAAAAAAATACTGCATAACATGGAAAAGCTTGGAGAGTATTATGATGAGTGAACTAATTCAGTCTTACAATGACAAATACTGCATAAGACCATATCCATATTGAAACACAATGTGAATGAAGGAAAATGAAACACAATGTATATGAATTTTGTTTGCAAACAAACATAAGTTTTTTAAAATACCAGTTATTAGATTAAAGGCCAACCACTCTTCAGCAGGGCTTCATTTAAATTGATTATATATAATCAATCTGTAAAGATTCTATTTTTAGTAAGATTACAGTCACAGAATTTTAGTGGACAAGAATTTTAGGACAATGGTCCAGTGAGTGGTCAAGACTGTTGCATCTGTATTTCAGAACAGTAGTAGAAAATGACTAGAAGATGTGGCTTTACAGAAACATATGGATTTGATCCTATCACCTTTCAGTTCCTGATAAACATCTTTATCTGCAATCTAAGGGCAACAAAAAGCTCGATGGGAAAAGGAAGATGTGTACCAACATCAGGTACTTGTTTAAAAGGATCCTTCATTCTCCTCCTTTTGCAATTTACAGCCTTGGAAACCCAATAGAGAACCACTCAGAGCTGAATCCAACATGACAATAGTGATTTGAGGTGAGTTGCTATTTCAAGGGAATGAAATAGACTGCTATAAAGATTGAATTATCTGTTATTTACGAAAAGGATTGGTCTAGGATTTCTCGTGACTTAATGTTTTAAGTGTTAGGCTACTAACAGGCCAATGATACAAATCCTGCAACCATTCCATATGAAAGGTGAGGTTGTTTCCTCCTGTACAGAGTTCCAGCCTCAAAACACCAATGGAAGGTTGTCACAAGCCAGAACTGACTTGATGATTCCTTACTTGAAGGGATTGATCAGGTCATGGTTTTGGTGAGATCACCATGATTAAGAAGACAGAGGAGTAGGCTTGTATGAAGGGCAATCCCATGGAGATTCAGAGGGAACTCCCTGCCAGCACAAATTTGAAATATTTCTTCCAACCAAATGCCCTATGCTGAGAGCCTCCTAGACTCAGAAGAAAGTTATAACACTGAGGATTGCACAGGATGGCAAGACAGTGCCAGTGGACTTGCTGACCTAGAAAGCAAGGACTGATCACCCATGTTAACAGATCTCAAAGTGTTGTAAAACTTGTCTGTGCAGATGTATGCTTGCTTGGGGGTTGCCTCTGGATCCCACAGCAGTACCAAGCCAGACACTCAGGGCAAGAGGCGCACCCGTGTCACTAAATGAGCTGTAACACTTGTTTGGACATGAAAATAAGGGTCCAAGAATATCTACATCTTCAGCTCTGATTAGCAGGGTGCCCAATAGTATGGTTGCAAGAGAACTTTGTAGGCTCAGGTAGTGTGAAAAGAACTTATGACAAAAACGTAGAGGAGCCTAAGACTTAGAGAGACTTAGGGAGCTCTGGTGGCCTAGTGATAAGAAACTGTGGTGCAATCCCAAAGCCACACAGTTCAAATCCACGAGCTGCTCCACCGGAGAAGGATGGGCACTCTCTTTCCATGTGATTTATTACATCTGAAAATGTGCTGGAAGGTCAGGTAGGGGTCAGTTCCAACTTGATAGCACACAACGACAAGTACAGAGGCTTGCAAGAACCTGAGAGGGGTATTCCAAGTACAGCAAGGCCCAGTGGCAGATCAGAGTCCTCAGGAAGGTTGCCAGGCACCAGAAGGGAGAGTAACACGAAGACAGCAGATATCTGCGCCACAGCACACCAGTGAAATGACAAAAGAAGTTGTTGTTATTGTGAGGTGGCATTGAGATGAGTACAACTCACAGTGACTATGAGCAAACTCACCTAAATCTCATCTTCGCCTGTGCCGTCTTCTCCGTCTCTGAACCACTTGAGCTCATTGCTGCAATCACCTTGCCAGTCTGTCTCTTTAGAGGTCTTCATCTCCTGTGACCCACCTTTCCAAGCATAATGTCCCTTTCCAAGGAATAGCCTCTCTTAACAACATGGACAAAGTATGAGGGACAAAGGTCACTGTTCTTGCCTCCAAGGAGCTCTCTGACTTTTCCAGGACGTATCCTTTCGTTCTTACAGCAATGCCTAGGATATTCAGTATTATTCTCCAAAATAACAGCTCAAAGGCATAAATGTATCTATCATCCGTAGTCCTTGTCCAGTTCTCAGATTCACAGTGATTGAAAAGACCATGGGCTGGATCAGCCACATCTTGGTCTTCAAGCTGACATCATTACTCTTCAATATTTTGGAAAGACCCCGATAGTAGGTTTATCCATTGCAATATGTATACTGATCTCCTGAATGTTGTTACAAAGGGTGTGGATTGTGGATCCACGTAAGGGTAAGATGAAATCACTGACAGTTTGAATCCTTTCTACATCTATCACTATGTTGTCAATTTGACCAATATAAGAACCTTTGTTTTCTTGATTTTGAGATGTAATCCATACTGATATTTGTAATCCATATCGTCTGTGATCTTCTGCAGCAAGTGTTTCAAGTCCTCCTCACTTTCAGCAAGTAAGGTTGTGTCATCTGCATAATACAAGTTGTTAAGAGTCTTCCTCCAATCCTGAAGCTGTATTTTTCTGATAGATTCTGGCTTCATTAATTATTTGTTCAGCATTTAATTGAATAAATATGAAGAAAGGATGCAACCCTGACACACACATTTCTTGATTTTAAATCATGCAGTGTTCCCTTGCTCCATTCATTGTTGTTGTTGTTATGTGCTGTTGAGCCGCTTGCAACTCAGCGACCCTACTATGTACAATAGCCCTAAATCCTGCTCTATCACTTGCCAATCCCGCTGTTTCTGACACACCTATCCCCGGTACCCAGTGACTGAATCAATCCATCTCATCACGGGTCTCCCTTTCCTGCACTGGCCCTCCATCCTTCCAAGCATGACGCCCTTTTCTAAGGACTGATCTCTCATTGCAAAATGCCCAAAGTATGTCAGATGGAGCTTCAGAATTCTTGCCTCCAAGGCCCAGCCTGCTTCACCCTTTCAAGAATGAACTTGTTTGTTTTCCTAGAAGGCCATGGTATATTTAATACTCTTCTCCAACACCACAGCTCAAAGGCATCAATTCTCCTTCTATCATCCCTAGTCATTATACAGCTCTTGGATACATAGCAAGTGATTGTAAAGACTATGGCTTGGATCAGGTGCACCTTAGTCTCTATAGACTGACATTGTTGCTCTTCAGTACTGTGGAGAGGTCTCTGACAGCAGACTTTCCCAATACAATTAATCTTTTAATTTCCTGGCTGCTTGTACAAAGAGTGTTGATTGTAGAGCCAAGTCAACTGAAGCTGTTAACAATATCAATCTTGTTGTCATCTATCATGATGCTGCCAATTGGCCCAGTGGTGAGAATCTTTGGTTTTCTGATGTTGATCTTCAATCCATACTAAAGGTTGCAGTCCGTGCTTCAGGTCCTCCTCAGTTTTAGCAAACAGGGTTTTGTCATCTGCATAATACAGATTGTTGATGAGTCTACCTCCATTCCTGATGCCACTCTTCTCCTCACAGAGCCCTGCCTCCTGAATAATCTGTTCCATATATAGATTGAAAAGATCCTCTTTGAGAACCTGCTGTGTTTACTGCTTTCCTTCTATACATGACAATAATGGCTTCCATTATTCTAGTACTGTCTAAGTGTCTCTTGTATCTGGTTTGATCCAGATCAATGCAGAACTTAATGTAGTAATTGATGTCAGTGGGTAAGCATGTGTCATTATTCCTAGCAGTCTAATGGCTGCAAAGAGCTTGAAGCACTGTCTGTGTGGGAAAAGAAAGCTAAGAATTCAGTGGAAATAGAAAATGAGAAACCAAAAATGTGCAGAAAGCCAGGGAAACGTGTAGTGGTAGCCAGAGGATAGTCTCAAAGGCTGCTGAGGTCAATCAAGATGAGACTTGAAATGGCCCAAGATTTACGAGCTTGGAAGTCATTGGAAATCCTTTGTCAGGTCTATGACTGCCAAGTACTTTTTCCTAGTCTGTAGCTCCCCTCTTCACTCTTAGAAAAGTCTTCTGATGCTCACAGGACTTCATCATGAGGAGTTCCAGTCATCTGGCTTACCCTCTGCTGACTGTGGGTTTTGGAAGGAAATTATTTTCTTTCCTTACTAGACAGAGTTCAACATACAAGGGGAAATGCTCGGCCCTCAACAGAAAGATGCACAGAGGAAGACCTCAACCATAATGAGAATGCTTCCCATCTTTACTCTCTTCCTTTTCCACTCAAACCCACCATTCCAAGAGGAATGTGCGCTGTGGCCAGTTAAAGGACATAGAGAACAAATCTCAAGATGTTGGTGGTGACTATGCAAAATATTTTATCACCCTTCACTAATCGCCGGTCTATTAGTTTGTTGTACAGAGGTAACTTGCTGTTGCTGTGATGCTAAACACTGTGACACTGATGTGTCAAATGTCATAATGGACAGTGTTTTGGTGGAGTTCCCAGATGAAAACAGGCTTGGAAGCAGGAGTGAAATCCAGTTCCAAAATGACTTGCCTCCGGAAACTCTATGAACTTAGAGAGACAATGAAAGCTATACAGGTGTTCAGGTCTTTTGTTCATAGGGTCGCTATGAGTCATCTATGACTTGATGGTACTTAACAACAACAACAACATTTGGGCAGCAACATGCCCAGTGTTTGAAAAATTAAAATCAAGTTATGTAGTATTTTTCAAAATTTGTTGCTTCTGAGTGCTGCATAGTATTCCACTGGGTGAATATACCACAATTTCTCAATCCATTCAATTGAAGTTGGACATTTGGGTTATTTCCATATTCCTGTGATGGTTGATAACAACACTGCTATGAACATTGGTGTAAACACAATTGTTGTTGTTGAGTGCCTTCAACTTGAGCACAACTCATAGAAACCCTACGTACAAAAGGCCTGAAGCCCCTCTACAACTATCAACATTTACCAAAGTGCATAGAGTTTCCAGAGGCACGTTGTTTAGGAGGTGGATGCCGCTCCTGCTTCCAGATAATGCACAGGAATAACTATATGAAACACGATATGAATGAAGAATCGTGGGAAACATCGCACATATGAACTTTGCAAACAAGCTTATATAAAATAGAAAAAGAGGAGCATATATTAACAAATTGATTGTATAGTGTGAAACAATGTGTACAAACTTTGTAACCAAACCAATACAAAATAATTTTTTTTTAAACCCCCAAACTAATAACTATGAAAAAAGGGGGTCTCTGCCTCTTTATAAGAGAAGGAAGTTGTTTCTACACCAATAAATCAGGAGTAGTTAGAGTAGGGATAAAAAAATTACAAGACAAAGCTAACCCCCGAAATAAACAATCAGGGACTGAATGAAGACTAGTATTTCCCTCTTGACTACTCTCCCTCCTAACTCTATTTCTAGTTGTCCTTCTTTTTTAACTCCTGTTCCCTGTTTCATAAATCTCACAAATTTTTATCAGAACGTTTCACCACCATCTTCCCTACAACTGCCCCAAAACACATGAAAATTATGTTCTTCCTTCAGACCTTCCAGGAAACCAACATACCCGTGCAGCCCACAGGAAGTGGTTAGAGACAGCTCCGCCCCTTTGGGGTCTGGGATGGAGGAAGGATGTTGCAGTCGCCCACTGGCCTGATTACTCCTTGAAGAAACCTGATGTCTAAGGTGACCAGACCAGAGACCAGGTTCTGATAAGTCCGTTATTACAGTCACTGTGTAAATCCATCTTATTGGAGTATGTCTCTCTCTTTAATCCTCTGTCTCAGCACGGTGCCCTTTTCCAAGGACTGACCTCTTCTTACAGCAAGCTCAGGGTATATGAGGGAAAGTCTCATCACCCTTCCTCTTAGGGAGCCTTGCACTTCCTCCAAGGCAGACTTGTCTGTTTTTCTCCAAAACCACAACTCAAAGGTAGCAAGCCTTCTGTCTTCTTTATTCACTGTATGACTTTCAGAAACAGGAAGTAATTGACAAGACCATGGCTTGGCTCAGGTGCACGTGGTCTTTAAAATCCTTGATCTTTAGTACTTTAGATAGTATTTCACAACACATTTCCCCAATGCAGTGTATCTTTTGATCTCTTAACTGTTGTTATCCTAGGGGTTAATTGTGGAGCCAAATAAAATGAAATTGTTGACAACTTCAAAAAAATTTAAAAACTTAAAATCAGTAAAATTTTGGAAGAAAGTTAATTTTCTAAGCAGTTTTGTACATAAAGGAGTAATTTTTACATAGTTTGGGCCAATGTCATGTCAAAGTCAACCATTTTGCAAAACTGCCCTTGTCCTAAGATTAATGCTTCAGCTGGGACTTGCTTTTCAGCTTTGGCTTTTCCTCTTTATTCCTGCTTTGGATATGGTCACTGTGTCAGGGCATGCAGTGCCCAGAGCCAGCTATCTGAACAAATGCAGGCTGTACAAGCACCTGAGACAAGCCAGGATCTTTTCAATTACTTGCTCTGCATCTGAAAGGTGGACAGTGCATAAGGATGACTGGAGGATTGATACCCTTGAGCTGTGGTGCTGGATACAAGTATTGAACATCTCATGAACTGTCAAAAGAACAAACTAATATGTCTCAGAAAAAGTGTAATCAGTTTGCTCCTTAGAGACGAGAATGGTGAAACTTCCTCTCATTTACTTTGAGCATGTTGTTAGGATGTGCCAGACTTTGGAAAAGACATCATGCTTGGAAAGGTAGAGAGGGTCAGTGAAAGATGAATTGACAGAGTGATTATAACAAGGGGCTCATAACAAGTGACTGTAACTAGAGATGATGCAGCTGGCACAGCTGGGCACGATTCCGCTCCAATGCTCACAGGGCCTAAGGGTGCTAAATGTCACAGTCTGGGAGGTGGCACCTAACAATATCAATAATGATGGGAAGGGACCTGAGGTAGATCGTTTAACCAGTTGTGAGAGCCCCATGCTGCCTACTTATAAATTTCTGGTTAGTGGGGGAGGTTGGAAAGTTTCTTTTTTTATTAAACCATTGCAAATGTGTTTCTATGCTTGTCTTTGAAGCTGAATGTCTTCATTATTGATTCAGTAGATAGGGCTAATTTTTTAAGAAATCTGATGTGAATAAACTGCTTTTCAAAATGGTTGTACCATTTTACAATCCCACCAGCAGCGCCACATCCTCTCCAATATTTATTATGTCACTGCTTGGAATATACCCCAAGAAAACGAAAGCTGAGGCACAAATGAAGACTTGTATACCAATGTTCATAGCAGCATTATTCACCGTAACAAGAACATGGAAACAGCTCAAAGTCCAACCACAATCAAATGGATTGAGAAATTATGGTTCACTCACATAATGGACTACAGCACGCAGGAGCAATGAAGCGGCCTCCACTTCCTAAACAACATGCCTCTGGAAGCTCTCTGAACTTGGATAAATGACAATTGTTATAGAAAGGCTTCCGGCCTGTTGTTCATAGGGTTGCTCTGAGTTGTGTTCGACATGATGGCAATCAACAACAACAACCTAACGTGGGAGAGACTGGAGAGCATTATGCTGAGTGAGCTAACTCAGTTCCCTAAGGACAAATACTGTATAAGACAATTATTGTGGAAATGGACAACTAGTAAACTGTCTATGAGGATCGAATGGGCGGAGGGGGGGGTACCAGGCTGAGGATGGGAGAAGGATGTAATCACAGAGTTGCAGTTGGACGGGTGGAGGAGAGATGGGTTAAAGAAGTGGGAAAGATCCAGTGTAAAAAACAATGTATATGAACTTTGTAAGTAAACCAGTTTAAAAGAAAAAGTTTCTATTTTCTTTTTAAACCAAAAAGCATTACATATGTGGATGATTGTATGAAACGTAATGTAAATGAAACATAATGTATATAAACTTTGTAAGCAAAGCAATTTAAAAAAATAATGTAACATAATGTATATGAGTGACTGTATGAAACAATGTAAATGAAAGATCACATAAAATACAATGTCTATGAATGAAATAATATAAATGAATTATTATATAAAAACAAATAAAAACTTTTAAAAAGTGAATCTAAGGTGAAAAGAAGCAATGCGATGAAGTTATACCTGAAGCATGTTTGACATTAAAGCGAAAATGGAGTCAGGAGACACTGTGTGAATAAGCACAAGAAGAGCAGAACTTATGGCGACTGGGTTCCGGCTGGAGCAGCAGTCCAGCTCGTCCCTGGCTCTTACAGGACAAGCCAGGTTTCTGGCCTCTTGCATCCTGGCGACTTTGGAGACGTGCACACTCAGCTTCCTTGGTCACGAGGGCATGCGTCATTTTTCAGACACTTGTTCCACATGGGGACTGTAGTCTTCCGACGCTGTGCAGGCACTTTCTTCCTTTGCAGAGTCTCTGGGGGGTGCTGGCGGGGGAGGTGCATGGCAGGCTTAGTTGGTTGTCTATGCAGGATGCTCTACAGCTTCCTGAAGTCCAAGTGCCTTGCACAGAGGTGAGGAAGCATGGGTTTAACATTTTTATGCAAAGAATTGTGCCTTCCTTGTACTAAAGCTGAAAATGGATTCTCTACTGCTGGTTATTCTTCCTGATGCCCACAGCTATGAACCAAAGTGCTGCCAATTCAAATCCATCCGATGGTGCACACAAGTAAAGGCTGGTGATCTGCGAGCAGACAAATAAACCCAACGCCCTGCCATTGTGTCGATTCCAACTCAGCAACCTTCTCCTGAGTTTTCAAAGCTCTCAATCTTAGTGGAAGAAGCCTGTCTCATCCCTCTTTCACAGAGGAACTTGGGCTTGAACTGCCAACCTCTGCTTAGAAGCCCAACACTTACTACACCAGAGTCCCTCTTCTTTAAGGTCGGAACCAAGAAAACCACAAGGCCCACAGTTATACCTTGAGACACAGGAGGCTCCAGGGCTTGCCAGTTCTCTCCTGTGGGTCACCCCTGTGGACCACATGAGAACACACACACTGGAGTAACAGAAACGTGCAGCCAGGACTTGGGTGATGGAGGGGTTAACTGTCCTTGAGGCTGTCTCAGAGCCCCAGAGAGACATTTCTTATTAAATGTTGAGTAGAAAGAAACCTCAAGGAAAGAAGTGAGGGCAGATATGTCGGTCAGAGGGCACAGGCCCTGGGAACACGGGGAAGGTGCCATGCGGGGGGACTGGACTGGAAGTGTGTATGTAGCAACAAGAGGGAACTGAGGGTGAAGCTGCTGTGCATTGGTCAACATGCTGTGAAGCTCGAAGTTATTTTCTCCCAGAAAAACTCTCCATGGAGTTTTATGTAAGGAGATGGAGTGACTACAGCAGTGGGCTCTCACCTCACAACTTGTGAAGATGGGATAGGGTTGGGTATATGTTCATTCTATTGTCATCGGGTCACCATGTGGTGGTGGTGTTGCTGGTGGTGTACTGTTGCGTCTGAACCAATCCATAGCTGATCCTCCAGCAGGTTTTCAGAGGCAGGGAAGCTCACATGAGGAGATTGACCATCTTTCTCCCGTGCAGCAGCTGATGGATTTGAACCGTCTGCCTTTGGATTGGCAGAGAAACTCCTTGCCATTAACTCATGAGAGCCAACTTGACAACGTCAAACAGCAGCGAGAACAATGGAAGAAGAGGGTTTCACAGTTTGGTGGGTGGAGGGAGTGGGGCGAAGAGACAGGCTATGATGGGCAAGATGCGATGATGATTAATTTTATAAAACATAATGCAGAGGAATGATTGCATGAAACACAATGTCAGTGAAGATGAGTGTGAAACACAATCGACATGAACTTCATAAGCAAACCAGTTAAAAAAAAAAAAGGAAGGTGCATAAAGAAGACAGAGTTCCAGCTGAGTGGCATTTTTGAAAGGACCTGAGATACCTTTTAGACAGTCAAAGCTGTTGAGAGAGAGGTGACGGGACCCCTGACTTTCTGAGCATCACTCCTGCAATGACACACCTACGTGAAGGGTATTTACAGACCAACCACGTGTGCTCCGCAGACTCCCAAGGAAGGCGGTGGCTTGTCTATTTATATGTGGAAGGAACTTTAAAACAAAGTGGATATACAACTCATGTTTTCATTTTAATTTAAAAGGATCAGTATGTTGTTCATTTTTTGTTGTTATAGATGTTAATCTTTTATTTAGTTCTAAAACTTTAAACACATTAAAACTTAAATTTTATTTTAAAAAGTCCTTGTTTCCCTCCATCCTTCTTTTTCTTTTCCCAAAATATCTGAAGGTTAATGTTAAGATATTAATGAGTGCAGAATACATCTGTTAGTTAAACTCTTTGGAACAAACTTAAAGGAAATGCATTTCCCCCTATATTATAGCAAAGCAGAGAATATAGTAAATGGTGAATACAATTACTCTGAGATATATTTCATTCCATCACTGCCACGAGGTCCCGGCTGACCGGTCAGCAGGTTTTTGAAGCGGTGAGTAGCACAGAAGGAGATTGTCTGTCTTTCTTCCTCAGAGCTGTAGATGGATTAGAGCCCCCAGAGAAGTATGACGTTTGGAGTAACAGTGCAGCTCTCCACGGACGATGCCACTGGAGCTTCCTCAGGCTTCATTAGAAATATAACTGGTGAAGAACAAAAAACTTGGAAAGTGATGATAGATAGATGATTGATGATAGATAGATAGATAGATAGATAGATAGATAGATAGATAGATGATAGATAGATAGATAGACAAATACACACACATATGTTTGTTGTTGTTGTTGTTGTTATGTGACATCAAGTCACCTGTGACTCATAGTGACCCTATATACCACAGCTCTGAACCTGGCTCTATCCTGAGCCAACCTCATTGTCTGGCAAAACTAACCCCACTACCTCAGTCATTGAGTCAACCTACCTCATTGAGGGTCTTCTTGGGTTGTCCTGACCCTTCCAAGCACGATGCCCCTATCCAAGTTCTGGTCCCTCCTTGTAAAATGCCCAATGCGTGTAAGACGGAGCTTCAAAATCCTTGACTCCCAGGAGCAACCTGGTTTCACTCTCTCTAAGAAGAACCATTTTATTCTCTTAGGAGTCCATGGTATAGTCAGTATTTTCTCCAGCACCACACTCAAAGGCATAAATTCTTGTTCTATCATCCTCAGTCATTGTCTACCTCTCTGATGCAAAGCCAGTAATTGGGAAGATCACGGCCTGGACCAGGCTCACCTTAGCCTCCAGACTGGCATCGTTGCTCCTCATTACTCTGTATAGGTCCCTGACAGCAGATTTTCCCAACACAAATCATCTTTTGATTTCCTGGGTGCTGGTGGTACCAAGAGAATTGATTGTGGAGCCAAGCAAGCTGAAGAGAGAGAGAGAGTGTGTGTGTGTGTGTGTGTGTGTGTGTATGTGTGTGTGTGTGTGTTTACTTCATTTTGTATGTGTACCATGACTTGACATTTATACTATTTACATTGTTTAAAGATACACATAACTCCTTTCCTGTCCTTTAAAAGATAAAAACTTATTAAGTTACTTAATGTATTTGAAATTGATACAATATAATATAAACTATATCATCTTTAAGAGTTCATACAAGCCATGCAGAAGAAAGAATTCAAGATAATTAAGAGCTGAAAAGATTCCAAAAGGCAGCATGGAATGACAAAGCAAAATATTACAATGAAATGTACAAGGAGCTAGAATCAGAAAATCAAAAGGGCCAAACTCATTCAGCATTTCTTAAGCTCAAGGAACTGAGGAAAAAAATTCAAAACTAGAGTTGCTATAATCAAGGATGCTTTAGGCAGAATATTAAATGACCCAGGAAGTATTAAAAGAAGATGGAAGGAATATACTGAGTCATT
>NW_006399774.1:24018878-24030674 GCF_000299155.1 Elephantulus edwardii
CTCTATGAGGTGGATTGATTCAGTGACTGGGGTAATCGGGATGGGTGTGTCAGAGGCAATGTGATTGGCACAGGATAGAGCAAGGTTTAGGGCTGCTGTACATAGGGTCGCTTTGAGTCGCAAATGACTCGACAGCACGTAACAACAACAACAACAATGCTAACTAAGCTCTGGGGTGTTGAGAACCTGTATCTCTTAGAGTTATTACACTTAAGACCTGATGAAAGCTTCCAACTACACAAGAGTTCAGCTGAAGTCAGGGGATATACGTGGATACAAGGTATACATGGATACATGGAAATGCTTATTTTACTAGAAGGTACTGTCAACATAATAGCAAAACCTCCCTACAGTTCAAAGAGTGCAATAGCTCACCATACCTATCTTAGTGTCAAATGCTATTTGAACAGTTGATACAGGAAGAGAATATGTTAATACAAACCATTAGAAACAGGGAAGTCGTTTTCACTTACAACTGTTGCTTCTGTGATAGAAGTGTGCATGTGTTTCTTTGAAAGGCATTGTGGAAAAAAGTATGTAGCTCACACAAATTACAGAGAGAAAAACCATTTTCTCCAAGTGCCCTAAATGATTAATAGAATTCATTATACATTTGCATGTGGACAGCAGAAAAAAAAATCTGATGGATGAAAACTTTCCATGCCTGGCAGGGAGAAATGGAAAGGGGAAACTCCATCTGTCTCTCATTACTTCGGGAAAGAGGGAACAAAGAACAACTGCAAAATCAGTGTTTGCTCATCAGCTCCAGATTCCTCTCAAGTTCTCATTTTCTGTCTGCTTTCTCCTCTTGTTACTCTCCACAGTATCTTGGAAAAAGTAACATTCCAGTACACATAAAAACAAACAAAGGGAAGAAACTGGAAAATAAGATAAACTTACAGTCTTGAGATATCTTTTCATGTGGTCCCTGATGAATGTGGAGCCAGGGATTTCCATGGAATGTTAGTATGTCAGGCCTTTCCAAGCCAACATTCTTGGTGGAACGATTGTGTAAGTATATACATTCACTCCATTTTATAGTGAGCCCCAACTGCAGAGATTTATCACCATATGAGACTATAACTATGGGAAGTAAGATTGCATTAATCTAATTTAAATCTGAGGTCCCTTGAAAATACAGTAAAAATAAATTGCATGGGAATGATTGTACGAAGCACAGTACGAATGAACAATAGTGTGAAAAACAATGTATACCAACTTTATAAGAAAACCAATATAACATTTAAAAAATAAAGAAATGAATTTTGTTTCTGAAACTGCTTAGAAGACATAGATCTTTTTTGCTTCTACTGAATTATAAAAAAAAGATGAGGAAACTATTTTTCCAGTAGTGGAAGGTTTTGGATATTTATTTTTTCCAGCAGTCTTTTGGTTCATATAATTGTATGAACGCAATTGTGCTCATGCAAAACCTATACCTAGACTAGGTGGCTGCTGTGGGAACAGAGCACGGCAGTAGTACATGGTTTAAAATTAAGAAGAGAATGCATTAGGGTTGTATTGTCTCTCCATACCTCTTAAATCTGTATGCTGAGCAAATTATTTGAGAAGCAGGACTCCAAGAAGAAGAATGTGGCATTAGCATCAAAGGAAGATTCGTCCGCACTATGCAGATGACACAATTTAGCTTGCTGAGAGGGAAGCACTTGCTGCAGAAGTTCAAAGAATATAGACTTCAATGTGAATTCCATTTCAGTGTAAAGGTAAAAATAAAATCTTACCACTGGACTGATAGCCAACATCATAATAGATAGCTAAAAGACTGAAATTGTCAACAATTTCATCTTACTTGGATCCACAATCAGAATCTGTGGTATCAGCAGTCAGGAAATCAAGAAACGTATTGCACTGGGAAAAACTGTAGTCAGGGACCTCTCCAAATTATTGAGGATTAGTGATGTCAATATGAGGATAAAGGCATGACTCATTCAGGTTAGGGTCTTCCTGATCACTTGCTATGTATTTAATAGATGGACAATAAATAAGGATTACAGAAGGAGAAATGATGCTTTTGAGCTATGGTGTTGGAGAAGAGTGCTGAATGACCATGGACAGCCATAAAACATCTTTAAAAAAGTGCAGCTAGACATGTCATTAACAAATATTTTTTTCCCCAATCTGTGCTTCCTTTTTACCTTGTTGGAGAAAGTTTGTGGATGTGCATAGGGATTTAATTCTTTGAAGGTCCCATTCATCTATTTTATCCTCTACTGGATGTAGATTTTCAAGGATGCTTGGAAGATTGTATATGTTGTGGTTTAGGACTTCTAGAGTTCTTCCAATCTATTCTTTTATGACGTTTATAGTCCTTGGTTTTAGTCCTAGGTCCATAATCCATTTTGAATTGGTTTAGTGTATGGAGTAAGGTGTGGATCTTTCTTGAGTTTTCTACAGGTAGTTTTCCAATTTTGTCAACACCATTTGTTAAAAAGGTTGTCATTTTCCCACTTGACTGATTTCATCTCCTTGTCAAAATTCAGTTGACCCTAGGTAGATGGGCTGATTTCTGGATTCTGAATTCTATTCTATTGATCTAGGTGTCTGGCATTGTACCAGTACCACACTGTCTTGACCACCACAGCAAGGTAGTAGGATTTGAAATCAGGGAGTGAGATGCTTCCTACCTTGTTTCTCTCTTTAAGGGATGCTTTCCTTATTCTGGGCCTCCTTCTATTCCAAATGAAATTGGAGATTGTCTTTTCTATCTTGTTGAAGAATGGAATTGGTATTTGTATTGGGATTACACTGAATGTGTAAATTGCCTTTGGTAGTATTGTCATTTTCACCATATTGAGTCTTTCTATCCATGAGCAAGGGCTATTCTTCCACCTCTCCAGTTCTCTTTTTGTTTCTTGTAATAATGTTTTGAAATTTTCTTTGAACAGATCCTTTGTGCTTCTGGTTAGGTTTACTCCTAAGTATTTAATCTTATGATTAGCTATTGTGAAGGGTATTGTTTTTCTTAGCTCCAGTTCTGTATTCTCTTTGTCACTGTAGAGAAATACAGTTGATTTTTGTATATTGATCTTGTATCCTGCCACTTTACTGAACTGGTCAACTATGTCCAGTAGTTTTCTTGCTGAGTCTTTGTGATTTTCTAAGTATATTATTATATCATCTGCATAGAGAGATGATTTTACCTCCTCTTTGCCAACTTGTACACTTCTTATTTCCTTCTCTCGTGTTATTGCTATTGCTAAGACTTCCAATACAATATCAAATAGGAGAGGTGATAGTGGGCATTATTGTCTAGATCCTGCTCTCAAGGGAAAAGCCTTTAATCTCTCTCCATTGAGAACAGTGTTGGCTCTCAGGTTTGCATATATACTTTTTGCTATGTTGAAGAAATCCCCCTCTAATCCTATTTTATTGAGTGTTTTAATCAGGAAAGGGTGTTGGATTTTGTCAAAGGCCTTTTCTGCATCAATTCATAGGATCATGTGGTTCTTGTTCTTTGCTTTGTTAATGTGATGAATTACACCAATTGTTTTTCTTATGTTGAACCATCCTTGCATTCCTGTTATGAATTCCACTTGGTCATGGTGAATTATTTCTTTGATGTATCATTGGATTCTATTGGCCAGTATTTTATTCAGGATTTTTGCATCTATGTTCATGATTTTTGCATCATATATTCATCTATGCATAGGACCACTGTTGTAAAACAGTACTGACATCAGGGTTGAGGGAAGACAGAAAAGGTGAGGAGGAATGATGTATATTGCATTGAAACAGATGAGGGAGAAAACTGTTTAAAAGGAATATATGAATGGGTATTCTTGTCATTGCGGAAGTACAGAGTGAAGGCTGTATAGTGGAGTGGACTTGGGGGGAGGGATTGCATAACAATGAAAAATTTTTCTTTTTCTTTTCAAGGAGAAGAATGAATTGTGGGGGAGAGGGTGGGAAGGAAGAAAAGTCCAACAATGAATGACTGGAAAACCTAAGCCTCTATAAACTTTCCTTAAAATTAATAAAAATGGAAATAAATAAATGAGCTAAAAATGTTAATAAAATTTTTTTCTTTTAATTTAGGTTGTTTATTTTTCATTTCAATGAACATCTACAGAGATTTTGGGATTCCATTCATTCATTGTTGGAGTAAGCAATGAGGGTTGCAGAGTGGATTATGTTTGAGGGTAGAGGGTGGGGTTTGGGGAGGTGCAGGGGGGGGGATTGTGTACCAATGAGGGAGTTTTTCTTTTGCTTTTCAAGGAGAGGAGCAAAGGGGGGGAGGGGTTTGTGCGGGGAGAAGGGTGCAACAATGAATGAAAAAAATTTTTTAAAGTGCAGCTAGAGTACTCCTTGGAGGTAAAGATAATAATGGTCCATCTTACATACGTTGGGCTTGTTGCTAGGCTGAAGCTATTCCTTAAAGATGGAATCGTGCTTGGGAGGGTGGAGGATTGGCAGAAGAGTGGAAGCCCCTGAAGCAGATTGATTGACATATTGACTGCAGCAATGGGCTTGACTTTGTTAGGAATTGTGAAGATGGCACAGAATAGGACATGGTTCAGATTTGTTGCTTATAGGTATGCTATGAGTTGTACTTGACTTGATAATACCTAACAACAACAATGATCTTCTGAAATATAGATATCATAAATAAGACATGAAATCTGTAAACCTTCAGAATTAAAATTGTTTCCTAAACTACTCAGGTCCTACAGCACAAATACATTTAAGAATTATTAATCAAGGAGTGGAAGTGTTAACAGTTACAACAATTCACAATCTTATCTATTACACAGTTGATTTTGATTTGATTTCAATAATAAAATGTAGGGATTACAGAATGTTAGCTGGCTAAAGAAATTCTCAAGTCGTAGTACGTAAAGTATTGATAAGGGTATAAAGCATCTCTTTTCCCTCATATCCAAGTATGAAATGTAAATTATGTAGGATTAAGAAACAAACATGCAAAGGTGGTAGAAATAGGTAATGTAAAGTTATGTAGCAGAAGTGGCAGCCTCTGAAAACTCTATGGACTTTGAGAAACTACTATAGTTATAGAAAGGCTTCAGGACTTTTGTTCACAGGGTCGCTATGAGTCATATTCTACTCGATGGCAATCAACAGCAAGCAACAGTGAGAATCTGGTACAGTTTCAAGAAAAGATGTGTATAGCCAAGTAAACTTGGCAAGCATTTTAAGAATGTCTTCCTACTCCTTTCTGGCCCCAGCCCCAGAGTTGCTCTAGTCTCCATCACATCAGTAAGCATGGCAGTTTTGTTTTGTTTTGTTTTGTTTATAATGTTTTACTGTGCTCAATGTCAAGAAGACAAAGATTCTCACCACTGGACCAATTGGCAGCGACAAGATGGATGACGAAGAGATTGAGATTGCTCACAGCTTCAGTTTGCTTGGCTCCACAGTCAACACTCTTGGCACCAGCAGTCAGGAAATCAAAAAGCGTATCACGATGGGAAAGTCTGCTGTTAGGGACCTCTCTAAAGTACTCAGGAGCAACGGTGTCTCTCTGGAGACTAAGATGCACCTGATACAGGCCATGGTATTTGCAATCGCTTGTTATGCATCAGAGAGTTGGACAATGACTAGGGAGGACAGAAGGAGAGTGGATGCTTTTGAGCTGTGGTGCTGGAGAAGGGTACTGAATGTACCATGGACTGCCAGGAAAACAAACAGATTCATCTTGGAGAGGATTAAACCAGGCTACTCCTTGGAGGCAAGGATTCTGGGGCTTTGTCTGACCTACTTTGGACATGTTGCCAGGAGGGACGGGTCCTTGGAGAGGGACATCATGCTTGGGAGGGTGGAGGGTCAGAGCAGGAGGGGAAGACCCTCTATGAGATGGATTGATTCGGTGACTGGGGTAATCGGGATGGGCGTGTCAGGGGCAGTGTGGTTGGCACAGGATAGATCAGGGTTTAGGGCTGCTGTGCATAGGGTCGCTATGAGTCGCAAACGACTCGACGGCACATAACAACAACAACAATAGAAAATTTGGATTTCCATTTATTCATTGTTGCACATTTTTCTCCCTACACCCTCACCCCATTCACTTTAAAAAAAAAAACATTCATTGTTTCACATTCTACCCCCTCATTCTCCCATCCTCCTCCCCCATTCACTTTAAAAAAAAAAACATTCATTGTTTCACAATTTCCTCCCTCTCCCCTACCTCAGTCAACCTTGCTATGCATCTCTTATTCTGGACTGTTGCAAATAATACCTAAACATATATTCCATTTACACAGTTATTTCCCTCATCTGTTCCAATGCAGTCTTCAGTATTTACCCCCTCTTTCCTTGGTTTCCCCCCAGCCCCTAATGTCAGTCCTCTTTTCTAACAGTGGCATTATGCACTTTTTGTCTTTTTGTGACTGAGATATTTCACCCAGCATAATGTTTTCCAGGGTCACCCATTTTGTATAATATTTTATTAGTTCCTTATATTTCAGTGCTTCATAGTGTTCCATTGTGTGAATATACCACAGGTTCTCTGTCCACTCGTTTGTTGATGGGCACATGGGTTGTTTCCATGTCTTTGCCATTGTTAACAATGCAGCAATAAACATGGTTGTGCATGTATCTGTTTGGATGGCAGTTCTGCTTTCTTTAGGGTATATTCCCAGTAGTGAAATTGCTGGGTCAAATGGTATTTTTATTTCCAGCTTTTTGAGAAAATGCCCTACTGACTTCCATAGTGGTTGTTCTATTTTACACTCCCACCAACCATGAATAAGGCTTTCAATTTCTCCACAACCTCACCAGCATTTGTTGTTTGCTGTTCTGTTGAACTTTGTTATTGTGATTAAGGTGACATGGTATCTCACAGGTGTTTTGATTTGCATCTCTCTTAGAGCTAGGGGTTTTGAACATTTCTTATGTGTTTGTTCGCCATCTGAAAGTCTTTGATGAAGTCTGTTTATATCCAGGACCTATTTTTCAATTGGATTGTTTACCTTTATCTTGTTGAAGTACTGGAGTATTCTATAAATTCTGCGTATAAGTCCCATAACAAACATATAATTACCAAATCTTTTTTTCCCAATCTATGGATTTCCTTTTTACCCTGTTGAAGAAGTTTTTTTGATGTTCATAGGGATTTGATTCTTGGAAGATCCCCTCCATCTATTTTATTCTCTCCTCTTTGTAGGATTTTCATTATGCTTGAAAGACTGTTCATGCTGTGGCTTAAGGCTTCGAGAGTTCTTTCAAGCTTTTCTCTGATGAAGTTTATAGTCCTTGTTTTTACTCCTAGTTCTTTAATCCACTTTGAGCTGGTTTTTGTGTATTTTTGTGAGGTGTGGCTTTTGCTTGAGTTTTCTGCTGATAGTTTTCCAATTTTGCCAACACCATTTGTTAAAGAGGTTTTCATTTCTACACTTAAGTGATTTTATCTCCTTGTCAAGAATCAGTTGACCACAGGTAGATGAGCTAATTTCTGGGTTTTCAATTCTATTCCATTGATCTATGTGTCTGTCACTGTACCAGTACCACACTGTCTTGACCACCACCGCTGTGTAGTAGGATCTGAGGTCAGGGAGTGAAATGCCTCCTACTTTGTTTCTCTTTTTCAGGAGTGCTTTGCTTACTCGGGGTCTCTTTCCATTCCAGATGAAATAGTAAATTACTTTTTCCATCTCATTGAAGAATGGAATTGGTATTTGTATTTGGATTGCATTGAACTTGTAGATTGTCTTTGATAGAATTGTCATTTTCACAATATTGGGTCTTACTATCTAAGAGCATGTTATATACATCCATTTCTTCAGGTCTCTTTTTGTTTTTTAGTAATGTTTTATAATTTTCTTTAAATAGATATTTTTGTGTTTCTAGTAAGTTTACTACCATGTATTTAAACTTGTGGTTAGCTATTGTGATGGATATTGTGTTTCTTTTCCTTTTTTTTTATATTGTGTTTCTTATCTGCATTTCTGTATTCTCTTTTTCACTAGAAAAATCCAATTTATTTTTGTTGTTGTTATTGATCTTGTATCCTGCCATTGGTCAACTGTGTTTTCTTACTGAACTTTAGGATTTTCTAAGCATACTATCATATCATCTATTTATAGAGATAATTTTACCTCCTCTTTGCCAATTTGTATACATCTTATTTTCTTCTCTTGCCTTACTGCTATCGCTAAGACTTCCAATACAATATTGAATAGGAAAGGTGAAAGTGGGCATCCTTGCCTAGTTCCTGTTCTCAACGGGAATGCCCTTAAGAGGCATTGAGAATGTTGTTTGCTCTTGGCTCTTGGTGGTATTGCATATTTAATTTTTACTATGTTGAGGAAATTCCTCTCTATTCCTATTTTGTTGAAGAAACGGTGTTGGATTTAGTTAATGGCCTTTTCTGCATCAGTTAATAGAAATATGTGGCTCTTGTTCTTTGCTTGGTTAATGTGATGAGTTTTACAGATTTTCTCAGGTTGCACCATTCTTGCATAGTTATTATGAATCCCACTTGGTCATGGTAAATTATTAATTTTTTTATATACTGTTGGATTCTCTTGGCCAGAATTTTATTCAGGATTTTTGCATCTATGTTCATCAAAGATATTGGTCTATAGTTTTCTATTTGGTGGTGTTTTCACCTGATTTTGGAATCAAGGATATGTTTGCTTCATAAATGAGTCTGGGAGAATTCTTTTCTATTTTCTTAAATACATTATGTAGAATTGGTGACAGTACTTCTCTTAATGTCTGATCAAATTCACTTATAATACCATCTGGTCCAGGGCTTTTTATTTGTTGGAAGTTGTTTTATTACCTGTTCAATTTCTTCTTTTGTAATGGATCTGTTCAGATGTTCTATTTTGGTCTGTGTCAGTTTAGGTAGGGTGTATATTTCTAAGTATTTGTCGATTTCCTCTAGGTTTTCATATTTATTTGAGTATAGTTTTTCATGATATTCCATTGTTAGCCTTTTTTGTTTTCATTGGTTCTGTTGTGACATTACCCTTTTATCTCTTATTTAGATTATTTATATATTTTCTTTCTTTTCCTTTGTTAGTTTTGCTCATGGTTTGTCAATTTTATTGACCTTTTCAAAAAACCAACTCCTGGTTTTGTAGATGGTTTCAACTGTTTTTCTGTTTTCTATTTAATTTATTTCTGCCCTAATTTTTATCATTTCAGGCTTTTAGGGGTGTCAGATTTTCTCACGATTCTTTTTCAACTTGTTGGAGGTGTTGGTTTAGTGAGTCAGTTAGCATTTTTCTTGTCTTTATATGTGTTTAGTTATTTCTATAAACTAACCTCTAATTACTCGTTTGGCTGTTTCCCAGAGGTTTTGGTAACTTGTGTTTTCTTTGTCCTTTGTTTTAAGAAACTATTTAATTTCATTTTTAATTTCTTTTAGTACCCACTCATGTTCAAGCAAGGTATTGTTCAGCTTCCAAATGTGTGGCTTTTCTCCTTTAGTTTTGTGGTCTGAGAAGATACTTTGATATCTATAATTTTTAAGTTATAGATGCTTGCTTTGTGGCCTAAAATGTGATCTATTATTGTGAATGCTCCATGCACATTGAAGAAGGTGGACTGTGGTTCCTTGGGATGTATTAGCCTGTATTTATCTATGAGCATCTTTGTTGAGTTTCTTTCTGGTAGTTCCATCTTTTCTTGAGAGTGGCATATTGAAGTGTCCTATTTCTATAGTGTTGATTTCTTTTGTCATTTCTGTTAATTCTTGCTTTGTATATTTTGCAGTTCCATCATTTGGTGCATAGATATTGATTATGGTTTTGTCCTCTTGATCTATTGAAACTTCAAACATTATATAGTGACCTTCCTTGTCCTTTGGGATGGTTTTTGCACTGAAATATATTTTATCAGAGATTAATATTGCTACTCTTGCATTTTTCTGATTGTCATTTGCTTGGTAAATTTCTCTACCTTTTCATTTTTAATCTTTCTTTATCTTTATGTTTCAGGTGTGTCTCTTATAGACAGCATATTGAAGGGCTTTGTTTTTTTTATCCAATCTGCTACTCCTTTTCTTTTTGGTGGTACATTTAAACCATTCACATTCTGTGTATCTATTGAGAGGTAAAGGTTTATTGCTATCATTTGGTTGAGTCTTTTGCCAATTTTGTAATTGGGTTATTAGTAATTTTCTTCTGGAAGCCCAAGAGTATTCTATAAACTTTCATTATGAGACTCTTGTCTGAGTTGAAAAAAGGTTTTGATGCACACAGGGATTTACTCCTTTGAAGATTCCATTCATCAGTTTTATCCTCTTCAGATTCTGCATTTGGCAGTCTCTTTATACCATAAACTAAGGCTTCTAAGCTATGATCCCACTTTGTCTCTTATGAACTTTATGATTTGGGCCTTAAGTCCAGGTCTTAAGATCTACCAGCCAACAGTTTTTGATCAGATTTGTACTCAGTTGTTGTTATTGTTGTTCTTATGTGCTGTTGAGTCTCCTGCAACTAATAGCTACCCTATGGACAATGGCTCTGAGCCCTGCCCTGTCCTGAGCCAGTCTCACTGACTCCAACATACCTACCACCATTGTCCTATTTACTCTATCAGTCCACCTCATCCAAGCTCTTCCTCTCCTGTGCTGTTCCTCCACCCTTCTGAACATGGTGCCCTTCTCCAAGGATTGCTCCCTTGTGGTCACATGCCCAAAGTATGTGAGATGAAGTTTCAAAATCCTAGCCTCCAAGGAGAAACTTGGTTTCACCCTCTCTAAGACAGACCTATTTGATTTGTTTGTGGTCCTTGGTATGTTCAAGACTCTTCTCCAGCACCACAACTCAAAGGGCACAGTTCTTCTTCTGTTATCTTTATTCATTGTCCCACTCTCTGATGCATAACAATTACTTGCAACAATCATGGCCTGGATCAGCTGTACCTTAGTCTCTAGACTGGCATCATTATTTCTCAGTACTCCAGAGACATCCCTGACAGCAGATTTTCCCATCTTTTGATTTCCTGACTGCTGGTGCTAAGAGTGTTGATTGTGGAGCTGAGCAAGCTGTAACTATTAACAACCTCTATCTCTTCTCCATCTATCATAGTGCTGCCAATTGGCCCAGCGGCGAGAATCTTTGTTCTCTTGATGTTGAACTTCAGTCCATATTGAAGCTTATAGTCCTTGACTTTCTGCAGCAAGAGCTTCAGGACCAGTGTCAGCAAGCAAGGTTGGTCATCTGCATAACATAGGTTGTTGATGAGTCTTCCTCCAATCCTGATGTCACATTCTTTCTCATAAAGCCCAGCCTCCTGAGTGATCTGTTTTGCATATAGATTGAAAAGGTATAGAGACAGGATACATCCTTGATGTCCTTCCTTCCTGATTTTGAACCATGCAGTGTTTCCTTGCTTTGTTCTGAGGACTGCTTCCTGATCCAAGTATAGATTTCATATAAGCACAATCAAGTGTTCTGGGGTTCCCGTTCTTTTCAAGGTTAACCACAGTTTATTATAATCCACGTAGTCAAATGCTTTTGTACTGTATTCATCTCAGTTACCTGCTTAGTAGAAGAAACTGGTATGAAAATTTTACATCAGGGCCTTGGTGCATTATAAAGCTATTCATTCATTTTTTAACGATCATTTTCAATTGAAAATTAAGATTATGATAATGTCTAAATAATGTACTGTGAAAATAAATATAAATTTAAAAAATAAGCTAGAATAAGGAAGGCAATGGATTTATAACTGCTCATTCTAATAATATATCATGGCATGGAGGAGAAATAGTGGAACTGTATCCACATTTATAATATTCTTCTTACCAAAACCATTTATGGAAAATAGGAACTGCATTGGAACATGTATCTCTGGATTGGAAAT
>NW_006399774.1:24030774-24047900 GCF_000299155.1 Elephantulus edwardii
AATAAAAGTACTTAATATTATCTTATAGATGAGAAAGAACTATATTGAAGAGAGCGCAGTGTGACAGTTTGTTGCTTTTTTTCTTTACTGTTATTTTCCCGGAAGAATTTAACACAGAGTTCATCTCCACAGTTTATGAAAAGCCAAGTGAAGTTCTTAGACCTGGGTCCATCATATTTATTAATTGTAATATTAATAACTTAAAAGATATGATGGATCCAGGTCTAAGAACTTCACTTGGCTTTTTAAAAATTGTTATATTAATAATACATAGAGAGAGACCAGTTGGCCTAGTGGACAGAAAGTGATGCTGCCAAGGCGAAGGTGGTTGACTGTAATCCACGCCCTCAGGCCTGTTTTCGATGGTTTCTGGTCAAACGTTCTTCTAGGTCGTATAGCCCTGGTCTGTCCATTCGCTGTACTTCTGGTTGCTGTGAAGCTGAACACTGTGACACTGATGTCAAATGCAATAATGGCCACCCATGCGGACAGTGTTTGGTGGAGCTCCCCAAATAAAACAAGCTTGGAAGCAGGAGTGGCATCCACTTCTGTAAATAGCCTGCCTCTGGAAACCCTATGAACCTATAGAAAGGATGAAAGTCATGCAAGTGTTGAGGACTTTCATTCATAGGGTCGGTATGAGTCATTTACGACTCGATGGCACTTAACAATAAGAACAACAATATTAATAATAATTTATTTGAATAATCATAATAGCATTTGTGATAAATTCCAAAAGGGTGAAAAGTTAAAATATTTCTAACAGTAAATGCTACAGAAAAAGAAATCTGCTACTTTCTACATTTTCCAAATTTCTTTCTTTTCAACTCTTCCAAAATGCTAGCTAAAGGGCAAAATAAAGCAACAACAACAAAAATGTGTTTCTACTCAAGAAATGTAAAAAAGAAAGAAAGAAAGACATGTTAAAATAAACAGAGATTTCTTGGTCAGTTTTTCTTTCCAAAAATTAAAAAAAAAGTGAAATCACATATGATAACTATTAATGTTCCCTTTCCAGATTATGAAACATGGTATTCATAAACAATTTATAAATTGATGAGGGAGACTGAAACTACTTACAGTGCTGAGAATTGTGGGGTCCAACAGAAGCTCCACAAAATGACTGTGGTTTGGTGAGGAACAGTAAAGGGAAACATAGACCCCCATTTCCAGAACCACAAGCATTGTTCTATTCCAGTGAACAGGGTTGGTGAGACACCTTCATTGCATTTCCCCTTAAACTCAACTTCTACAGCTGCTGGCACCACTGTGCTCTCTGTCACTGTGGGTGAAGTTGAAGACTGGATTTTATAGTTGATGAATCTGGACTTCATTGTGCTCTTTCCTACTTTATGTTTGTTTGTGATGGGTTCCCCCCGCAGTATCTCAGCAGATCACATTCTGTTGTCCCCCTGTGTTTCACCAGATCACATTCTTACCTGTACTTCACCATAACTCGTGGACTTTATTGTTTTCTCCAATTTTTTAAAACTCTTTTATATCCGTTTGCATACATTGTGTTTCACACACTCCTCCATTCACATTGTGTTTCATACGATTATTCCCATATACTGTGTTTTATAAAATTAAACATCTTGAAGGATATGTACATGTACAGCCAAGCACAATCAATAAGAGTGCATCTGAATTCCAAAATCAATCTCCATAATAGTCTATGTGTTTCCTACTGCCAAAGGGGCCCTTTAGAGTAGTGAGAGAAGATCTTCACCCTGAAACCCACAGCGTCCCTTTTCAGCAGGAAGTAGCTAAGAGAATACGCCGTCCCCTTTTCCTTATGACTCAGGGTGAAGTCTCTCTCAGGGAGGAGTGATAGGGAATGGGAAAGGACACACTGACAAAGAAGATTAATCAGAACTGGCTTTGACAAGCACTGTGGCATTTGGACAAGAACAAACTGGGAGGAGGGTAGAGAGAATAGTGCAACAATGAATGAGTGGAAGCCCAAAATCTCTGTAAATGTTTATGAAAATTAATAAAATATAATTATAGAAAAAAAAATTAAACATCACTGATCCATGTC
Organism: Elephantulus edwardii; assembly: GCF_000299155.1. NCBI lineage: Eukaryota > Metazoa > Chordata > Mammalia > Macroscelidea > Macroscelididae > Elephantulus > Elephantulus edwardii. The sequence goes on from NW_006399774.1 coordinate 24,032,816, forward strand.
CACCATTACCCCCCTTTTCAGGCCCCCCTGGATCTCTATAGCCAAATGTCCATCAAAAATACATGGATTGAGAAGCTGTGGTTAAATTAACTCTATGGAATACTATGTAGCGCTCAGAAACAATGACTTTGAAAAAATACTATATAACATGGAAGAGTCTGGAAAGTCTAATGCTGAGTGAACTAACTCAGTCTCATAAGGACAAACATGGCATAAAAGCTTTGTTGTGAAGACAGAAGGATAACCAGTCACACACACACACACACACACGCACATATACATATACACACAAAGGTCCAAAGGGAGAAGGGGTAGGAGAAAGGTCACTGGGGGGATTCTCAAGGATGCAGAGTTTGGGGGCAGGGGCGAGGGTGAGGGAGTTAGGAGAGATCCTTCAAATTACTTTTATTTATGACAGATGATTGAAAGGCTCATTTGTACTCAGTTATGAAAACCTTATTTATTAAATTCCCATTATTTTAAGCATTATGCATACAGTTGTAGACAAGGAAGATGAAATCTTTCAATGAGTTTAAAAACTCCACATGAGCTGCTTGAATCCACCAGATGCTCTGCTGGAGAAGGAGGGACAATCTCCTCCTGTACCAGTCAGATCTGATTTGATGGTGCGCACACACATGCACACACACACACACACACACACACACACACACAAAGATAATTTTTTAAAAAAATATCCACATGAAATGAATGCAACATAAATGTGCACTAAGTAATACAGAACACATTCCTGAGATCTCTCACCAAGATTAGGATTGAGATGCTTGGAAATGTCTTTACGAGGAAGGGTTAGTGAAGTTGAAGCCTGCAATCTGAGTGGGAGTTAGATGTCTTGTGAAAGGGAAGATGCTTTGGAATCAGTAACTCTTCGTATGTCTAGTGGTGGAGAATTGGCTGGCACTAGTCCTCAAGCAGGTAACTGTTAACTAAAAGCTTGGAGGTCTGAATGCACCCAAGGCATTTGACAAAAAAGGTCAGCAACACACCTAGAAAACCAGCCACCGAAAACTCTGTGGGGCATGGTTTTTCTCTGTCAATATGAGTTGCAGTGACTTGAAATAAAACCGAAGGCTTTACCAGGTTAACTGGTGGAAGACAATTTTCTTTTTCTTTTCCTTTTTTTTGTAAAAGATTTATTTGGGTGAAAGTTTATAGAGAAAATGAGTTTTCCATTCAGTTTTTTCCAGAAATTTATACTACAAAGCCTGAAGAAATTACTTTAAAGGCTGCAATAATATATCTATTTTATACTGTGCTATTTCAAGTTTAGCTAACAGTATATAGGTTTTTAAATGTCTGAGTTGGCAGAATTACGCCTAGAAAGTATGTGTTGCTATTTTGTACCACTGAGTTAGAATCGTCCTATAGCGGACCCTTCATTGGGTTTTCAAAGACAATCCACAGAAGGAGATTGCCTATCATTTGCCCATGGAGCAACTGGTTTAATACAACCACATGCCTTCCAGTGTGAAGCAAAGCTTCTTATCACTAGGCCATCAGAGCTCCCTAGAAAGTATATATTAGGGTAGAATTAATTATAAAGTCTTATTGTCTTACTTGTTTCACCTCATATAATTTGGATATGTAGTTAGGAAGGGCCAGTCCTTGGAAAAGAGCAGCATGCTTGGAAAGGCAGAAGATCATAAAAATAAAAGATACTTAATAAGGTATATTGACACAGGTTACAGTGAGCTCCAGGATATCAGATACTGTGAGGATGGCCCAGGACAGGACAAGATTCAGATCTGTTGTTCATAGAAGTAATTGACTTGACAGCTCCTAACATGCAGAAGTCTGGGCTTTATGAGGAAGAATGTGGCATAAGGATTAGAGGATGACTTATCAATCACCTGCATTATGCAGACACCATAACCCTGCTTGCTGAAACTGAGGAGGACCTGAAGAATTTGTGGGAGAGGGTCGGACACTGTAGTCTGCAATATGGATTGAAGCTCAACATCAAGAAGACAAAGATTCTCACCACTGGGCCAATTGCCAGATCCTGATATATGGAGAAGAGATTGAAATAGTTAACAATTTTAGCTTGCTCTGGTCCACAATCAATGCCCTTGGCACCAGCAGTCAGGAAATCAAAAGATGAATTGTATTAGGAAAATCGGCTCTCAGAGACTTCTCCAGAGTCCTGAAGAAAAATTATGTCAGTATAGAGAATAAGGTGCATCTGATCCAAGCCATGGTCTTTGCAATTACTTGCTGGACAATGACTAAGGATGACAGAAGAAAAATCTATGTTTTTGAGTTGTGGTGCTGAAAAGAGTATTGAACATACTGTGGACCAACAAGAGAACAACTGTTTGTTCTGTCCAAAACCAAGCTGCTCCTTGGAGGCAAGGATTTTGAGGCTCCATCTCACATACTTTGGCATGTGGCCATGAGGGACCAGTCCTTAGAGAATTGTATCATACTTCAAAGAGTGGAGGAACAGTGCAGGAGAGGAAGACCCTGAATGAAATGACTTGACACTGTAACTGGGGTAATGAGGGTAGCTGTGTCAGAGACAGTGAGATTGGCTGAGGATAGAGCAGGGTTTAGAGCTATTGTGCTTAAGATCAGTATGAGTGGTAGTTGACTCAGTGGTATACAACAAAAATAATAACAATGCAAAAACTACCTTACTAATTACATGATAAAGTTGTATAAGACTCTCATAATAAAGTGAAAAAACCCCACATCTGGCTAGTATTACATTTACTACATTGTAGAGACTGTTCTATCCTTTTCCTTGCCTGCAATTTTCTTCTAGTCTTTATTCTGTTTATTGGCCATGTTCTATTATCCCTACCTCACAGCCTCACACAGTGTTTCTCTCTAGAATATGTGCCTGATCTCCCTCCATGTGAAATGTTGATGTTCCTCCTCCCTCCCATCATCATCACTCTCCATTCCTGTAGGTCTCTATTGTGAATCTATAATAAAACCACTTAGAGTTGTTGGTTTGTTGAGTTGTTTTTGTTGTTATTTTTTTTAAGACACTACTTAACTCAGAATTTTTGTTACATTTTTCTGGGTTTGTCCCCAACTGTGTCATTTTTTTTTTTCATAAAAATTTTATCATCAGAAATACTTGTAATAACAAGAAACATGACTTTTCTTGTTTATTACTGTATTACCGCTCCAGGTTCTGAAACAAACCTTTTGATCACAATAGCAAATTGTCCAACATAGCAGAAGAAAATGAATTCCCTAAAGGGAAAGGTATTAGAAATACAAAAAGGACACAATAATAGATTTTGGCATGCATGTGAGATGACACACTCAGGACAAGTTTTCTCTGTTACACACAGGTTCTCCACGGGATAGAGATGACTCACTGATGGCTAGCATCAATGACAACAAAATATATAACCAGTGAGAGGCTGATGGAAACATAAAGTTTGGATCAAGCAAAAAAGGGTGAACATAGATAAAGATGGCATCTATCACCTTTAGTAGATCTGTGTGTGCATTATGGAAAATTAACATTATATGTCTCATACCGAGCCATTTCATGGGCACCCTTCTAAAAGCTTCAAGATTAACTAGAAAGTAAAGAATTTTATAGACGAAACAACAACCTACCTCCCAGGGAGAGCTATATTCCAATTACTAATTAGGGAAGAATAGAAAACTCACTTAGGAACACAGTTGGAAGGGTTTCATGGAAAACTAGCTTGGACTCAGATAGTGGAACATTGGTCACCTGTGATATTTAAAAACTAAATTGGGCTGTCTGAATATGCATTTCAGAACTGCAGCTGAAGCCGCCCAATAAAAATATTTAAAAAGTTGTCACATTACCAGACTGTCTCTATAAATCAACAACATATTCTTCAGTCATCTTTTATCCATATTTTCTTAGTTTTGAGAAATTTTGTGGACTTTGAACATATATTGCTATTAATACAATAGTGTTAAATATTAACTTCTTTTTCTCTAGTAAAACTCTACACATTGTGAAGGAATGTTAAAGTACACAGGGAAAATAGATAAATATTTAAAATTCGTATTAAGTTCAGAAAAGTGACAAAAACTTACTTAGACGGTTCCTTTTTTATTGGCTGATGAAAGCATAAGAAATAGTACTTTTGCATGGCCATAGTGTATGTATATTGGCTTTCTTTGGTTTTCAAATTACACTTGAAATTAGAAATGCCTTTCCCTACTGAGCTCTAGTGGCTTAGTTGGTAGTGTTACACTACCAACTCAAAGATGAGCTGTTTAAATCCTCCAGTTACTAAAAAAAGAAAAAGATGGGCAATTTCTTCCTTGTAATTTACTGCCTGTAATAACTTGCTGTTGTTACCATAGAGTCAGAACTGACCCATAGCTGACCTTCCAGTGGGTTGTCATAGTTAATTGTACTGGAGGAGATTGCCTATCCATCTTCCATGGAGCAGCTGGTGGATTCAAATTGTGCGCCTTTGGGATTGAAGCTCAGCTTCTTACCACTAGGCAACCAGAACTCTAGAGCTCCCCTCAACCATGTGGATTGACACAGTGACTGCTGCAATGGACTGGAGTGTGTCAGAGATTGTTAGGACAGCATAAAATAGGACAGGGTTAAGATCGAGTGTTCATAGGGTCACTCACTACGAATTATACTCAACTCAATGGCACCTAACGACAATAAGAAGCTAGGCTACTTATCTATTTACTACCATGTGGCCTGGGCCAATTCTCAATCACACTAACACAGGTCTAGTAAAAATGATATACAAGTTTTATACAATCTCAGTACAAATACCAACTCCATTTTGGAAAGCCAATATACATACATTATGGCCATGCAAAAGTACTATTTCTTATGCTTACATCAGCCAATAAAAAAGGAGCCGTCTAAGTAAGTTTTTGTCACTTTTCTGCACTTAATACGAATTTTCAATAATATCAGTTTTCCCTGTGTACTTTAACATTCCTTCACAATGTGTAGAGTTTTGCTGGAGGGTCAATCTGAATCAATAGAAATGAGCAAGTGACTGAGCGGAAACATGGGTAGGAAATGTTTTTTCCAGTTGGAGAAGTGTTTTGAAGTGCATAAGGATTTTATTTTTAGAAGGTCCTATTCATCTATTTTATCCTCTCCTGGTTGTATATTTCATTATGCTTAGAAGTCTATTCATGTAGTAGATTGACTTCTAGAGTTTTCCTTGTTTCTCTTTTTATAGTCTTCAGTTTTGCTCCTAGGTCCCTGATCCACCTTGAGTTGAATTTTGTGTTTAGTGTGAGTTGTGGGCCTCACTTCAGTTTTCTGCAGATGGTTTTCCAATTTCCCCCCTTTATTAAAGAGGCTGTCATTTCTCCACTTAATTGATTTTCTTCTTTGCAATGATCAGTTAACCATAGGTAAATGAGTAGATTTCTGGGTTCTTGATTTCATTCCATTGAACTTTGTGCTGTCATATCAGTACCATGTTGTCTTGATTACTACGATGGAATAGTAGGATTGGAGATCAGGGAGTGTGATACCTATTACTCTGTTTTTCTTTTTTCAGAATTACTTTGCTTATTTGGGGTCTCTGTTCCAGACAAAATTGGAAATTGCCTTTCTTACCTCTTTGAAAAATGGAATTGGTATTTGTACTGAGATTGTATTAAACTTATATATCGTTTTTACTAGACCTGTATTAGTGTGATTGAGAATTGGCCCAGACCACAGGGTAGTAAATAGATAAGTAGCCTAGCTTCTTGTTGTCGTTAGGTGCCATTGAGTTGAGTATAATTCGTAGTGAGTGACCCTATGAACACTCGATCTTAACCCTGTCCTATCTTGTGCTGTCCTAACAATCTCTGACACACTCCAGTCCATTTCAGCAGTCACTGTGTCAATCCACGTGGTTGAGGGTCTTCTTCTCCTTCACTATCCCTCTACCTTCTGAAGCATGATGTGCCTCTCATAGGAATAGCCTCTCCTGGTAACATGCCCAAAATATGTGAGATGAGGTTTTATCATCTTTGCCTTCAAAGGTCACTCTGGCTACACCTTCTCCAAGATTTAACTATTCATTCTTTTGGCAGTCCATGGATCTTAATTGTCCTCATGTGAACCCAGTGTCTAGACCAAGAGACAGCTGTGCAAACAGAGCAAGGGCACGCTGTTGTTATGTGGCACTGAGTTGCCAGAAAGGTTTCTATAAGAGCTGTCTTTTTCTCCATACCTATCCAATCTGCTGTGCTCTGTCAAGCTGGAACCGGCCCGTAGCTGACCTTCCACAGGACATTGCTCATCTTCTCACCGAACAGCTAGTGGATTCAAGGTGCATGCCTTTGGATGTCAGTGTGGTTTCTTACACTAGTACCCTTCTCTACATCTATTCAATCTGTATGCTGAGCAAATAATTCATGAATCCAAATCTTTTTAAAGAAAATTGCGGCATTGGGATTAGGGGGGGAGACTCATCAACATCCTGCATTATGCACAACCGTGTTTGTTAAAAGTGAAGAGGACTTGAAATGCTTACTGAAGATCAAAGACTACAGGCTTGGGTATAAGTTAAATTATCTTAACAACAAAAAAACAGAAGTCCTCAACACTAGGCCCAAAAAGCATCATCATGACGTTGTTGTTGGGTGCCATCAAGTAGAATTAGACTCATGATGTTGTTGTTATGTGCTGTTGAGTTGCCTGTGACTCACGGTGACCCTATGTACAACAGCTCTGAACCCTGCCCTATCCTGAGTCAATCTCATCATCTCCAATAGGCCCAATCGCACTTCTTCAGTCAGTGAGTCAATCCATTTCATTCTGGGTCGTCTTTTCTTGCGCTGTCCCTCCACCTTCCAAGCATGATGTTCCTCTTCAAAGACTGGTTACTCCTAGCCACGTGCCAAAAGCATGTGAGATAAAGCTTCAAAATTCTTACCTCCAGGGAGCAGCCTAGTTTCACCCTCTCAAGGATGGACCTGTTTGTTCTCCTGGCAGTCCACAGTATGCTCAACTTTCTTCGTCAACACCACAACTCAAAGGCATCTATCTTTCTTCGGTCATCCTTAGTCATTGTCCAGCTTTCTGATGCATAGCAAATAATTGTGAAGACCATGGCCTATATCAGGTGCACTTTAGTCTCAGACTTACATTCTTGCTCTCCAGTACTCTAAAGACAGCTGACTTTCCCAGTGTAATTTGTCTCTTGATTTCCTGACTGCTGGTGTCAAGAAAGTTGATTGTGGAACCAAATAAGCTGAAGTCATTCATTACCTCGGTCCTTTCCTCATTTATCATGGTGCTGCCCATTGGCCTTCTGGTAAGAATTTTTATCTTAGTGATGTTGCGCTTCAATCTATATTCAAGGCTGCAGTCTTCGACCTTTACGGCAAGTGCTTTGGGTCCTCCTCAGGTTCGGCAAACAAGTTTCTGTCGTTTGTATAACGCAGGCTGTTGATGAGTCTTCCTCCGATCCTGAGACCACAGTCCTCCTCATAAAGCCCAGCCTCCCAAATGATCTATTCTGCATAAGGACTGAAAAGGTGTGGAAACAGGGCGCATCCTAGATGCACACTTTCCTAATCATGAATCATGCAGTGTTTTCTACACTATGCTGACTATTGCTTCCTGGTCAAGTATAGGTTTTGCATGAGCACATCCAAATGTTCTGAGATTCTTATTTTTCTCAAGGTTAACCATAATTTGTTGTGACACACACAGTCAAATGCCTTTGCATAGTCTATGAAACACAGATAGCTATTCGTCTGATACTTTTGGTCAAAATCCATCTAACGTTGGCTATGATGTCCCTAGTGCCATGACCTCTTCTAAACCCAGCCTGCACATCTAGCACTTTTATGCTGATGCATTTTTCCAGCTGTTTTTGGATAATCTTCAGCAGGATCTTGCTTGTATGTGATATTAGTGATAGTGTTTGATAATTTCCACACTCTGTAGGATCTTTTTTCCCCCACATGGGAATAAATATAGATCTCTTCCAGTCCATTGGCCAGGTAGTTGTCCTACAGATTTCTTGCCATAACCTGGTGAGTGTGTACAGGGCAGCATCTGTTTGTTGAAATACGTCAGTTGGCATTCCATCCATTCCTGAAGCCTTGTTTTTTGCCAGTTCCTTCAGAGCAGCTTAAATTTCCTCCTTCATCACTATAGCTTCTTGATCACATATTGTTTCATGAAATCCTTCTGTGTCAGACAATTCTTTTTGGTACAGTGACTGTACACTCCCTCCATCTTCTTTTGATGCTTCCTGGGTCATTCAGCTTTCTGACTTTAGATATCTCAGCTTAAGTAATGCTGAGTGGATTCATCCTTTTTGATTTTATGACTCCAGCTCTTCGCACATTTGGTTATAGTATTTTGCTTTGTCTTCTCAAGCTGTCCTTTGAAATCTTCTGTTCAGTTCCTTGACTTATTCATTTGTTCCCTTTGCTTTGGCTTCTTGGCACTCTAGTGCAATATTCAGCATCTCTTCTGACATCCACCTTGGTCTTTTCTCCCTCCTCTGTCTCTTTAATGTCTTTTTGCACTCCTTGTGGATGATATTTTTAATATCTTCCCTCAGCTCATCTGGTCTTTGCTCATTAGTATTCAAGGCCTCAAATCTATTCCTGAAACGGTCTTTAAATTCTGGTGGTATAGATTCAAGGTCAAACTTTGGTTCCTGTGGATCTAATTTTATTTTCTTTAGCTTCAGTTTGAACTTATGTAAGACTAATTGATGATCTGTTCCACAATCAGCACCTGGCCTACTGTTTACAGCTGATACTGAGTTCTCCAGCAATTTCCCACAAATGTAATCAGTCTGATTCCTGTGTGGATCATCATGTGAAGTCCATGCGTAGAGCTGCTGTTTACGTTTCTTGTAAAAGATATTAGTAATGAATACATCATTGATTATGAGGAATTCTATCATTCGATTTCCAGCCTCATTTCTGTCACCAAGTCTGTGTTTTCTGACTACTGATCCTCCTTCCCTATTTCCTACATATGCATTCTAGTCACTCATTATTATCAAGGTTTATTGGTTGCATGTGCAATCGATTTCTGACTGCAAAAGTTGGTAGAAATCATCTTTTTCCTCTTCTGTGGCCCTGGTTGTTGGGGCATATATTTGAATGGTAGTGGTATTAACAGGACATCTTTATATGTTTATGAATATTATCCTGTCATTCACAACCTTGTATTTCAAGATGGATGTAGAAATGATCAACAACTGTAACTATCAACAACCCTTTGAAATAGTTCAGTTCTTTCATTTCTACATGTTTTCCCTTAGATTTGGCCTCTCAATGATCCAGTGCAATCTTTACAGTCTCTTCTGACATCCATTTATAATTTTTCCTTCTCCTCTGTTTTTGTTATGTCCTTTTTCTTTCTTCGTGGAAGATATCCTTGGTATTATTCCACAATTCATCTCGTCTTTTATCATTGGTGTTCAATGACTCAAAACTATTCTTAAGATGATCATGAAATTCTGATGGAATTGATTTAAGATTGCATCTTGGTTCCCATGGACTTATTTTCATTTTCTTCGGCCTCCATTTGAATTTGCGTATGAATAATTGATGACTTGACCCACAATCTGACCCCGGCCTACTTTTGACTGTCAATATTGAGCTTCTCTAATGATTTCTTCCACAAATGTAGTTAATGTGATTTATATTTAGCCCATCAGGTGAAATCCGTGTGTAAAGGAATCTTTTGTGTCTTCTAGAAAAAAATAATTTGCAATGAATAAATCATTGTAAATATAACATTCAATAATTCTATTTCCAGCTTCATTTCTATCACCAAGCACATATTTTCCAACTACTGTTCCTTCTTCACTGTTTCTACTTTTGCATTCTAGTCACCAATTATCATTAACGTATCCTGATTGCACGTTCAGTCAATTTTAAACTGCAAAATTTCATAAAAATTCTCAATTTATTTCACTTTGACTCTAGATGTAGGAGCATGTATTTGAATAATAGTCGTGTTAGTGAGTCTTCCTTGTATGTGTATGGGCAGCTTGGGAAGATAAAGCAAAGTTTTATAATGAAATATGCAGAGAGCTGGAATTGGAGAAGAAAAAGGAAAGAATTCACTCTTCTTTTCTCAAGCTGAGAGAACGGAAAAACAAATTTAAGCCTCGTGTCACAATATTGAACGATACTATGGGCAATATATTGAATAACCCAGAGAGCCTCAAAAGAAGATGGAGGAAATACATACAGGAACTGTATTGAGGTCAGATGGATCATGGCTGAAAGTAAAGCATACCAGAAGAATACCTATTTGTACTTTTTTGACTATGCAAAGGTGTTTGACTCTGTGAATCATGAAAGGTTGTGGCTGACATTGAGGAGAATGGGAATCCCAGAGCACTTGACTGTGCTCGTGGGGAACCTATAACTAAATCAGGAGGCTGTTGTGCAAATGGAGCAAGGGAGCACTGCATGGTTTGGGATGGGAAAAGGATTGTGCTAGGGTTGTATTCTCTCTCCATATCTGTTAAATCTATATGCTGTACAATTCATTTGAGAAGCTGGACTTGATGAAGAGGAGAGTGGCATCAGGGTTGGAGGGAGACTCATCAGTAACCTGCATTACATAGATGGCATAACCTTGCTTTCTGAAAGTGAGGAGGACTAGAACCACTTGTTGCAGAAGATCAAAGAATGCATCCTTCAGTATGGATTGATTCTCAATACTGAGAAAACAAAGATCCTTACCACTGGACCAATAGGCAGTATCATGGTGTGTGAAGAGGATATTGAAACTGTCAAAAGCTTCATCTTGCTTGGACCCACAATTAACACCCTTAGTATGAACAGTCAGGAAATAAGTAGATGTATTGCACTGGGAAAAATCTGCAGTTAGGGACTTTTCCAAATTATTGAGGAGTAGTGATGTCAATTTGAGGACTAAGATGTGTCTGATCCAGGCCATAGTCTTTCCAATTACTAGCTATGCATATGAGACCTGGACAGTGAATACGGATGCGAGAAAAAGAATTTACTTCTTTGAGCTGTGGTGTTGGAAAAGAGCACTGAACATCCCACAAATGGCCAAAAAAACAAATCGATATTTCTTGGAGAGGGTGCAGCCAGAGTGCTCTTTGGAGACAAAAATGATGAGGCTTCACCTCATTCTTTGGACATGTTGCTAAGAGGAGCTATTCCTTGGAGAAGGACATGATGTTGGGAAGGGTGGAAGGTCAGTGAAGGGATGGAAGACCCTCAGCCAGATTGATATGCTGATTGCTTCAGTGGGCTCTTGTACGTCAGAAAGTGAGAGGACAGTGCAGGATAGGACACCGTTCAGATTGTTTGTTCCTAGGGTTGTTATGAGTCATGCTCAACTTGAGGACACCTGAAAACAACAACAACTATATAACTATATGTGGTGGTGGGTGGGACTGTCACCTAATTTGTTATCTGAATAATGGGAAAGGTCTCTTATCTGCTTTTTTGGACAAAATGCTTGTCTGTCAAATACTACTCAAGAGTTGACCATCCAAATGAAAACATACTAGGGAGGAGGACTGGCCATCCACTTCCAAAATAACAGGCCTCAGAAAACCCTATGCACAATACAGCACTTAGAGTAAACTAGCAGATATGGCCCCAGAGGGAAGCCCTTCTTACTGGGAACCATAAAGAAGGAGGAGCAACTTCAAACAGACACTACTGATTGGAATATGACATGTAAGAAATTTGAGTGTAGAAAAATATTAAATTGTTAAGGAAGAAACAGAACACACAAATATTTACATACTAGACATTGTTGTTGTTAGGTACCATTGAGTCAAGTACAACTCCTAGTGACCCTAGAAACAAATGATCTAAACTCTGTTCTCTCCTGTGCTATACCCACACTTCCTGACACACAAGAGCCCATTGCAGCAGCCACTGTGTCAACCAACCTGGTTGAGAGTCTTTCTCTTCTTCAGTGACACTTCACCCTTGGAAACATCCAAGGAATAGCCCCTCCTAGCAAAATACCCAAAGCATGTGAGACAAAGCCGCATCATTCTTGCCTCCAAAGACCACTCTGGCTGTACCCTCTCCAAGACATCTCTGTTTGTTCTCTTGGCTGTCCACAGGATGTTCAGTGCTCTTCTCCAACACCACAGCTCAAAGGTGTCAATTCTTTTTCTGTCATCCTCATTCAATGTCCAGCTCTCAAATGGATAGCAAGTAATCAGAAAGATTATGAAGCAGCTGGACTCTATGAAGAGGATTGTGGCATCACTATTGGAGGGAGACTCATCAATAACCTGCATTATGCAGATGACACATCCTTGCTTGCTGAAAGTGAAGAGGACTTCAAGCACTTGTTGCAGAAGATCAAGAAATGCAGCCTTACCTGTGGACCAATAGGTAGAGTAATGATGGATGGAGAAGAGATTGAAACTGTCAACAGCTTCATCTTGCTAGGATCCACAATTAACATCTTTGGCACCAGTGAGGAAATAAGGAGGCACATTGCATTGGGAAAAATCTACGTTTAGGGACCTCTCCAAATTATTGAGGAGTAATGATGTAAGTTTGAGAATTAAGGTGCATCTGATTCAGGCCATAGTCTTTCTGATTACTTGCTTTCTGTGGTTTTTACTAGGTGTTAGTGAAATGAAATGGATTGGCATGGGACATATTTAATCAGATAATCATATGATCTACTATGCTAGAAATGAAAAGGTGAGAAAAAGTTGGTTAGGACTCATAGCAACCCTATAAACAATAAATCTGAACCCTGTCCTATCCTGTGCCGTCCTAAAAAAAGATTGCCATACTCTGGATCACTATATAGTTACAATGACCTAATATCTACTAAGAAAAGACTCACATAATGTCAAGAAAGAAGTAGTCTGCTTCAGTCATCATGAAAAAACATTTTAACCCTTCTTCTAAAAATGTAGACCCAATGAATACCTTAGAAAGAGAGAACCAGGAGAAATATGTTGCTCTGGAGTTATTTAAACAACTACAGATGATGGAAGAAACAATTATGAGATCAAATACCCCAGAGATAACTATCCAGAAGAAATATATTGATGTGGAGCAACTTGAACAGCTATGGAATAAAAGAAGTACAAAAACTTTAAAGAAAATCATCAGAAGACAGAGAGGGTACAGCCAACACAGTACTGTAAATAAAAGCATGAAAATACAATCCAAAATATTAAGACCAAAATGGAGACGTGCCCAACGTACAGGAACATACAGGTAGGACAACTAAGTTAAACTGAAGAGATGGAACAGAGAGCCATTGAACTGAAAGACAAGAGCCTCACTGGAAACACACTAGAAGAAAAATCAGAGATGAGATATGAAGAAAATGAACAAAACATTAAAATCATGTGGGATAGCATCAAAAGGAACAACCTATGTATGATTGAAATTCCAAAACAGGGAAGAGGCAGGAAAATCACTGAGAAAATTGAGAAAGAAGTACTGGAAGAAAACTTCCCAGATATTTTGAAGAATGGAGAAATCCACATTCAAGAAGCACAGTGAACAACAAATATATCTCCCTCTACCTGGAAAAAAAAGACACAAAAATAAAGACATCAAGACATATATAGTCAAAGTCTCCAAATTAAAAGATAAAAATGGAATTCTAAAAGCAGCATGAGAAATAACAAAGAGTAACTTACAAAGTGGAAACAATTAGATTTAATTCTGATTTCTCAGCAGAAATCATGCAAGCTAGAAAACAATGGGATGGCACATACAGAAAGCTGAAAGAAAACTATTTCAAGCCAAGGATTCTATACTCAGCAAAGCTATCCATCAAATGGGAAGAAGAAATTAGATCCTTTAGAGAAAAGAAGGGACTTAAAGGACTTTGTGAAAACAAGACCAAAACTACAAATAATTTTAAGTGAAGTCTTTCACACAGACATGCCAAAGGAAAGTGCATAGACAATAGTAACTAGAAGCAACAGAAAAAGAAACATGGCAAAAGTAAAACCTGGCCTGATAATAATCATGCTTAATGTAAATGGTTTTAACACACCAATTAAGAGAAAAAGAGTAAAGATGGCTGCCCACGGGGGCTCCGTGGCATCTTCGGCGCTGAAGGGGTTAATTCAGCAATTTACAGCGATCACCGGTGCAAGTGAAAAGTGTAGGAAAACACATGCTTGAAGCTTGCAACAATAATCTGGAGATGGCCGTCACAATGTTTTTGGATGGTGGTGGAATTGCTGAAGAGCCCAGTACCAGTTCAGCAAGTGTCTCCACTGTGAGACCACATACAGAGTATGAATATATATTTTTTTTTTCTTGTTAGGAGCAAATTCCCCTTGCCTCAGTTAACCGTTATATTTTTATTAAAGTTAGGTTAGTTTTTTTGCTTTTGAAAAATTAAGGGTTGAAGTAGTTTGAAAAACCATGAGATGAAATAGTTGTACCTTATGTACTTTAAATTCTTTAAAGCTCTGTTACATCTATTTCTTGATCCTCCAAAGAACACTATAGGTTGCCATTGCTCTCTAGAGTGCTTTGTTTAACTGGCTGTTTTTAAATTACAAGATATTACTAATTGTTGATAAATTATTTCTTTTTTAGGGTATTATTTGGAATTCTGAGTCTTCAGTATCAGGAACAGTCAGTTATTACTATTAAAAACAACTGAACAACAAGTGTTGAGTTTAATTTCACTTTTATTATAAGTAGGAAGAGAGTAAACTTGGAAGCTACGATTACTAGCTAAGAACATTAATCAGAAAACTTAATATTTAAGATAAAACTGAAAGAATTGAACTGGTTTTTAAAGACATGCTTTACATGACACTGAATAATATTCACTGGAAAAGATGAGTTACTAGTAGATTCTGAAGGGTTATCTCTAGAGAGTTTATGTGCCTTCAGAGGATTTGCTGACCCTTCAGCAGGTTTTAGAGGCTGTAAATCTCACAGGAGGAGATTGCCTGTTTTTCTTTAGCAGAGTTGCTGGTAGATTAGAACCTACCTGCCTTTGGGTTGGCAGCTCAATTCATCTCATGGTTATGTTTGAGTCTGTTTAAAAGTAATTCCCATGTTAGCTTTCAAAATTAACATAAAATTCACTGTCTATTTGCTTAAGCTCATTTTACTTTATCATTACTTATTTATAAATTACTTAGTAATGTAA
>NW_006399774.1:24048785-24051131 GCF_000299155.1 Elephantulus edwardii
CCCTAAGAGCAGACTTTCTCATTGCGATACGTTTTTTGATTTCCTGGCTGCTGGTGCCAAGAGTGTTGACTGTGGAGCCGAGCAAACTGAAGCTGTGAATAATCTCAATCTCTTCGCCATCCATCCTGATGCTACCAATTGGCCCAGTGGTGAGAATCTTTGTCTTGTTTTTGTTTTTTGTTTTGTTTTGTTTTTTGAGGTTGTCATTTGCTTTTTCAAGCAAATGAAAAAGCAAATGACAACCTAAAAAAAAAAAAAAAGCAGGGGTGGCAATACTAATTTCTGATAAAAAAGATTTCAGGATGAAAACCACTATAAAATATAAGGAAGGGCAGTACATACTTACTGATCAAATTCACAATAGATCAAGATATAACCTTGTTCAACAACTGTGAACCCAATACATAAAACAATGGTTAACAGAACTGACGAAAGAAATAGCACCATAGTTGTGGTAGGAGATCTCAACACATCACTATCACTAAAGGATAGGTCAACCTAAAAGAAACTCAACAAAAATGCAGAAGATCTAAACTATACAATCAGCCAACTTGACCTTGTGGATGTGTTCAGGGTACTGCACCCAAATAAAACTCAATTCACTTTCTTCTCAAGTGCACATGATACAGTCTACATAACTCATCACATATAAAGGACATAAAGCAAGCATCAACAAATTAAAAAACACTGAAATAATACAAAGTATCTTCTCAGATAACAATGCCATAAAACCAGAAATTAACCACAATAGGGTAAAGCTTACAAAACCACCCATATGGAAGTTAAATCTCTCTCTGCTAGAATATGATTGGTTAGAAAAGAAATGAAATTAGAAAGTTCGGTGAAATAAATGAAAATACAACATACCATAACCTCTAGAATACATTTAAGGCAATCTTCAGGGGGCAGTTCATAACAATACGTGCACACATAAAAAAGAAGGAAAAAGAAAAATCAATGATCTGGCAGAAAGACCCCGAGGCTGTCCTGAGTGCTAGCGTGGTGGAGCTACTTGAATGGTCAGAGATGGTAGAAGGAGAATAGACCTTGGAATGACTGCAGAGCCAGATGGGCGCGCAGGGGATCATGGTGATGAACACAGAAGGCATTCCCATCAAAAGCACCATGGACAATTCCACGACCACACAATACGCCAACCTCATGCACAACTTCATCTTGAAGGCACAGAGCACGGTATGAGAAATCGACCCCCAGAATGACTTTACCTTCCTTTGAATTCACTCCAAGAAAAATGAAATTATGGTTGCACCAGATAAAGACTATTCCCTGATTGTGATTCAGAATCCAACTGAATAATCTTCTCTCTAGGGTCCTTGTGTTATTCTTTAACTTAATGCCACCCCAAAAGACTAAGTAATCACGACAACCTACTGCAAATGGAAATCACCCTATGACCCACTCATTCCAGCCTACTTAGCGGAGGCAGGCTGGTCGATGCAGCCACCCCACCAGCGGAATCCCTCTGCTGCACCAACCAAATGCTCCAAGTCCCCAGGCTGCGGGCCTCCTCTGACCACCTCTGCGCTTTGGAGCTTGAGCTGCTGAGTACAACCACCTTCCTTCTGACCTTCAGTTCACTCGTCCTCCACGGAAAGGCTGTTTTTCTTTCACTAAAAATAACCAAGATGCTTAAAAAATTTTAAAACAAATCAATGATTTAACTCAGCACCTGGAAGAAAGAAGAAAAAAATCAATGATCTAATCGAACACTTACATCAAATAGAAAAAGAACAACAATCTTATCATACAGCCTCTAGAAGAAAATAAATTAAATGGGCAAGAGCTGAAATCAGTGAGATAGAAAACAGAAAAACAATTGAAATCATCACTAAGGCCAGGAGCTAGTTTATCAAAAGGGTCAATAAAATTGACAAACCACTTGCAAACTTAAGAAAAGAAAATGTAAAAAGAGAGAAGACACAAATAACTTGATTAAGAAATTATAGAGGTGACATCATAACAGAACCAGATGAAATTAAACCTATAATATCAGAATACTGTGAAACGCTTTGCTCTTGTTATTGTTGTTCTTGTCGATTGCCGACAAGTTGAGCATAACTCATAGTGACCCTATGAACGAAAGGCCTGAAGCCTTTCTATAACTACCTTCATTTCTCAAAGTTCATACTTGAGTAAAATCGAAAATCTAGAGGAAATGGACAAATTCCTTGAAAGTCATGCCCTGCCCAGATTAGCAAGGACAGATATGTTGTTGATGTTATGTGCCGTCGAGTCACCTGTGACTCATAGCGACCCTATGTACAACAGCCCTAAACTCTGCTCTGTCCTGTGCCAATCACACTGTCTCTGACACTCCCATCCCAA
>NW_006399774.1:24051486-24069351 GCF_000299155.1 Elephantulus edwardii
ATGGCAATGCGCCTTTTGATTTCCTGGCTGCTGGTGCCAAAACTGTTGACTCTGGAGCCAAGCAAACTAAAGCTGTGTACAATCTCAATCTCTTCACTATCCATCCTGATGCTGCCAATTGGTCCAGTGGTGAGAATCTTTGTCTTCTTGACATTGAATTAAATAAAAGGCATCCAGATCAGCAAAGGAATGGTTAAACTATTGCTATGTACAGATGATATGATACTGTACACAAGAAACCCCAAAGAGTCAACAACAACAATAAAAACCTGTTAGAGCAAGTAGGCCAATTTAGTGGAGTGGCAGGATATAAGGTCAACATCCAAAAATCAGTGGAATTCCTCTACAGTAAGAAAGAGAACTCAGAGAAGGAAACCAAGAAAGCAATACTATTTACAACAGCCAACCACAAATGGAAATACTTGGGAGTGAACCTGACTAGAGATACTAAAGACCTACACAAAGAAAACCACAGAACATTTCTGCAACACACACTAAAAGTCATAAATAAACAGGAAAATATGCCCTGTTCATGGATAGGAAGATTCAATATTGTGAAAATGACCATCCTACCTAAAGCAATCTACGTGTTCAATGTCCCAATACAGATACTGATATAGTTTTTCAGGGAGATTGAAAGGGAAATTTTCGAGTTTATCTGGAGAGGCAAGAGACCCTGAATAAGCAAAACACTTCTGAGGAACAAAAATGAAGTGGGAGGAATAGCACTCCCTGACCTCAAAACCTACTATACAGTGGTAATAACCAAAACAGCATGGTTCTGGTACAATGACAGGCACTTAGACTAATGGAACAGAGGTAAGAACTCAGAAATAGACCCAGCTATGTATGGTCGCTGATCTTCAACAAGAAAATTGAATCTATCAAATGGGGACATGACAACTTCTTCAAAAAATGGTGCTGGTAAAACTGGACTGCTACCTGCAGAAAGGTGAAAAAGGATCCACATCTCACACCATACACAAAAATAAGCTCAAGATGGATCAGAGACCTGAAACTAAAGCCCAACACCATAAAGTTCATCAGAGACAAACTGGAATCAAATTTAAATGGCCTAGTCTATGCTATAAAGAGTCTGCCAAATACAGCCAGAAATACACAATCTAGAGAGGATAAAATTGATGAGTGGGACCTTCTAAAGATTAAATTCCTGGGCACATCAAAAACATTTTCCAACAGAGTGAAAAGAAAACCTACTGACTGGGAAAAAATATTTGGCAATACCGTCTCAGACAAGAATCTCATATTAAAAGTTTACAGAATCCTACAGAGCCCACAAGAAAAATACTTACAATCCAATTACAAAAAAGGGTAAAAGACATGGAAAGAATCTTCACAGAGGAAGATATTTGGATGGCAAACAGATACATAAAGAAATGTTCAAAACCTCTAGCAATAAGACAGATGCAAATCAAAAGCAGAATGAAATAACGTCTCACCATAGTAACAGTGGCAAAGTTTAACAGGACAGGAGGTAATAAAGGTTAGAGAGGATGTGGTGAGATAGGAACTCTTATAGGCTGTTGGTGAGATTGTAAAATGATATAACCACTCTGGAAGGAAGTTTGGCATGTCCTCAAAAAGCCGAATATAGAAATTCCATATGACCCAGCTATTTCACTAGTTGGCATATACCTCAAGAGAACGAGAAATAAGGAATAAACCAAGACTTGTACACCAGTGTTCATGGCAATGTTATTCACCATCACAAGAGCATGGAAACAGCCCAAATGTCTGACCACAATTGAATGGATTGAGATATTATGGCACCCAATGGAACACTACACAGCACACAGGAACAATGGTTTTGTAAATTATTGCCTAACTTGGGAGCGACGGAAGAGCATTATGCTGAGTAAACTAACTCAATCCCATAAGGACTATTATTGAAAAGTAATGTAGTTAAATTTTGTAAATAAAGAAGTTAAAAATTTAAAAGAAAACAACCACAAAACAAACTACAAATAAAATTTATATTAAAAAAAAACCAAACAACAAAAAATAGAACAGAACAAAACAAAAACTTGCTCAGGGTTTCACTGTGAAACATGCTATCAATGCTACTCATATGCAAGTACAAACTGGAAGAACATTAAAACAAGTCCCTGAACGGTTTGGAGGCTGATGTGTAAAGTGGCTGCATTCTTGGATGTGGGTTCCCTTGTTTTGCTTCCTGTCAGGTGTGGACTTTTTGGTTGTTTTTATTTTATTCACAATTGTATGTAAGCTGTTTGGATTTGTTAGATTTAGCTACCAGTGAGCTGTGGACTGGAAGCCTCTTGTTTAGAGTCAATCAGTACCTAGTGAAGGGCCTTTGTATTTAAAAGTTCATTGGGCTCTAAGTCTCTAGGTGGGTTCCCTTGTTTTGGTTACCCATGGTGGGCAGTGTTTGTTGGAGATTTCAGACTAAGACAGGTTTGTTAGCAGGAGTGGCATCCACTTATTAAACAACATGGCTCTGGAAACTCTATGAACTTAGAGAAAAGATGATAGCTCTAGAACAGGGTTCAGGTCTTTTGTTAGTAGGGTCACTGTGAGTTGCGTTAGACTCAATGACACTAATAACAAGAACCAAAATATGACCTTCAATGTATATCAATTAAATTTAAAAACCATTTCAAGAACAGAGTTAATGCATTGAGCACTAATGACCAAATAGCAAATGAGTTTTAGAATAACATCAATAAAGAAAGTAAAAAATCATTACAAAGATTGAGCAGAAATAAAAGACAAATATGAATGTCAGAAAAGACACTGAAATTTACACTGGAATGAAAAGAAGTCAAAACAAAGGGAAGAAATGCTGAGGATAGACTGCTGAACAGATGATTTCAAAGAGCAGCTCAAGAAGACAAAGCAAATTGCGATAATGAATAAAACGAGCTGGACTTAGAACACCTCTAAAAGAGAAGAACTCATGCAGCATTTATCAAGCTGAAAGAACTAAAGAACAAATTAAACCTAGAAATACAACACTGAAGCCTTCTGTGAGCAAAATCCTGAATGATGTAGGAAGTATCAAAAGAAGATGGGAGAAATAAACTGCCAGTGTACTAAAAAGAATTGTTTGGTACTGAACTGTTTCATGAAGAAGCAAATTATAAAGAATCAGTAGTACTGAAGAAAGAAGTCCAAGCATTGAAGGCGCTGGCAGAAAAATAAGGCCCCAAGAACTGATATAATGTCAACGGAAATGTTTCTGGAAACATTTCTGATCCTGGACATGCTCATCTATCTCTGTCAACTAATATGGAAGAGAGCTACCTGGCCAAATGACAAGAAGCAATTCATTTTGTTCTCATTTCTAAAATAAAAGGTGATTCAGAAAAATGTTTAAATTTCTAAACAATAGATGGATCTTGGCTAAGAGCAGAAAGACCAGAGGAATTACTATCTGTGTTTCATTGACTATGTAAAGGCATTTAACTGTGTGGACCACAACAAACTGTGGCTGACTCTGAGAAGAATGGGAATCCCAGAGCATTTGATTGTGCTTATGAAAAAACTATCTATACTTGAACCAGGAGGCGGTCATCAGAACTGAGCAAGGACACGTGCCTCAAATCAGGAAGGGTGTACACCAGGGATGTGTCCTATCTCCATACCTTTTCAACCTGTATGCAGAACGGATCATCTGGAAGGCTGATGAGGAGGAAGAGTGTGGAATCAGAACTGGAGAAAGACTCATTATTAACCTGCGTTATGCAGATGACACAACCCTATTTGCTAAAACTGAGGAGGACCTGAAGCACTTGCTGCAGAAGGTCAAGGACTGCAGCCTTCACTATGAATTGAAGCTCAATATTAAGAAAACAAAGATTCTCACCACTAGTCTGATTGGTAGCATCATTATAGATGGTGAAAAGATTGAGATTGTTAACAGCTTTAGTTTGCTTGGCTCCACAATCAATGTTCTTGATACCAGTAGCCAGGAAATCAAGACAAATTGCATTGGGAAAGTCCACTGTCAGATACATCTCCAGAGTACTGAAAAGCAATGATATCAATCTGGAGACTAAGGTGCTCCTGATCCAGGCCATAGTCTGTGAGTCAGAAAGCTGGACAATGACTAAGAATGACACAAGGACAATTGATGCCTTTGAACTGTGGTACTGGAGAAAAGTATTGAATATATTGTGGACTTCCAGGAGAACAAACAGGTTCTTCCAGGAATGGGTGAAATCAGGCGGCTCCTTAGAGGCAAGGATTCTGAAGTTTTGCCCAAGATATTTTGGGCATGTTGCAAGGAGGGACTAGTCTCTGGATTCTGTTCTCTTCCTACCCGTTATGTCTCTGAAAGATCTCTTTCCCTCTCGCTCTCCCCTTCCCGTAGAGGCAATGCATTACATGATCACAAATATATAGCAGAATGGAACATCATTATTCGTTCACGGAGTATGCTTCTCACACTGAGTAGCATGACTTGAGGTGAGAAAGACTTGAGGCGAGCAAGGCTTGTGGTGGCAAGACCCTGGTGAGAGTGAGACCCTGCTGTCGTGAGACTGTGATAGTGAGAGCGAGACCCTGCTGGTGGTGAGACTGAGATTCTGGTGTGGACAATCAGTGGCAAGGTGTGACTTGAGGCTTTTTTGCCTTCATGCTGGCCACAGTTAAAGTTTTGGGTGTTCTTTCTTGGTGCTTGAAGGAGAAGCTGACTTCTAACTGCTCTAAGGCAAACTTTGCTGATGATTTGGGTTGGACTGCTGAACTGAAATGAAAGCCTGGACTAATTGGAGAATTATGTTTTTGGACTGCTGGACTAGACTTGGACTTGTATTGGGTGATATCTTTTGCCTTCCCCACTCTCCAACTTCCTTCCCTAATAAACTCCATTGTTGATACCATAAATGAATCTGTGAGTCAGCGACCAATAAACAAACCTCTTGTCTCTAAAGGCACTGTTGGGCTGGGCTGTGGACTTTTGTGTGTGTGCTTTATGCTTTAGGGCAGTGAGGGACTGTGCTATTCTTACTCCCATTGGCCCTTTCAGAGAGACACTCAAGGCCCTGTGCCACCTTCTCATCTTTAGATGAAACAGAATATGTAAGACCATGAAACTAACTGCCTATAGGTTGTCAGGAGAGTGAAAGGGAGAGAAATGCAAAGTGCATCATCAAGTGTGAGAGGACTGGTGGGGAGGAGAGCGTGACTAGTGGGGAAACTTAAGAAGAGGGATCTATTCTTGGAGGAAAAGGAATGAACTACTGACTGCTGAGAAGTAAGCTCAGAAGCAGCCCCAGACCCAGCAGAGCCAGAAGGCACTCACCGTCTGTGAAGTCAGGACAGCTTCTTCGCTCATGGTCGTGCTTCTGCTGATGGTAAAGACGTGCAAGGTTCCAGCTTACGAGGAACTTAATTTTAGAATCCCTTGACTCCTTGTTCTGTTTCTCCCTTTTCTCTCTGAATCCAATCCCAGAAGAATGTTTTAATGACTATTTCCAAGTCCTTACTATCTCATTCCCTTCATGAAGCCCATAGCTCTGTTTAACCATGCATACAGACAGTGGTTAATGTAGGAAATAAGGAAAGACAGCTTGCTCCCGGTCTGGTGATTAATGTGTCTTTGTTATTTTGCTTCTGAAAGAAGAAAATTACTCCATCGTGTTTTGATGAAACAGATGGTCCTTCAACTTTTGGGAGAACACAATAAACATTTCTCAGTCTCATTGCTTAAAAAATACCTCCTGTTTATACATCAGTTTCTGCCAAAGATTCTGAAGAAGTGAATTGCTTGTGGTTGTTCCCTCATCTTCCTGTGAACACACTGCTTTCATTACGGGGTCTGCATTTTGCCTTGGGTGAAAAATCCATGGGATTTGCTCTTGGGCTCAATTGAGAACATACACATTAATTCTGCAGTGAAATGTCCTCCTGTGTGTGTGAAGGCTGGGAAACTGTCAGTATTTCCTCTAGTAACCATGGAGTTTAATGATGGAG
Organism: Elephantulus edwardii; assembly: GCF_000299155.1. Lineage (NCBI taxonomy): Eukaryota > Metazoa > Chordata > Mammalia > Macroscelidea > Macroscelididae > Elephantulus > Elephantulus edwardii. Next base: position 24,057,445 of record NW_006399774.1, read on the forward strand.
GCTGCCAATAGTGAGGGCCAGAGACGTTGTTGGTCTAGACTGTGGATGGACTTCTGAACACTTGAGCAAAAGAGTTTGATATTTTGAAAGATTGTTGGTTTCCCAGACTGTAATCTCGTAAAACATGAGCTATGTCCTTGTTTCCACGGATGGAGCCTTGGATTTATTTTTTGTTGTTGTTGACACCCTAGTGCTTTTGTGAATCATTTTCAAGAAGGATGAACACTGTGAATTTTGGGAATTGCTGCTTTTTTACTGATAGAGCTTTGCAGGAGTGTTAAAGATAAGCATTCTTAGTTTCAGTACTGTCCTGGCCAAGCATTTCACAATTCCTGACAATCATTTATTGGTTGAGGTTTTATATTAATCATCAAATGCTTATTCTAGGGGGTGAGGACATAGCAGTGGACAAAGCAGACTAATGCGGTTATCAAGGAGTTGACATTTTAGTGGGAGACAGAGTGTGGCATCAGATTCTCTTGTACAAAAGATGAAGGATCTAGAAATTAGGTCGAGTGAATGGTAATAATTAAGGGATGCAACTCTCATAGAGCAGTTCTCATAGAGCTCACAGGTACCGGGGCCTGTAGGTAGAGACATGAGGGGGTGAGCAAAGCTTAATCACCTATGCAAGTACCTGTATGCTGGGGCCCAGAGCATGGTTTCAATGTATATTTACTGAATGGGTAAAGAAAAGCTCACTTCAGAAGATCCTTTAATATGGATATGTAATTAACTTTGTAATTATGACATACTTTCTCCATGTTCACACTCATGATTTAATTTTTCTACTTTCTATATATAATACTTTTAGTACCAACAGCTAGGAAATCAAGAAATGAATTGCATTGGGAAAGTTGGCTGTTTACAATTGCTTGCTATACATCAGAGAGCTGGACAATAACTAGGGATAATAGAGAATTGATGCCTTTGAGCTGTGGTGCTGGAGAAGAGTGTGTTGAATGTACTATAGACTTCCAGGAAAACAAAGAGGTTCATCCTAGAGAGGGTGAAACCAGGTTGCTCCCTGGAAGCAAGGATTCTGAGGCTTCATCTGACATACTTTGGACATGTTGCAAAGAGGGACCAGTCCTTGGAGAAGGACATTATGCTTGGAAGGGTGGAGGGAGGGAGAAAGTGAGGAAGACCCTCTATGAGGTAGATTGATACAGTGACTGGGGTAATGAGGTGTGTCAGAGACAGTAAAGTTGGCGTGGGATGGAGCAAGTTTCAGGGCTGTTGGACTTCGGGTCACTATGAGCCACAAGAGACTCAACAGCACATAACAACAAAAGTATCAAACAACAGTATGTAAGTTCTAACATGCTATTTTATTAAAAAAAATTAATGATAAATAACACCACCCCCACCCCGTGTTCCTGAGTATATTACAAATGTGTGAAGGACATTAATGCACAGCGGAATTCAGGGCTGGAATATGATTGCCATTGTCAATAAATGGGACATTTCTACTTTTGAAACATTTGCATTAAAAGACTTCAGTGTGTCATCAAATAAGTGTGATACTTGAAATATTTGCATTATAAACATTTGCATACTTTTCTAGTGATTGATCTTTCTTGATAAATGGCCCAAATGAACTAACAGAAGTCTTAACCATTTTAAGGGAATCTTTAGATTGTCTAAAGAACGTTCTACTTAAGGAGACCTTGTAAGGTTAAAAATAAGTCCCTGTGACGACTAAGGTGAGTGGGCTGTAAGCCACGGCCTGCCTTCCAATTACCTGATGTGGATGTAGGCACTGAAGAGTGACTTAGGGAGCACTGGGGTAAAGCAGACTGAAGAACACATGCATTCACTTTATCCTTTTTGGTGAAGAATATTGAGTGTTCTGTGGACTGTCAGCAGAATGAATATATCAGTCTTACAAGAAATACATCCAGGATGTTTTCCACAATTAAAATGCCAGAGAATAAATGGCATATTACAAGCTCTGATTCCAATACCTCCGAGTGAGTAGTATTCTGGTCTGAACGTTTTCTCAGTTACTCCCCATGCACTGGTCCTCAGTCTCTGACCACCTGCAATCTTTCTGGAATGTTTATTTAACTGGAAAAGAAAGGCTGGCCAACAGAAATGCTTTTGCTTTGCTCAACTAATTGAATTCTACTTTTTCAAAATGTGAATTGAAGAAACATTAAACTCTTTAAACAATTACAAAATGTTATGAGATTAACTTGACTTACGTAACAACAGCACCATGATGAAAAGTAAACCAATTAGGCTCTGAGTTCAAGATCTGGAGTCAAGAGATTCCCCTGGAAACCCACTCAGCTTCATTCCCTCACATTTCAGAGCTCAGAGAAAAAAGACTGGAGCTTCTGCAGAGTAGTCCCTTTTGTTTCTCCACAATGAAAACCAGGGCACATAGCAAAACTATTTTCCTATGTTAAAATATGATTCTTCAGTGAAGCTTCTTCCCTCAGAGACACACACTGTGTGATTAGCATTTCAAGAATGCATATATTTCACTGAAAATTTATGTTTGTGTTTGAAAATAAGTTGCAGCTAGTTTAACCAAACCATCTGCTATTGAGGTGATTTCAACTCAGTGTGACCCTGATTTTGTCCAAGTAGAGCTCTGAAGGGCTTTTGAAGGCTGATTTTTACAAGTAGCTCACCAAACCTGTCTTAAACTAGCTTCTCGACAGAAATAAAAGTGATAAAGGGGAGATATACACACTCCCAGAGCTCTGGAAGTTAGTGGCCAGGAGCAGGTGTATTGAACTCAAAGGTACATGGCTCAAGTCCACTGGCTGCTCTGAGGACAATCTCGTCCTGTCCAACTTAGAGTTTCTGAAAACCCACTGAAGGGTCAGCTATGAGTTGGTTCAGATTTGATGGCATAGAACATATTCATATATCTTTTCTGCCTGACTGGTGCATTTATATATTTTTTATGTATGTGGAAAATCATCTCACATACTTGGAGCGTGTCAGAAGGGCCAAGTCCTTTCCATGTAGGTGAAAGTGTGTCTGTGAAAGAGAAAAAGCCTTTCAATGAGCTGGATTGACACAGTGGTTGTGACAATGAATTTGAGCAGGGCAGATGGTGAGGAAGATGCAGAATACGGCAAGCTTCAAACGTGCTGTTCATGCAGGCTACCCGACTCGTGAACGCCTAATAACAGTCATCATCGCCGCCACCACCACCTTATCTTTGGTGACAGAATGCAACACGGTCTCTTGACACCGCATACACGGAGGCCATGGTTGCATGTCACCTAACCTGGGTGCTCTGCTGGACCTAGTGGCTAGGGAGTAACACTGCTAATACCCAAGTCACACGTGTCCAGCAGTTCAAATCTACCAGTGGCGTCATAGAAGTAAGATGGGCCATCTCCTCCCACGTGGTTTACAGCCTCAGAAAAGCAACTGGGTGTCAGCTGTGAGTGGGTTCTGACTCTAGCACAATATATTTTGTATATTGCTCTGATAGTACCATCCACTCTGTCTGTGCGTTAGGCATCGCCGTAAGGACTGGAGCTCTGTGTCTGTGCGTTCAAGCTCTGTGGGCACAGCCTGTAAGGAGCTCTCGCCCAAAGGCCACACGTCTCTGACTCTAATACACCATCAATTTAGAGAGAGGAAGATGGGTCACCTGTCTCCTCCCATGTTTTACAGTCTTGGAAACCAAGGAGAGGACCAGCTAGGAGTTGGTTTTGAATGAATGACAACAAATTTTCTAGGTTGGTCGTTTTGTGGAGCTTGTTGGTGTTTGTTGTTTGTTTGTTTTTCTCTATTGTTTTGAGGTTGTGGGGTTTTTGTTGTGAGGTTTTGTAAATTTTCTTTTACAAGTATTGTTGTCATTCTATGCTGTAGAAACAGAGCTGACTCCCACAGCGGGCCCTCTAGGGGATTTTCAGAGGGTGTAGATTGTACAGAGGGGACTGTTTATCTTTCTCCAACAGAGCAGTTGGTGAATTCAAACTGCCTTTGAGTTTGCAGCACACTTCTTATCATTAAGCCCCCAAAATAGTCCCTAATTTAAGAATGAATCTGTAAAGAATTTGGTTTGGACTCAAATTATATCTCCTTTCCCTAGAGCTGAAATCTGCCGATGGAGAATCATGGAACTCTCTGAACATTGATTTCTTTTATTGACTTGTTTCCAGTTCTGAGGACCTACCATCTTGTTAAGGCTTGGAACAATGGTGGATGCTAGCTGACATAGAATGGTAACTGAAAGAGCATTTCATCAGAATTCTGAACTCTCCTTGAAACACTGTAGACAGAAGTGGGGATGCCATTTGTTAATAGAAGGATTGAAAAGTGGGACAATTATCATATGAAGCAATGGTCTTGAGACTAATCACTGGTGCATATGATGCTTGAAAGCCACTGTTGCATAAGGGATCTATTTTATCACAATTCATGAGAACAATTCACTTTGGTCTGACTGAGGGCCTGAGTAATAGGGTGTCTTCAGGACAGGTGCCCAGAGGAGCAAGTCATCCCAAGCAAGCCTCTGGTCTGCAGCGACGACGGTCCTCCGAGGAGTGACTACGGAGACGGCGTCCTGAATAATGCCACTGAGTCCCCTGAAATCCTTGGAGTTTTCTTGTTATTTTTCACTTTGAAATACTGCTGCTGTAGAATCAGTCTTTGTTGGCGTACTGCACAGTCAGAGCTGAATCATAGCTGACCCTCCAGCAGGTTTTAAGAGGCTGTTAATTGCACGGGAGGGAGAGGAGATTGCCCCATTCTTCTCCAGCTTAGCAGCTAGAAGAAGCCTTGAACCTTGTGCCTTTGGAATTGTAGCACAGCTTCTTGTCTCTAGGTCACCAGAGCTCCCTAGGACTCAATCTTAAGTTGTTGTTAAGTGCCACTGAGTCACTTATGATACATTGCGACCCTGAGTACAATAGCCCTAAACTCTGCTCTGTCCTGTGCCATCCTTACTGTCTCTGACACACCTACTCCCACCACTCCAGTCACTGAATCAATCCATCTCACTGAGGGTCTTCCTCGCTTGCGCTGTTCCTCTACCCTCCCAAGCATGACGTCCCTCTCCAAGGACTGGTCTCTCCTCACAACATGTCCAAAGTATGTCAGATCGGGCTTCAGAATCCTTGACTCCAAGGAGCAGCCTGGTTTTGCCCTCTCTAGGATGAACTTGATTATTCTCCTAGCAGTCCATGGTATATTCAATACTCTTCTCCAAAGCCCTTCCAAGCTTTTCAGTAAAGCGTTCCCTTCATATGCTGAACAAAATGATGACAAACAGCTGCTTTTGGAGCAAGCTGTTGACAGTCTTCTGTGTAATTCACAGTGACACCCTGGTGTGGAAGAGAAGCTAACACTCATAAATTAGGACTGGGGAAGAGCCAGCTGGGTCATCTAATCCCATTCACAGGGTAAGATTGCTTACTTTTAGAATTATGTTCAAGTCCAAGAGCTGAGACAGCTGTGAGTTGTTGTGACAGGCATAGCCTCCTCTCCCAGGCGAACAGTCTCCTCTATTCGACTTGGACCATTAGACAACTGGTCTGAATGGAACATTAGAATGTCATACGGTGGGTCACAGACAGTTGATACCACCTTGTGAATTTAAACACCAATCTGTGACAGAAGAGTGACACATAGGTTACCATTGACCAGAAACATGCTGATACTCACAATCCAACCACTCACAGCACAAGTCTGATTCCATTTGTGGCACCTCCGAATTACCAAGTGGTGCACTACCAAATATGGACCCCTAAGCACATGTGTTCCTTGAATGCATGTGGAGGTGTTCATCGAGTCTGCTCGCCAAACGTTTGTTGTAGGAATTGCTCACTTGCTGTGCGAAGCTCAGGGGATGAGGAATCAGAGGAGGGTTTCTGAGATGGGTTCATCAGAGTGTGCCGAACATCATAATTAAGACTCTCCTGGACCACGGATGCAGAGGTCACCATGATCCATGGTGTTTAGGGAAAGCGTCTTTGGGAAGGCAACGCAAGCCCATCTTTCTTGCTATTATGTCCTGTCGGGTGGGAGCCAACTAATAGCTGGTCCTCCAGCGGGTTTTAAGTGACATTAAATCTCACCAATGGACCAATTGGCAGCATCAGTTTGGATGGTGAAGAGACTGAGATTGTTCACATCTTAGTTTGCTTGGCTCCACAGTCAACACTCTTGGCACCAGTAGCCAGGAAATTAAAAGACATATTGCCATGTGAAAGTCTGCTGTTAGGGACCTCTCCAAAGTACTGAAGAGCAATGATGTTTCTCTGGAGACTAAGGTGTGTCTGATACAGGCCATGGTCTTTGCAATCACTTGTTATGCATCAGAGAGTTGGACAAGGACTAAAGAGGACAGAAGGAGAATTGATGCCTTTGAGCTGTGGTGCTGGAGAAGAGTATTGAAGGTACCATGGACTGCTAAGAAAACAAACAGATTCAGCCTGGAGAAGGTTAAACCAGGCTACTCCTTGGAGGCAAGGATTCTGGGGCTTTGTCTGACATACTTTGGGCATGTTGCAAGGAGGGACAGGTTCTTGGAGAGGGACATCATGCTTGGGAGGGTGGAGAGACAGCGCAGGAGAAGGCCCTCTATGAGGTGGATTGATTCAGTGACTGGGGTAATCGGGATGGGTGTATTGAAGACAGTGCGATTAGCACAGGAAAGACCAGAGTTTAGGACTGTTGTACATAGGGTCACTATGAGTCACAAGCAACTCGACAGCACATAACAACAACAACAACATATCTCACAGGAAGAGCTTACCTATCCTTATTCCATAGAGCATCTGGTGAATTTGAATTCTATGCTTTTGGGATTGCAGTGCAAGTTCTTACCACCGGGCAGCCAGAACTCCCTAGCTTACTTCCTTTAAGGAGCATGAATGAGTTGCTTGACTCCTTTTAGACACTGTTCATTCTTCACTTAGATTTTCTCACAAAGAATTTTCTAAATGCATCATCCTATAGAGTAAGTTTCACACATCGGACCTCAGCTTGTTAATGTTGTGTTCTGCGCCATTGGTTTGAGGCCTTGAACACCAATGAGTGAAGACCAGATGAGTTGTGGGAGGATATCAAGAACAGCATCCATGAAGAATGAAAAAGGTCATTACAAAGGCAGATGACGAAGAAAAGACCAAAATGGATGTTAGAAGAGACTCTGAATATTGCACTAGAGTGCTGAGAAGTCAAAGCAGAGAGAATAAATCAAGATACCAAGGAGCTGAACAGAAAATTCCAAAGGGCAGCCCGGGAAGACAAGGTAAAAAAATTACAATGAAATGTTCAAGGAGCTGGAGTCAGAAAATCAAAAGGGCTGAACTTGCTCAGCATTTGTTAAGCTGAAGGAAGTAAAGAACAAATTCAAACCTTGAGTTGCAAAACTTAAGGATGCTTTGGGCAGAATATTAAATGATCCAGAAAGTATTAAAAGAAGATGGAATGACTATACAGAGTCATCATACAAATAGGAATTGGCAGACACATAAGAATTTCATGAAACAGCATTTGAGCAAGAACCTGTGGTGATGAAAGAAGTTCAAACTGCTTTGAAAGAATTGGCAAAAAATGAAAAAAAAAAAGACCCCAGGAATAGATGATACACCAATTGACATATTTCACCTGACAGATACTACCTTAGATGTTCTAACCAAGTTGTGCCAAGAAATCTGGAGGACACCACTTGGCCAACTGACTGGAAGAAATCCATGTTTGTCCCCATTCCAAAGAAAGGTAATCTGACAGAGTATGAAAATTATCAAACACTATGATAATATCACGTACAAGCAAGATTTTGCTGAAGATTTTCCAAAAACGACTGGAACAGCACATCAACAGAGAATTGCCAGAAGTGCAGGCTGGGTTTAGAAGGGGTCGTAGCAGTAGGGATATTATAGCTAATGTCAGGTGAATCTTGGTTGAGAGCAGGGAATATCAGAGGAATGTCTATCATGTTTCATTAATTATGCAAAAGCATTTGACTGCGTGGATCACAAACTGTGGCTAACTCTGAGAAGAATGGGAATCACAGGACACTTGATCATGCAAGAGGCAGTCATCAGAACAGAGCAAGGAAACACTGCATGGTTCAAAACAGGGAAGGGTGTACTCCAGGGATTTGTTCTATTTCCATACCTTTTAAATCTATATGTATAACAGATTATCCAGGAGGCTGGGCTCTATGAGGAGAAATGTGCAATCAAGTTTGGAGGGAGATTCATCAGCAATCTGCGTTATGCAGATGACACAACCCTTGCTGAAACTGAGGAGGACCTGAAGGCCTTGCTGCAGAAGGTCAAGGACTGTAGCCTTCAATATGGATTGAGGCTCAATATCAAGAAAACATATTCTCACCACTGGGCAGATTGGCAGCATAATGATAGATGATGAAGAGAGTGAAATTGAGATGAGATTGATAACAGCTTTAGTTTGCTTAGGTCCACAAATCAACTCTCTTGGCACCAGCAGCCAGGAAATTAAAAAATGTATTGTGATGGGACTATCTACTGTTAGAAACCTCTCCAAAGTACTGTAGAGCAAAGATGTCAGTCTGGAAATTAAGGTGTGACTGATACAGGCCATGGTCTTTGCAATCACTTGCTATGTGTCAGAGAGCTGGGCAATGACTAGGGATGATAGAAGAATTGATGCCTTTGAGCTGTGGTGTTGGAATTTTGAATATATCATAGACTGCTAAGACAACAAACAGATTCATCCTTGAAAGGGTTCAACCAGGCTGCTCCTTGGATGCAAAGATTCTGAGGCTTCGTCTGACATACTTTGGACATGTTGCAAGGAGGGACTGGTCCTTGAAGAGGGACATCATGCTTGGAGGATGGAGGGGACAGACCCTCTATGAGATGGATTGATTCAGTGACTGGAGTAATGCGGATGGGTGTGTCAGACACAGTGAGGTTGGCACACGGTAAAGCAGGGTTTAGGGCTGTTGTACATAGGGTCGCTATGAGTTGCAGGCAACAAAATGGCACATAACAATAACAAAAACAACAATATGTGCCATTAAGTTGCCTGCAACTCATAGCAACCCTATGTATAATATCTCTTAACCATATTCAATCTTGAGCCAATTTCATTGTCTCTGACACACCTTCCCCAATTACCCCAGTTGCTGGGCCAATTCCTCTCTTGCACTGTCCCTTCACTCTTCCAAGGATGATATCCTTCTTCAAGGACTGGTCCCTCCTGGCAACATATCCAAAGTATGTGAGATGAAGCTTCAAAATCCTTTCCTCAAAGGAACATCTTGGTTTCACCCTCTCCAAGACAGACTTGTTTGTTCTCCTGACAGTACATGGCATGTTCAATACTCTTCTCCAGCACCACAACTCAAAGGCACTGATTTTCCTTTTATCGTCCTTAGTCACTGTCCAGCTCTCTGATGCCTAGCAAGTAATTGTGAAAACCATGGCTTGTATCAGCAGACCTTGGTCTCTAGACAGACATCATTACACTTCAGTACTCTAGAGAAATTTCTGACAGCAAATTTTCCCGATGTAACCCATCTTTCGATTTCCTGACTTTTGGGGTTGATTGTAGAGCTGAGAAAGCCGAAATTGTGAACAACCTCAATCTATTCTCCATCATAATGATGTTGTAGATAGGCACAATGGGAAAATCTTTGTTTTATTAATGTTGATCTTCAATACATTTTGAAGGCTGCAGTCCTTGATCTTCTGCAGCAAGCCCTTCATGTCCTCCTCAGTTTCAGCAAGCAGGGTTGTGTCATCTGCATAACAGGTTGTTGATGAGTCTTCCTCCAATCCTGATGCCACCTTCCTCCTAATAAAGTTCAGCCCCCTGCATGATCTGTTCTGCATATAGATTGAAAAGTATGGAGACAGGATTCATGCCTGATGTACACCTTTCCTGATTTTGTACCCTGCCGTGTTTCCTTGCTCTCTTCAGACGACTGCCTCCTGGATCATTTGCAGGTATCACAGGAGCACAACCCGCTGTTCTGGGATTCCCATTCTCCCAAGGTCAGCCACAGTGTGGTGTGATCCCCACAATCAGTGGTCATTGCATAGTCAAGGAAACACAGCTAGACATTCCTTTGGCATTCTGCTTTCATCCAGGATCCATCTGATATCTCCTATAGTGTCCCTAGTGTCGCAGCCTCTTCTAACCCAGCTACACATCTAGCAGTTTTCCACTGATGTGGTGTTGCAGTCATTTTTTTTTATATAATGTTCAACAGAATCTTGCTTGTATGTGATATTAATGATATTGTTCGATAGTTTCCACAATCTTTTTTTGGAATGGGAAAAATATGGATTTCTTCTAGTCAGTTGACCATATATTTGTCCTCTAGGTTTCTTGGCACAATCTGGTGAGTGTGGTCTAGAACGCATCAGTTCCATTACGCTTCCTTGGATCCCTTTGTAGCCTCTTATCTCATCTCCCACATACACAGTGGCCTCAGATTTGTTCACATCTGCCTGGTGTAGGTCACCACTAGAGTGTTTGAGCGGCAGAGCGATAACTCCCAAACACCAGCGCTGGGAGAGTCACCATGATGAAGATGATGGTGATAAATTTCATTTCAATGCATACCTCTAAATAGAGGTTGAATATAGGTTCTTTCGATACTGAGCCTGGGCTTAGTTATAATTTTACACATCTTACTCTCTTTTCCAGTTCCAAGATGCCGTTATGTATTTTGCGCTGTGCCAATGATCCCAAAAGTTGCTAATGGCTAAACCAGCTCTGCCACGATGACCAGCATGGCTAGCTGCTCACTAAACGCTTCTGGATCCCATCACCCAGGTGCACCTTGTCGGAGAGGCCTGGTGATGTGGCGCACCAGCTTGGTCGCGTATGGTCCTCTGGTTCGGTGCTGTGTTGTAATTCCCTGCATGCAGATAGAGGCAGGGTCCCCTTTCCTCCATGACAAGATTTCACGGGCTGTGAGCCTGGTAGTGGGTCCATAAGGAAGTCCCAGAGATGGCTTGCTTTTCTCTGTATCTTTGTCCTGCACCTGACTCTTCACCCCTTTGGTTCTTTATATTTCAGTCACCAACCAGCCTTGTCTGCTTTGGAAAATGTATTTTCAAACTATTAGTACTGACCTTTGGTAACAGGGAGGAAAGCATCTCTTGACACTAACAAACTGTGTACTGTCTTGTAAGCTGATAGCACAGTGTGTCCTCTCAATGGCATTTAGTTCACCAGAGAACAATGCTCACTTCATACAGTGTGCTTTAAGGACATTTTTGGTCTGTGGTCTGAATTTACTCTTCTACCAACAACGTGAATTAAGTACAAAGGTGTAAAGTACAATTATGTAGAAGTCCCACACACAATCAGGGACATGGAGGTATTATGTTCAGCTGTGCAGAATTGCAAGTACCGTTCATGTGTCAGTTTGTCATTGTGGTAGATTGTATTTTGCTTTGCTGCTGAAATTATGTCACCACTATGGCAAAAAAAAGCAGGATTGCACACAGGAGACACATTTCAGACGCCCTCCTAGACTGAGACAGACCATGACGAGGAACCTGAAGAGCTAGTTGGTTTCTGTTTTTATTTGTTTGTTTTTTGTTGTGTGTGGTTTTTTTTTAATATTTTAAAGGGATGAGTACAGACTAGTGAATAACAGCTGAACTCAGTGTACTACAGTGCCAGACGATAAACTCCATAGGCTTGAAGACACTCAAAATCAAACGTGGGGAGAACAGCATAACCAAAGTAGTCTATTCAATGCCATAAGGAAAATATAGCTTTCTGGCTATTCATTTGCCAAATGGTATGTATAAAATTAGAATAACAGCTGCAACTATTCATTAAAAATCAAAGTGTGCAATGCAGATATTTTGAGTTTAGGAAAATGAGACGTTATGAAATAGAATGGGTAAAGGTAAATATCTTACACATTAGTGAGCTAAGATAGATTTCTGCTGGGTATTTGAATCAGACAAT
>NW_006399774.1:24069848-24070340 GCF_000299155.1 Elephantulus edwardii
GTTGTCTTTCTTCCCTTTCTGTCTTTATAATGACCTTTTGTTCTCTTCATGATTGATAACCTTGATGTCATTCCACAATTCATCTGGTTTTCAATCTTTGGATTCAATGCCTCAAGCCTATTTTTAAGATGATTTTTAAATTCAGGTGATATAGAATCAAGATTATATTTTGGTTCTCGTCGATTTATTTTAAATTTTTAAGCCTCAAGTTGAACTTGCACATGATTTTTTTTTCTTCCACAGTCAGTACCTTACCTTGTTTTGAGTGCTGTTACTGAGCTTCCAGTCTGATTCCTTCCACAGATGTAGTCAATCTGATTTCTGTGCGTTCCATCAGGTTATGTCCATGTGTAAGGCACAGTTTGTGTTTTTTAAATAAGTTATTTGTGGTGAATAAATCGTTAACTATACAAAATTCAATCATCGCAATCTGAGCTCATTTCTGTCACCAAATCCATATTTTCTGGTTGTCATTTTTTCTTCATTGTTTCC
>NW_006399774.1:24071697-24084343 GCF_000299155.1 Elephantulus edwardii
AGCAGAGTTTAGGGCTGTTGTACATAGGGTCGCTATGAGTCGCAAGCGACTTGACGGCACATAACAACAACAACAACAACAACAAAGGGCAGAGATATCAGGTTAAAGATTCAGATAACTTAGAAGTAGCCAATGCCTTTGAATTGTGATGCTGGAAAGAGTACTGACTATACCAGTGCCAGTGAGTCTCCACCTCCCCTACTGTGCGTGCGCGCACAGACACACACAATCTGTTTTGGTGTAAGTGCAACCAGGATGTTCCTTAGAGGCAAGGAGGGTGAAAGGCTCATGTACCCTGAATATGTTAATGTAAGGAGCGGACGCCTGGCAACAGTGCTCATGCTGGGACAGGTGGAGGGTCAGAGAACGAGAGGAAGACTCTCAGTGAAATGAATTGACACAGTGACTGCCACCGTGGATTGATCAAGGTGCAGATTGTGGTCATGGTGCAGCAGAGGTCAGGCTTCCTCTCTGTTGTTAAGGTTGCTATGAGTCGTAGTTAACTCAACAGTACTTAAGAACACATGCCAAGAATGACGAATTGAAGAAGAAAATCAATCTCACATCCATCTTCAAAAAGAACATTTTGGGAGCTCTTGTGGCGTAGTGACAAGAAGCTGCACTGCAATCCCAGCAGTATGCGGTTCGAATCCACCAGGAGAAGCAATCTCCTCCTGTGCCAGTCAGACCTGATTTGACAGTACACACATAAATAATAATTTTTTTTTTTTAAAAAAAAAGAACATTTCAAGATCCCTCAGGAGAAACAGTGTTGTTAGTAACAGGACTCTATGACTCCAAGGACCACTTACCCCGAGAACTACCGAAAGTTAGGCACCAACCACTAATGCCACAAACAAAGTGCAGGTTGTAACCGCCTTCTGCTGACTCGAAGTGCGCAGCCGTGCAACCAAGATGCATTCAGACCTCCTTTCTTTACCGCTGCTGGGAGTTCATTCTGACTCACAGAAATCCTACAGACAGAGTTGTTGTTGTTGTGTACCAAAAAGTTGGAACTGACCCATACCTGAGCCTCTGGCGGGTTTTCAGAGGCAGTTAACAGCACCGGAGGAAACTGGCCATCCTTCTCCTGCAGAGCACCTAGTGGCCTTGAACCCAGTGCCTTTGGGATTGCAGTGCAGCTTCTTGCCACCAGGCCACCAGAACTGCCTATAGACAGAGTAGAACTAACATACAGTGATTTGGGGGTTGTCAATCATTATAGAAGAAGATTAACACATTTTTATCCCATAAAAGACTTGAACCACTAACCCTTGGACAGCAGCCATAGTTAACCCGCTATGCCTCCGGATTCCTTAAGAAAAGAGACAATTAGCTGGAAAATATGGCTGTAGTGTTTCAAACAACATCAGAGTTTGTGATAGAATTTTTTCAAGATGAAAGGCTTATTCACTGTAAATCCCTTTTCAACAATGGAATGAAAAAACCCTCAAACTTGTCATGGTTTTAAAACGAACTCGTAACTGACCCTCAGTTGGGCTTGGGGGTGGGGGGGCTGTAAATCTCCCAGGAGAAAAATTGCCATCTTTATTCTCTGGACCCTGTGGTTGGTTTGAACCACCAGAGAGGTGCAGCCTTTGAGTTAGCGTCACACTCCCTGAGAATTAGGCCACCAGTGCTCTCTAAAGAGCGTCCGAGGCAACTCAGATGGTCTCCATTTGTGGAAAGAATTGCTGGAGAACTCAGAATCGCTGTGAAAGCCAGCCTAGGTGCTGCCTGTGGGACAGATCATCGACTACTCAGGAGCAAGTTCGAGTTGGAGCTCAAGAAAATGAGAACAAATCCACAAGTACCAAAGTGCTTTCTTGAGTCTATCTCACCAAATTTCAAGAACAGGTTTGAGGCTGGCACCTCCGAAGTGCTCAGGTGTGAAAAACAACCAAACCCAAACCAAGGCATGAAGAGCTGCGGGAGGCTTAGCCCTCACTTCTGTTCAGGTGCACACAGACGATAGGGGGAAGGCAAGGTGCCAATCAGTGGACTTTCCCACAAGTTTGTATACTGCTGAGAACCAAGGTGCATTTTCCCACTCTTGGCATAGTAAGCGCTAACCCTGGCACGCTACGCACCTACACTGTCCTTAGCTTTCCACAGTACTGGTTCAGACAGAACTGTACTTGCTCGGGCATGGCAGCTGTTTACTAAAGACTGCTTATAACGTATCTAAGGCACATAACAGTCCCCAACGCTTTCTGTCGTATACTTACAACACAGTCCCACAATTCACCCTTACACGACACAGGCTTTACAGAAGCTTGGACTTGTAAAGCAGCCAACAGATGACAGCAACAATAAACGAACAACACCTACACGCTTGAACAGCAGCTATTCTGACGACGCTGCTGAGAGCTCGCTGCTTACTGTGCGTGAGATTAGACCACCGTTCCTGTAGGGACTCGTGAACAAGAGTGTGAGTATTTTGCAATTTTCCGTCAACTTCACCCAAAGCTTGAGTTACATTACCTTGATCACTAGGTCAGAGCATAAACAGTGTGAATTGTCTAAGGCCACCCTGTTCTACAGCACTGCTTTCCTCATTCGAGGGGTCTCATCCATTAGCAAAGCTATTCGGCACTTCAGAGCATGCTCAGCTAAGGCAGTTATTTCTGAGTCTGCTTTGATGATTCGGCACCTGGAACAAATGTGGTGGTGGTGTTAGGTGCTGTCGAGTTGAGTCAAGGGAAATCTCATCTTCCTTACCTCGAAAGAGCACTCTGGCTGCACCCTTTCCAAGACATATTTGTCTGTTCCTTTGACAGTCATGGGATGCTGAGTACTCTTTTCCAACACCACAGCTGAAAGGCATCAATTCTTCTTTTGTCATCCTTAATCGTCATGCAGATCTCAGATACACAACAAGTGACTGGAAGGACCATGGCCTGAATCAGATGTACTTTAGTCCTCAAATTGACATAATTAATCCTCAATAATTTTGAGAGGTTCTTAACTGCAGACTCCCAGTGCAATATGTCTCCAGATTTCCTGTCTTCTGATACCATGGGTGTTAATTGTGGATCCAAGTAAGATGAAGTTGTTGACAGTTTCAATATTTTCTCCATCTATCATGATGTTCATATCAGTTCAGTAGTGAAAATGCTACTTTTCTCAACATTGAGATGTAATCCAGGTTGAAGGCTGTATTCTCTGATTGTTTGCAACAACTACTTCAAGTTCTCACCTTGAACAAGCAAAGTTGTATCATCTGCATTACACAGATTATTGATGAGTCTCCCTCCAATCCTGATGCCACATTCCTCTTCATAGAGTCTAGTTTCTCAAATAATTTGCTCAGCACACAGGTTGAATAGGTGTGGAGAGAGAACACAATGATAAGAAAGTTCTTTCTAATTAGTAAATGATGTTCTCTGGCTCTGTTCACACAACAGCCTCCTGGTCCAGGTATAGGTTTCACATGAGCACGATTGAGTGCTCTGGGATTCCCATTCTTCTCAGTGTTCGCCATACTTGTTATGATTCACACAGTCAAACGTCTTTGACAATAAAGTACAGACATTCTTCTGGTCTTCTTTACTTTTAGCCAGAATACATCTGACATGAGCAGTGACATACCTGGTGTCATGGACTCTTCCATATCTTGCTTGAACTTCTGGAAACTCCCTATCTATGTACTGTTCTAGACGTTTTTAAATGATCTTCAGCAGTATTTGCTTGCATGTGATAGTAATGATATTGTTTGACAGTTTCTGCATTCTGTTGGATCACCTTTCTTGGGAATGGGAACAAATATGAACCACTTCCAATCCATTGGTCAGAGAGCCATCCTCCAAATTTCCTGCATAGACTGGTGAGTGTTTCCAGGGCTGCATCTGTTCATTGAAACAAGTCATTTGGTATACCATAGATTACTGGGGCCTTAGTTTTTGCCAGTACCCTCAATGCAGCCTCACTTCCTCCTTCATTACCATTGGTTCCTGCTCATATGGTACTTCCTGAAAATTTCAGTGTCAGTCAGTTCTCTTTGGTACAATGATTCTATGTATTTTCTCATCTTCTTTTGATCCTTTTAGAGTCATTCAATATATTGTCCATAAATCTCTCAATATTGTCACTTGAGGCTTAAATTTGTTTTTCAATTGAGAAATGCAGAGCAAGTTCTTCCCTTTTATTCTCCAGTTCCAGCTGTCTGCACATTCCATGGTTTATTATGGTCAACAGCATTTGTTGGGCAGCCTGTCTTTAAAATTCTTTAGGTTAATTCTGTAAATTAATATTGGGATGAACATTCTTTAAGTGGCACAGCAGTCATCTGTCTATTTGCTGTACGGAACTTGGATTTGCTGTAATGCTCAACACTGTGTCGTAGTTTGGTCAAATACCATAATGGTTACTCATCATGAACAGTGTTTGGAGGAGCTTCCAGACTGATTCAGGTTTGGAAGCAGGATTGGCATCCACCTCCTAAACAGATGCCTCTGGAAACAGAGAACATAGAGAAATGATGTTAGTTACAGAACAGAGTTAGGGTCTTTTGTTCACAGGGTTGCTATAAGTCATATTCGACTTGACGACACTTAACTACTGTTAAGTGAGACTAGTGTTGTTATATTTTGGAGGAACATTCTTGTACTTTGTACATCACTCTTCTGTCAGTTTGCTGTTCTGAGGTTACCTGGGTTTGTTGTGATGCTGAACTTTGTGCCATTGGAGTGTCAAATTCCATAAATGTTTCCCAATGTGGACAGTGTTTGGTGGACCTCCGAGTTGTAAAACAGGTTTAGAAGCAGGAGTGGCATCCACTTCCTAAACCACATGCCTATGGAAACTCTATGAACTTGGAAAAATGGCGATCATTATAGAAAGGCTTTAGATTTTTTTTTGTTCATAGAGTCTCTGAGTCATGCTCGACCCAACAGCAATCAACAACAACAAAGGTTAACATAATGTCATCAATATAATAAACCGGTGTCTCATTAGGAGAATGGGACCAAGTTGCTACATCTTGTACCACTAGCCCATGGCATACTGTAGAATGACCAAAGTCCAGTATCTTTCCTCACACAGTAAGTTGATTGATTAAATCCACTACAGAAGGTGCTGAGGTATGAAGACCATGGTAGTCAATAGGCATTTTCCACGCTCCATCTGGATTTTTCTCACGTCACACAGGGGAACTGCATGGTTATGGATAGCTCAAATTATGCCAGCTTGCGCCACCTGGAGCACACGTCATCGTGTTTAAGCTTGTCCACCTGGCAGCTTATTTGCTTGGTGAGGACCACTGAGCAGGGTGCCGCAGTCTCCCTGGAGGGTGATGAGGATGGTCTCCTATTACAGGTTTTGTGGTGCACACTCTCAGTCTGAATTCACAAGACTACTTTGGAACCTCTATTCCATATATAGCTGTTCTCACAGCACCAAACCCCGCCCCCCTTCATTTGACTATTGGTTTATTTTTTCTTTTTATTAAGTCCTGCAGCCAGTAGATTAAACCACAATTGTAAATAAGACATTTTTACCATCCCACTCCAATTTCTTCTTGGTTACCCCAAGTCTTCTTCTGGGTCTACCTCCAGCAATAGCAAGTGATCTTGACAGAAGAGGAGTCTGCACTTCTTGTTTTCTAAAAGCTCTCCCCAGGTCTCTGGTTTATCTTGGATTTGGCACAACCAGTAGACGCAAAACTGCTCTGCTGAAAGTCCCTATGTTGTTTACTTAACTCTTTAGGAACAACCAAGATACCTGGCCTGGTATTGAGGCCCCTACTCTTTCCAGAGCTTTACTCAGAGAATCCAGTGTCCAGATAAAATGATCCCAGTCCTTGGCAGATTGAGACCAATGCATCAGAATGATTGATCAGGATACCACACGCTTGTGTACGGCCATATCTTGGTGCCCACCAGTGCAAGGTTATTCACTCACTGGTTCATGCTAACAGTGCTGGATGTCACTTCTAAGGTGCTCAGTCAAAGCCAGACACTTATGTTCGGTGAATGTGAAAACGCATGAGGAGCTGCAGGAAGTTTGCTGTTGTTGTTCTATGCTGTCAAGTTGACTACGACTCATGGGAACCCTATGCACGATAGCTCTGAACCCTGAGCTGATCTCACTACCTCTGACACATTGACCCTTACCCCAGTTATTGTATTAATCCATCTCGACCAGGATCTTCCTTCCCTGTGCTGTCCCTTCACCCTTCCAAGCATGATGTCCTTCTACAAAGTCTGGTCCCTCCTAGCTACATGCCCAAAGTATGTGAGATGGAACTTCAAAATCCTTGCCTCCAAGGAGCAATTTTGTTTCATCCTCTCCAAGACAGACATGTTAGTTCTCTTGGCAGTCCATGATATGGTCATTACTCTTCTCCAAAACCACAACTCAAAGACATCAAATTTTCTTCTGTCATCTTGGTCCAGCTCTCTGATGCATAGCAAGTATTTGCAAAGATCATGGCCTGGATCAGGTACACCTTAATCTCTCGACTGACAATCTTGCTCTTCAACACTGACAGTAAATTTTCTCAATGCAATTTGCCTTTTGATTTCCTGACTGTTGGTGCCAAGAGTGTTGATTATGGAACTAAGTAAGCTGAAATTATTAAAAATCTCGATCTCTTCTTCATCTATTTTATAATGCTGCCAATTGGCCCAGTGATGAGAATCTGTATAGAAGAGCCAAGCTTCAATCTGTGGGAATTTTCCCACAAAGGTCTTTACTGCTGAGAACAAAGGTGGTGTTTTTCATAGCAATCACTTGCATAGTTACCACACTTGCATAG
Organism: Elephantulus edwardii; assembly: GCF_000299155.1. Lineage (NCBI taxonomy): Eukaryota > Metazoa > Chordata > Mammalia > Macroscelidea > Macroscelididae > Elephantulus > Elephantulus edwardii. Next base: position 24,078,455 of record NW_006399774.1, read on the forward strand.
TAATCACTAACCGTACCACACTATGCACTTGGGCTGTTATGCCTAGATTTACATAATACAGGCAAACCAGTCCTGTACTTGTTCAGGCGTAACAGTGGTTTCACTAAAAACTGCTTATCACACAGATAAGGCACGTTATAGCACCCACATCTGCCTGCCGTGTATATACAGCACATTATGGTGTCCCACACAAGCAATGGACACTAATGAAAAAAAAGAGACCAGATGACCTGTGGGATGACATCATCCATGAAGAAAGCAAAAGGTCATTACGAAGAGGGAGAAAAGGCCAAAATGCGGATTGGAAAAAAGAGCCCTGAATATTGCACTGGGATGCTGAGAAGCCAAAAGAAAGGGAAGAACTGATGAAGTTAAAGAATTGAACAGAAGATCTCAAAGGGCAGCTCATAAAGACAAACAAAATCTTACACTGAAATGTGCAAAGAGCTAGAGTCAGAAAATCAAAGGGAAGAAGAGCGTTACGCTGAATGGACAACACGGTCTCACAAGGACAAACACTGCGTAAGATTATTGCAGTAAAATTAGAAGGATAATCAGTAAAACCCGTATGAGAACTCAATGGAGGGGAATCTGAGGATGAGTAGGGCGAAATCACAGGGTTGCACAGTTTGGTGTGTGGCGGGAAGGGAGGAAGGAAATGAGAAGGATCCCGGCAGGAAGACAGGGTTACGATGGGCAAGATCCAGAGGTGATTCATTTTAGAAAACATAATGCTTGGGAATGATTGCATGAAACACAATGTGAATAAAGAATAGTGTGGAAATACAATGCATATTAATTTGGTAGGCAAACCAACAACAACAAAATAAAAGGGAAGAAGTCACTTGCAATTTCTCAAGCTGACGAAACTGAAGAAAAAAATTCAAGTCTTGAGTTGCAACACTGAAAGATGTATGTATTCAGGAAACATTAAGAGATGATGGAAAAAATATACAGATTTGCTATACCAAAAAATTACTGACACAGAACTATTTCAAGAAGTAGCATATGATCAAGAACTAGTAGTAATAAAGGGGAAAGTTCAACAGCTCTGAAGAAATTGGCAAAAAATAAGACCCCAGGAATTGATGGAATACTAATTGACAAGTTTCAACAAAGAGATGCAGCCTTGGATGTGCGTACCAGGTTCTGTCAAGAAAGCTGGAGGACAACTCTGTAGCCAACTGTCAGAAAGTGATCCTTATTTGCTCCCGTTCCCCTCCCCCTCCCAAGAAAAAGGGGAAAAAAATAAAGGTGATCCAGCAGAATTTGGAAATATTCGAACAATGTAATTAATATCACACGCAAGCAAAATCTCGCCTCGTACAGCAACAGAGAACTGCCAGAAATACAAGCTGAGTTTAGAAGGGGCTATGGCACTAGGCATATCACTGCTGATATAAGACGGATCTTGGCTGAAAATAGAGAGGACCAGCAGGACGCCTACTTATGTGTGGACCATAATGAATTGTGGGTAACTTTGAGGAGAATAGATATCCCATAATAATCATGCTCATGTGAATCCTTTACCTAGACCAGGAAGTTGTTGCGTGAATAGAACAGGGAACACTGTATGGTTCAAAATCAAGAAGGGAGTGTGTCGGGAATGTATCTTTTCTCCATACTTCTTCAGTCTGTATGCTGAACAGATCATTCAGGCTGGACTTTATGAAGAAGAATGTGGTATCAGGATTAGGGAAAGACTCAAGAGCAACCTGTGATATGCATACGGCACAACCCTGCTCACTGAAACTGAGGAAAATTGCAACCTTCAATATGGATTTCATCTCCACATCAAGAAACAAAAATCCTCACCTCTGGACAGCATCATGATAGATGGAGAAAAGGTTGAAATTGTTAATTACTTCATCTTACTTTGATCCACAACCCCCTTGGCACCAAGTCATGAAATCAGAAGAAGAGTTGTCATGGGAAAATCTGCTGTCAGAGACTTCTCCTGAATGTTAAAGAGAAACAGTATCAGTCTAAAGACTAAGGTGCACCTGATACAGGCCATGATCACCATGATCTTCTCAATTGTTTCCTATGCATTTAATACCTGCACGATGACTAAGGATAGCAAAAGAAGATTTGAGCTGTGGTGCCTGAGAAAATATTAAACATACACTGCCAAGGGAACAAGTAGGTCTGTCCAAGAGAGGCTGAAACCAGTTGGTTCTTGGAGACAAGGATTTTGAAACTCCCTCTTACATACTTTGGACATGTTGTCAGGAGGGGCCAGTCATTGGAAAAGGATATCATGCTTGGAAGGGTAGAGGGTCAGTGCAAAAGAGGAAGACCCTAAATGAGATGGATAGGTACGGTGGCTTTGGCAATGGTGTTAGGTGTGTTGGAGATGATGAGGTTGGCTCAGGATAGGGCAAGGTTCATATTCGTTATTTATAGGTTTATTATGCATTATAGTTGACTTGATGGTACATAATAACAACAATAAGGAAAACAACAACATAAATATGATCTGGACTTTAATGAACAGAATGCACAGGAACTAAACTGACTGTATCCAGGGAAGGAGACCATGGAGAAGTTCAATACCATGAGACAGAACTAGGCCAGAAGGACATATGTTAGCAATTGCCAAATTAAAGTGGAAGAAAATAAAAACAAGACCACAAGGGTCCAAATGTGTCCAAAGCAAACAACCACTCATTCCTGTTGTGTGGAAACTAACCTGTGGCTGATCTTCCAGCTGGCTTTCAGAATAAACGACATAGGTGGGGATTGTCCACATTTCTCCCTGGGAGTAGCTGGTGAATTTGACACGCTTGCTTTTGGGTTGCCAGTGCAGCTCTTTACTCACTAGACCACTAACGCTCCCTGAACTATATTCAACTTGAATTTAGAGATCATCTCCAATATAGATTTGATGCAATCAATGCTGAAGACAATCATATGCATTGTGAGATAACATCAAGGACATAATAAAGGGGGGGAAAAGTAGTTCATTAAAGAGACAAGAAAGAAATAAAATATAAAAATAAATATCAGGGAAGACTGAAACTTGTCGTTGGTTATGCTGTGTTGTTGTTGTCATGTAGCGTCCAGTAGGAACCGACTCATAGCTGACCCTCCAGCAGGTTTTCAGAGGCCGTTAGCTGCACACGAGATTTCCCCTATTTCTTTCACAGATCAAATGCTGGATCAAACCATATGCCTTTGGTTTGGCAGCCTAACTCCATATCTACTAGGCTGCAAGAGTTCACCAGAGTTCTTGAATGTGAAGTAACTCAAATGATATTTCTCAACATCGAGAAAACGTAAGTCCTTCCTACTGGGCCAGTAGGCAATAGCTTGACAGATGGAGAAAAGATTGAAGTTGTCAACGATTTCATTTTACATGGATCCACAGGCAACACCCTTGGTACCAGCAGTTAAGAAATCAGAAGATGATTTGCATAGGGAATATATGCTGTCAGGGACCTTTCCAAATTGCTAAAGAGTAATAATGTTAGTTTAAAACTAAGGTGCACCTGATTCAAGCCATAATCTTTTCAATTACTTTCTATGATATGCATGTGAAGATTGGACAATGACTAAGGATGGCAGAAGAATCGATGCCTTTAAGTTGATGTTGGAGAAGAATACTGAATATGCTATGGGCTTCCAAGAGAACAAACACATCTGTCTTTGAGGAAGTGGAACCAGCATGCACATTGGAGGCAAGGATGATGAAACTCTGTCTCATGTACTGTTAGGAGGGTCCAGCCCTTGGAGAGGGACATCATGATAGGGAAGTTAGACGGTCAGAGAACCAGACTTCTCTTAACAAAACAGTTTTCACAAGAATTGTAACAATAACTTCAACTATGCTGAGATTTTGAAGGTGGCACAGGAGAAGGCAGGGTTCAGAGCGATTGCTCATGGGATCTCTATGAGTCACAGTAGATTTGATGGAACATAACAACAATAAAATGAATGAAAGAAATAAAGCAAGCAGGGTCCCAAGAATTGATGGAATACTCATTGACATGCTTCAAGAAAGAATGCAGCCCTGGATGTCTCAACAGTTTGTACCAAGAAATTTGGAAGATGGCTGTCTGGCCAACTGACCAGAAAAGATCCATATCTGTTCCCATTCCCCAAAAAAAGGAGACTGAACAGAATTGGAAATTATTTTAAAATATGACAAGCAAGTAAAATCTTTCTGGAGATTATAAAAATGTACCTAAAATGATACATCAACATTGTTGTTGTTGTTGTTGTTGTTGTTAGGTGCTGCTGAGTCAAGCATGACTTAGAGTGACCCTATGAACTAAAGAGCTCAACCCTGTTCTATTCTGCACCATCCTCACACTTCCTGACACACAAGAGTCCATTGCAGCGGTCACTATATCAATCCACCTGGTTGAGGGTCTTCATCTTCCCTGCCGACCCTTCACCCTTCCCAGCATCATGTCCTTCTCTAAGGAATAGCACCTCCTAGCAAGATGCCCAAATTAACGTGAGGTGAAGCCTCATTTTCTTGCCTCCAAAAAGTGCTCCGCCTGCACCCTCTCCAAGACATCTGTTCATTCTCTTAGCTGTCCATGGGGGTGTTCAGTGCTCTTCTCCAGGATGACGGCTCAAAGAAGTAAATTCTTTTTCTGTCATCCTTATGTGTTGTCCAGCTCTTTGGATACGTAGCTAGTAACCAGAAAGACCATGGCCTGAATGAGACACACGTTAGTCCTCAAACTGACATCACTACTCCTCAATGATATGGAAAGGTCCCTAAGTGCAGATTTTCCCAGGACAATGAATTTCCTTAATTATTGCTGATATCAAGGGTGTTAATTGTTGATACAAGCAAGATGAAGCTGTAGACTGTTTCTATCTCCTATCCATCCATCATGATGCTTCCTATTGGTCCAGTGGTAAGAATCCTTGTTTTCCTGACACTGAAATACAATCCATACCTAAGGGGTGCATTCCTTGATCTTCTGCAACAAGTGCTTCAAGCCCTCCTCACTTTCAGCAAGCCAGGTTCGATCATCTGCATAATGCAGGTTATTGATGAGTCTTCCTCCAATGATGACATATTCCTCCATATAGAGTCCAGCTTCTCAGGTAATTTTCTCAGCATGCAGATTGAATAGGTACAGATAGAGAATACAGCCTGGCACACTCCCTTCCCAATTCCAAACCATGCAGTGTTCCCCTGCTCTATTCACACAACAGTCTCCTGGTCCAGGTATGGGTTCCTTGTGAGGACAATCAAGTGCTCTGGGATTCCCATTCTTCTCAATGACAGTCACAACTTGTCATGATCCATACAGTCAAATGCCTTCGCATAGTCAATAAAGCACAAATAGACGTTATTCTGGTATTCCTTACTTTCAGCCAGGATCCATCTGACATCAACAATGATATCCCTCGTGCTACAGCTTCTTCTAACTCCTGCTTGAACTTCTGGCAGTTCCTTATCTATCTACTATTCCAGCTGGTTTTGGATGAGCTTTAGCAATATTTTGCTTGAATGTGATAGCAATTATATTGTCCATTAATTTCCACACTCAGTTGGATCACCTTTCTTGGGAATGAGAGCAAATGCTGTGTAGGAATCATAATAACCACATTTGTGGAAGAAATCATTGGAGAAGCTCAAAATCAGCAGTCAAAACTAGACCTGGGGTAGACTGTGGGCTCAACCATTAATTACTCATGTGAAGTTCAAATTGAGGCTGAAGAAATGGAAAATAAGTCCACAGGAACCAAGATATAGTCTTGTATCAATTCCATCTGAATTCCATGACCATCTTAAGAATAAGTTTGAGGCATTGAGCACTCATGATAGAAGATTAGATGAGTTTTGCAATGATAACAAGGATATCATCCATGAAGAGATCAAAAGGTCGTTACAAGAACAGAGGAGAAAGAAAAATCAAAATG
>NW_006399774.1:24084943-24086602 GCF_000299155.1 Elephantulus edwardii
ATACGTCAATACAGAACTGCCAAAATGCAAGCTAAGTTTTGAAGACAACCTAGCACCAAAGATACCAATGCTAATGTCATGTGGATTTTGACGGACAGCTGAGAATACCAAAGTGTATCTATTTGTGCTTCATTAACTATGTAAAAGCATTTGACTGTATGTACCATGATACACTATGGCTAACATTGAGAAGAACAGGAGTTTCAGAACACTTACCTGTGCTCATGCAAAACCTGTTCCATGTCCAAGAAGGTGTTGGTGGAATAAAGCCAGAAAATGCTTCATGGTTTAAAGTCAAGAGGGGCATGTGTCAGGGATGTTTCCTTTCTCCATATCTGCCTGATCTGTATGCTGAGCAAATAAAAAAGGATAGAGCGCCAAGGTTAAAGGACAGTTAGTCACGAACCTGTGTCACGCAGATGACACAACTTTGCTTATGGAAAGCGAGGAGGAATCGAAGTGCTTGCTAGAAGATGTAGTATATACCTTTCAGTGTGGATTACATCTCAACATCAAGGAAAGAAAAATCCTCACCACTGGGCCAATGAACAATATTATGAAGGATGGAAAACAGATTGAAGTTGCCAGTTATTCAATTTGCTTAGATCTACAATCAACCTTCTTGGTAACAGTAGTCTAGAAATTAAAAGACATATTGCATTGGGAAAGTCTGCTGTCAAGGACCTCTCCAAAGATCTAAAGAGCAATGATGTCAATATAAAGACCATGGTGGCTTTCACACCAGCCACCTTGAAACAGAGCAGACTTTGTGAAGGGTGAGCTGTCCTTGCCTTCCCTGGAGATGTGAGTGTCCCAACCAGTGGAGATTTCCCACCAGCCAATGGAGATCAGAGAGTACTTTAGAGAGGGCAAGTTGCCTTCCTTTACCCTGGAGGGGTAAGCACTGCAGCCAGGTCAGGGTTCCTGCCAGCCACCACTGAACCAGAGAGCCCTTCAGACCAGGGCTTGTCCTCCTCTTCCCTGGAGAGGTGAACACCCCAACCACAGCAGCATTTCCGCCAGAGCGGGACCAAAGAGGATGTCAGATGACAAACTGCTCTCCCAGTGAGCTCTCTAGTGAAGACAAGCTGTGCCATCAGCCACTGGACCAGAGAGGATTTCTGGCAGTGGTTTCCCTCTTCTTCCCTGAACAGTGAGCTTTTCAACTAGGTTAAGTCCTTCTGCAAGCTCAGGGACCAGAGAGGAACCCAGACATTTTCCAGGGCTGGCAAACCTTCATCTGAGGAACAAGGAGCTTTCCTTAGGAAGCGGAAACTGGACTGACAAAAACAATGTATGTCCACAAGACTGTTTTCATAAAAACAAGGTATGAACTGTGCTGTTCTTTCATATTTTCCAATCCCAAACAAAGTTTCCAGAAACAGTTGGAATTTCCCTCCATAAAATGTAAACATACAGTAAGGTGGGCCCAATACGAGTCATGGCCTCTTCATCTGCTTCTTATACATCTTCAAGTTGAACAATGATTAAGGATGACAGAAGAATGATTAATGCCTTTCAGTTGTGATGTTTGTAAAGAGTGGTGACTACCCCTTGGATGGCAAAAAGGACAAACAAATCTGTCTTGAAACAATTGTTCTTTAGAGACAAGGATAGTGAAAATTCATCTCCCTTACTTTGGAAATATTTTCAGGAGGA
>NW_006399774.1:24088607-24089817 GCF_000299155.1 Elephantulus edwardii
AAGGTGGAGGATTAGCGCAGGAGAGGAAGTCCCTGGATGAGATGGCTTGACACAGTGACTGTGATAATGGGGGCGGATGTATCAGAGACAGTGAGACTGGCTCAAAATAGGGCAGATTTCAGAGCTGTTGTTCATAAGTTGCAATGAGTCATAGTTGACTTGATGGCACATAACATTAACAACCTGCATTATGAAGATGACACAACCTTTCTTTGAGAAAATAAGAAGACTTGAAGCATTTACTGTAGAAGATAAGAAAACTACAGCCTTCAATATGTGTTACATCTCAAGATCAATAAAACAAAAACCCACACCATAGAACCAATGGACAACACCATGATTGATGGATAAAAGATTGAAGTTATAAATGAGTTTCATTTTAAGATCCACACCCTTGGTACAAAAGTCAAGAAATCAAGATGTGTTCCACTGGGGATATTTGCTGTCAAGGACTTCTCCAAAGTTCTAAAGAGAAAGTTTAAAGACTATAGTGCGTCTAATGCTAGCCTGGGCATTTTCAATTGCTTCGTAGGCATCTGAAACCTGAACAATGAATAAAGAATATCAAAGAAGAATCAATTCCTTTGACTTGTGTTGTTGGCTAGGGATATTACATTTCTCATGGACTGTCAAAAGAACAAACAAATTTCTCTTGATAGAAGTGTAACCAGAGTCCTATTTAGATGCAAGGTTGGTGAAATGTCCTCTCACTTACTTTTGGCACATTTTCAAGAGAAACTCTTAGAGACATTATGCTGGGAATGGTAGAGGGTCGATGAAATATAGAAAGGCTATTCTCGAGATGGATTCAGGCAGTAACTGCCACAGTGGGCTTGAGCATGACAGAAATAGTGAAGATCGTAGAGGAAAAGACAAGTTTCAGATCCGTTGCTCTCATGGTCACTGTGAATACCAGTTAACTTGAGGGCACCTAATAAAAATAACATACGTAGATCTATCTAGATATTGCCTCACAGATGTGTGCATGTGTGTGTGTGTGTATATATATACTTAAGGATACTTTGGGCAGTATATTAAATGATCCAGAAAGTATCAAGAGAAGATGGAAGGAATACACAAAGTCACTGTATCAGAAGGAATTGGCTGACACAGAAGAATTTCATGAAATGACATATGAGCAAGAGCCTATGGTGATGAAAGAGGAAGTTCAAAGTGCTCTGAAAGGAATTGGCAAGAAATAAGGCTCCAG
>NW_006399774.1:24093672-24099152 GCF_000299155.1 Elephantulus edwardii
AAAAATCCTTTGTCTATGGGACATCTAGGTATTTGGCATAATTCTAAGTAGTGTAGTGTAAGTTAAAATTTGCAAATAGTTATTATAAAAACACAAATAGTTCTTGGAAATTAAATGCAAGTCATCCAAAAATTGAACTAGTTCTTTAAGATATAGAAAATTCAGTTAAATATTGGGAGCCCTGGATTATTAACTTACTTGGCTACTTTGTTTGTGTGGAAGTAGGATAGTAGAAATTACCTATCTCTTTTAAAGGCTTTGGGAAGAGAGGACGTTGTTCTTGGATGTACTATTCAGCAATGATGGGATAATATGCAGAAAAATAATGCCATCTGAAATTATTGTGGGGAGTACCATCTATAGGAAATGAGAGAGGGATTTTTGATCATGACTTAGTATTTTCTAAATATATAGGCTCATACAGGTGAATGCTGCTGCTGTTGTTAAGTGCCGTCGAGTCATAGGTGACTCATAGACCCAATGAACAAAAGACCTGAACACTTGTATAACTTTCATTGTTTCTCTAAGTCCGTAGGGTTTCTGGAGACAAGCTATTTCAGAAGTAGATACCACTCCTGCTTCCAACTTGTTTTATTTGAGAAGCTCCATCAAACATTGTCCACAGTAGGTAACCATTATCACATGACATATCAGTATCACAGTGTTTAGCATCACAGCAACCACGAGTTACCTCTGTACAGAAAATTATCAAACCAGTACTGTGCCACTTAGAAGAATGTTTATAGGTGAATATATGTCTATATATAGATGAAATCTGGTCGCCTAAAGATAAGAACTTGTACTATAATCCCAAACACATGTGGTTCAAATCCACCAGCTGCCCTTTGAGAGAAGGCCAGGTGATCTCCTCCTGTGTGATTTACAGCCTTTGAAAACCCACAGGAAGTCAGCTAGAAGTTGGTTCTGACTCAGCCATACACAGTAGTACCAGCACCACAGGAAAACATGTACAAATACCAAGATGCGAATAACACTGGCTGTGATAGGGCTATGCGTCTACGTGACTGGTTCTCTGTGGTTTTAGAAGTATGTAATAATGTTATTTGAGAGTCATGGAATAATGTAGGCATCCTCCGTTTTTATGATCTCATGTGGTCATTCTCCATTTACTCATAATGACTTTTTTATGCATAAACATCTGGTCTTTGGGAGTTAGAATGTGAAGTGAATAGATACAGGTAGATATGTGCACCTGTACACATTAGTGATCTATATGTATAAATTTAGAGTTCATGTCTCTTTTTTCAGCATCAGAAATTGCTTTCTTTCTAAGATTCCTACTTAATGTGTCTCAGACTCAATCTATATTGGGGATGTAAATAAATCCTGTCTTTTCCCTTTCGGTAGTGAATACTGAAAATGTTATGTAGATGACACAACCTTGCTTGCTGAAAGTGAGGAGGACTTGAAATAATTGTTACAGAATATCAAGGAATACAGCCTTCAGTATGGATTGTGTCTCAATGTCAAGAAGACAGATTCTTACCACTGGACCAGTAGACAGCATCATGATGGATGGAGAGGGGATTGAAACTGTCAACAGCTTCATCTTGCTTAGATCGACAGTTATCCCCAGCAGTCAGGAAATAAGGCGATACATTGCACTGGGAAGATCTGCAGTTAGGAACCTCTTCAAATGATCAGTTTGAGGACTAAGGTGTGACTGATTCAGGCCATAGTCTTCCTGATTATTTGCTGTGCATTGGACAATGAATAAGGATGACAGAAAAAGAATTTACTTCTTTGAGCAATAGTGTTGGAGAGCACTGAACATCCTATGGGTGGCCAAAAGAACAAACAGATATGTTTTGGAGAGGGTGCAACCAGAGTTCTCTTTGGAGGCAAGGATGATGAGGCTTTGCCTCACATACTTTGAGCATGTGGCTAGGAGGTGCTATTCCTTGCAGAAGGATGCTGGGAAGGGTGGAGGGTCAGCAAAAGAGAGGAGAACACTCAACCAGGTGGATTGGCACAGTGACTGCCGCAACCCACTCTTGTGTGTCAGGAAGTGTGAGGATGGCACAGGATAGGACAAGGTTCAGGATTGTTGTTCATAGAGTCACTGTGGGTCATACTCAGCGAGACAACATGTAACAACCACCCATATATGTGGCAAGGTCAAACTCAATGGCTAGTTAAGTAATTTTGAACAATGAGCTCTTGACACCACTTACCACTCCTGGTTTTCCTAGCAGTTAACCTTTGCATTTAAAAAATTAGCTTTCCCCTCACAATTATTTTACTAATAACTACATTTATTAAAATGCTTAAGCCAGTTACGTCAGGTTTCACGCCTCTATATCCCCATTTTAGAAAGCCAATTCCTCGTTTGCCCGTCTCTGTCAAACCAGTGCTTTGAGGGAACGAGCATACCCCTTGTGCTGATGACTCCTGTTTAGTTTGGGAACTTTGAGCACCTGCATCCACAAGCAGAATCCACTTGGGCACAAGGCGTGAGGTTGCCGCATCAGCACTAACTCGTTGCCCGGATCATGTTCTCTACGTCTTACTGGGTTCTCGTCAACTCATCCCTAGCATCTATGGCTGGGTCCCAGTGGATGTCAGCCACAAACTCAGGAATCTCCACACTTCTCGCTGTGTTCCTTACGCAGCCTTCACCCTCAGATTGGGCCAAGTCAACAAGCCAGGGGTTCCCATGACCCCTGCTCCTCAAGCAAGCAGCCTCTTTCTGCTTATTCACACATCTTTGCCTGCTAAGTGGACAGTGCTGAACGGTCACGTCCAAGCTCAGCCTGTGTCTTCACGGGTGCATGTCTACTACTTCCTTCCACTCCATGCATCCAGGCGATCACTACGCGTGATCATACTCACCAATCCTTTGTATTTCAAGTCCTGGAAGGAGACTCTGATGGACACCAACTTTACCCTGCTCTTCGATGTTGGCTTAGTCTAGGGGAAAGACACAGTACTCTGACAAGATTTGCATTTGAATGGATTTTTAGACCTTTCTTGGACTTTTGGTTGAAGAGACTCACATTTAAAAGGAAACCAAGCAGGAAGAAAAAGAAAGAAAAAAGACTCTGAGGTTTTAAAGCTGGAACTGTTTGGCTCTGAGGCAGGTTAGACTTTACTTAGATTTATTGACTACGCTAAAGCATTCAGCTATGCGGATTAGGTAAGTTACAGGTAATTTTGAAAAGAATGAGAATTGTTGAACATTTAATTGTTCTCATGAAGAGCTTACCCATGGACCAAGAATCAATCATTCAAACGGACCAAAAAATACTGCATGGTTTAAAATTGGGGGAAATGTGCACCAGCGTTGGATCCTTTCACTGTTCTTGCTCAGCCTGTGTGACCAGAAAATAATTCCAGGAATGGGACTATGTTTTAAAAAACGTGGCATCAAGAGTAGAGGAAGACTCATCAGTGATACACGATGTAGAGATGACTAATTTTGCTTGCAGAAAATGAGGGCTTGTGGTTTCCAGTCTCTAAAGTATGATGTAAATGTTTAGTCTAAATTAAAATTTTAGGAGTGGGGAGATAGCATAATTGAACGAGTTAAAATTAAAATAGTTTCAGTGTAACCAAATTAAAATTAAACAAGGTAAAAAGAGATTTATTATCAGAACCTCTTCCTAGTATGAGAGATTTATTTTCGTTTAAATGAGAGAGGTCTTGCTTTGGTCCATGGACCCTGCTAACATGCAAGTTCTTTGTATCGCTTCACCATTTGCTTTTATTTCCTTTGAGGGGGTGATTTGAGGTGACTGTTAAGTGAACTGACTCACACAGTGGCAATTTAGCAAAACAAGTGAAAAAGGTTAATTAAAACAGAGGCCTGACTAATGAGATAGGTCATGAGAAAGAGGAAAAGAGAGAAAAGTGGTGAGCACGCCGAGAAGTCAGGGATTGAGTTAATCCTCTAGAGTATGCTGCCAGCAGGAAGAGGGAAAGGGGGTGACCCCCACGTGGACACTGGCTTTACTTACAGTCTTTTGTGAGACTGGGTCTCAGCCCAGCCTTGCCTAGAGCTGTGTGTGGTCGGGTTGACTGGGAATACTTCCTGGTGTAACCACCTTTTGGCTCCTGCTTGAGGTGCTATCACATTGGCACAAGTGTTGATCATTTCCTTCCCATTTCCTGAGAGACTCCAGCCCTCTTCTGTGAGCATGAGAGAGACCAGGTGGCAATTACAGCCTTTAACATTTCAAAGTTTTCTGTCAGATCTCTTGTGAGACAGAAGTTCATGGCACCTTGTAAGATGTTCACAATGCTTGCCAATCTCTCCTCTATCATTGGCTGGTACTTCCAGGAAGGGAAGCTTATGTTGAGTCAAGCTGATGTGTATTCTTCCCCATTTCCTAAATCAGAGTAAGTTAAACGTTTTGTGGATGTTTTTACAAAGACATTTTAATTTGAAATGGCAAGAGAAAGTGTTTTGATCAGGTTCCAACTAAATTAGTATTCACACCTCAAGCAAAAAAGGTTCTGTAGTTTGGGGAACAGTCTATTAGTAATCTCATCTTGGAAACAGCATTATTCTTGATTCATCCCTTCAGTGGGGCCAGCAATGAAAGGACTACTAATGCTATTAAGTAGCATAATCAATTCTATTTATGCCACTTTAGAAAATCGTTCCTGCAAGCTGGAATTGTGAATTGTTGGGTCACCACATTTATATGTGGAGACAAATACTTCCTTTTTCTTAACAGGTTTCTGAAATTTATGAGGAAAATCAATGACTGAAACTACCTACACAAGGCTAGATTTTACCTGTTGTAGCCTCATCATGGTGTTTATTTTAATCTTTATTTTTCATTATTATTTAAAGAATAATGGTTAGAGGTTTGGTTCTACCAGAGATGCCTTGGAAGAAAAGTCTAGTGATCTGCTTCTTTTTTTAAGTTTTTTAAACATTTTTTTATTAATTTTAAAGAAAATTTTCAGAGACTTTGGATTTCCATTCATTCATTGCTGCACTTTTCTCCCTGCCTCCCTCGCCCCCAGTTCACTCTTCTCTTTGAAAAGTAAAAGAAAAGTTCCCCCGTTCCCCCACTGTTCTACAGTCCCTCCCCAGGTCCAGTCCACTATGCAGCCTTTGCTCTGGACTCTCGTCATGACAATAATACCTAATCACATATCCCTTTTCAACAGTTCTCTCCCTCATCTATTTCAATGCAGTATACATTATTTATACCATCTTTCTCAGTCTCCCCCCAACCCCAAAGTCAGTCCTGTTTTACAACAGTGGCACTATGCAGTATTTGTCCCTTTGTGACTGAGATATTTCACTAAGCATAATGTCCTCCAAGGTCACCTATTTTGAATAATATTACATGAGTTCCTTGTTTTTCAATTTAGCATAGTATTCCATTGTATGAATATACCACAGCTTCTCTATCCATTTGTTTCTTGATGAACACTTACGTTATTTCCAGCTCTTTGCTATTGTGAACAGAGTGCGATAAACATGGGTGTGCACATATCTGCTT
>NW_006399774.1:24099877-24106325 GCF_000299155.1 Elephantulus edwardii
TGTCATTTCCCCACTTAACTGATTTAATTTCCTTGTCAAAAATCAGTTGACCATAGGTAGACGGGCTGATTCTCAATTCTATTCCATTGATCTATGTGTCTGTCATTGTACCAGTACCGTGCTGTCTTAACCATCACGGCAGTGTAGTAGGATTTGAAATCAGGGAGTGAGATGCCACCTACTTTCTTTTTACTTTTAAGGAGTGCTTTGCTTATTCAGGGCTTCTTTCCATTCCAATGAAATTGGAGATTGCTTTTCCATCATGGTTTTGAATACATCCGTAGCACAGACACAAAGGCAAGGTGAAGCTGGATGTAAGATGGAAAGATTGAAACATGATCTTTATGAAACAGAACTCTTTCTTAAGATTACTTCAAGTCGATCAAGTAACCTTGATATCTTGGAAAACCTATTTATGTAACATAACAGCAAAACACATCACAACAAAAACCAGACCATAAACAAAGTAAGAAAGCCAATGTTTATGAATCTGGGATAAAGCTAAGTCAGGAAAATGTCTTTCTCCCTCCTTGAATGCCAGCAACGAGGTAACAGATGACACAATACAAAGTCTGAAACATAATCACACAGAAAATTCCATTTTAACTTTTGGCTCATAGGCTGCGGATAACTGAATAGCATAGATTTTCCTTTTTCCTTCTCTTTTATGAGTAAACAGAACAGTTAGTTGTTTAATTTAGTGCCAGGAGACACTGTACCTTCAGTACAGATGTATTTTTTCCCTGAGCGCTGGGGTAAGGAGAGATTATTTATGCTGTAATTCTGCTGTTCTTATTGTGACTATTTTGAAGGTCTTCCCAGTTAAAGGGCATTTTGCAGGCCTTTCCCACAATGCTTATTCACTACTATTTCCCATGTGAATTTATGGATTTGATCAGGACTTTGGTCTGAAATTATATCATTTGGGAAAACCAGACACAGCATGGTGGATAAAAGCAAGGCCCACTGCCTACTTGGGGGTAAAAGCTGTAACCCAAAATTGAAAACAGGAAAATGCATCACATCATCTGAGAGGTAGGCTGTAAAAATGTTCTCCCTGTATTTTGAGCAATATTGTGTCATTATTGTTAGGTCCCAGCAGGCCACTCAGGATGATTCCGGTCACAACTGAACAAACAAGGCCCGATCCCACACCATGCATTCTTACAAGTGTTCAAATCCTTCTTTCCGTCACTGTGGCAGTCTATTTTCTTGAAGGCCTTTCTCTTTTTGATGACATTTTACTTAGACAAATAGGTTTAAACTCCACAGAAATATTTTATGGGAGCAGAAATAATATGAAAAAAAATATTCTGTACTGTGTATTGCTCAGGGTTTACTAAGTACAGTTTTGTTGTTGTTGTTGTTGTGTTCCATCAATGTGGACCTGGCTCATAGCTGACCCTCCAGCCAGTTTTCAGAGGCAGTTAATTGAGTGAGAGGAGATTGCTTATCCTTTTCCTGCAGAGCTGCTCGTGCACTTGAACCTCATGCCCTCATGCAGTGCAGCTTCTTGCCACTGGGCCTGATTAAATTTGCGTTGTATGTAGCCATTGGTTTACCTAAATTATTAATAATCTGTTTACTTAAGAATGCATTGTTACTGTTAGGTATTGTGAAGTTGGCTTTGACTTCTGTGATCCTACATGCAACAGAATAAAATCCTTCCCAACTTTGCAACGTCTTCACAATCTCTGGTGTGTGTGCTCACTTCGACAACACATATACACCATCTCTGGAGTGCCTGTGCCCACTGTAACAGTCATGTTCTCAAGATCTACAGTATCGAGTATTCCTTTTGCAACATATCTTAACATTACAGCATAGAAGAAACATCATCATCCATCAGTACATCAAAAAAAACATAAAAGTTTACACATTTCATCTTAAGCCAATAAGCGTATCTTGGCTTTACTCCCTTGTTTCAAATCTCTCCAAAGATATTATGTATTGTTAGATTTCCCCGGCTGTGTGACCCATTTATTCATTCCTTTACCATTGGCTGGTATCTCTCTTTCTTCCCAGTTTTCTGCCGTCCATTTGCCTGGCCATATGGCTAAGTCAGTAGTCACTGTCCAGGAATCAGTAAAAATCCAAACATGCGTTATTACCATTACCCAATTCTTTCATCACTGCTAGAAAGAGAGCACGCAGTTCAGTTCATGATGCTTATCTGGTTTTGCTTTCCTCAACCAAAGTCTTCCTCTCTGGTGGTCTTAACGCAACAACTTTGTACATCAAAGTTGTCCATGTGCCTAGAATTTCCATCTGTAAACCTAGCAGCCCTCTGCAGACAGGCAGGAAGTTGTTCATAGGACACTGTCCATGTGGCAATGGGCTCTACTGGCCTCTGTGGAGATTCTAAGATAGGACCATGGGGGAAAGACTACTTGCTTGTGAATATGGATACGCCTTGTATTCCCCCAATAGCTTCTCCTTGTGTTAACCCTTTCCATTTTATCGCAGAACTGGTTAGGGCACCACTTTCTTTATTTGAGTGTTTCCCCAACAGCACTGTTGACATGATGGCTATTTCAAGTCTCATAATAACCTTGTGTCCTTCTGTCATTGATGCAGTTTCAATCAATGCCTAAGAGCAGAGAAAGAATTGTCTTTCAAATTGTGTGTATCATTTAGTAACATCAGGAAATTTCCCCATACAGCATTCCAATGGCTGCCCCGAGGCAGTCTTATCCAGTTTTTGCTATAAACTCCAATGTACATAAGCATGAGTGGCAGATACCGCGATAATTGTGCCTGAATGTAAATCATAAAGACCTAGAGGCAAGGAAGAAGAACTGCTTTCTGTATATTAGTCATGTTGTTGTTCTTAGGTGCCATCAAGTCAAGTACAAATCATGGCAAACCTGTGAACAACAGACCTGAACCCTGTCCTATCCTGTGCTTTCCTTACACTTCCTGACATATTAGAGCCCATTGCAGCTGTTTCTGTGTCAGCCCACTTGCGGAGGGTCTTCCTCTCCTTTGCTGACCTCCCACTCTTTTGAGCATCATGTCCCTCTCCAAGGAATAGCCCCTCCTAGCAATATGTCTGAAGTATGTGAGGCAAAGCCTCATGTCCTTCTCCAAAGAATAGCACCTCCTAGCAACATGTCCAAAGTATGTGAGGCAAAATGTCATCATTCTTGCCTCCAAAGAGCACTCCAGCTGCACCCTTTCTGAGACATATTTGTTTATTTTTTTGTCTGTCTAGGCTGTTCAGTGCTCTTCTCTAACACCACAACTCAAAGACATCTATTCTTCAGTTATCCATATTCATGCATTGCCCAGCTCTCAGATGCATAACAAGTGATCACAAAGACCATGGCCTGAATCAGACACACCTTAGTCCTCAAACTGACATCATTACTCCTCAATAATTTATATCAGGTATAGCCTGCTGTTATTCAGACCCTTATTCGAATATATTTTATTTTGAGTAATTATGGATGAGTGTTAATAATATTCTAAGATGTGGGCTCTGAGTCTTCCAGAACACAAACAGACCAATCACCACTGGGCCTCCTGCCTCGTCTTGGAAGGAGCTAAGCGACAGCAGCTTGTTCTGGGTTACCTGTGGAGTGTCACAGTTGGTTCCCACTTAGGTTTTCCCCAAGAATTTTACTGTTTGGACAGGACCCTTGATTTTTGCTAGATTTATCAACCAACCTCTATTGGTCAGAAGGGCAACCACTATCTTCAAATTATACCTCATCTGTTCTCGGTGTTAGATATTAACAGGGTATCTCCAACGCAATATAGAATTACATTGGCTGTCTGGACCAAACCTCAGTGTCTTCTAACCAGACTATGGCGGTAGGCTGGAAAACGTCAATAACCTTGTAGTAAGACTGCAAACATAATCTGAGATCCTTCCCATGGAAAAGCAAACTGTGGCTGGCTCTTTTTTGATATTAGAATGGAGAAAAAAGAACTTGGCAAGATCTATGGCATCCATTTCCTAATCAACATGCCTCTGGAAACTCTATGAACTTTGATAAATGGCGATAGTTAGAGAAAGGCTTCAAGCTTTTTGTTCATAGGGTCGCCACGAGTCGTGCTCAGCAACATCACTGAATACTAGTCTCCTCTGGCCTGTTGTATTTTCTACACTCTTAGTACCATGTCTGGGACTGCTGAGACCACTACTTTGTTTAGTCACTACTTTATTTAGATCTCTGTAACTGAAGGCATACATAGCCAGCAGTCAAACTCCACAAACTGCCTGACACAGCTGCTTGTCTGAATTTGTTGACATCAACAGTACAGTTTTAACATGTCTTTAATGAATGTAGTTATTTCTTTTTGTTCTCCAGATATCCTCTATTGTTTCAAATTAACACCCTGAATGGGTGCAGGCAATTCTAATGGTTTCCAATTAACATGTCCGACCAACAATGGCATCAGGGCAGACTTGCCCTCAGTTTTATAGTATCTGGCAGAGTGAATTTTCCCCAATTAGACAGAGTATCTATACCAATAATACACTCAGATAGAGAACGTACAACCACTTCACACAACGTCCGTTCACATTTTCCAATTCTCACCCAGCCTTTTTGTTTAGTCTGATTAATTGCTGTTTTCTCCTATCGTCCTTTTGTAACTCTAGGTCCCTTACAATTTGATTAATAGGTTTGGGAATTACAGTACATTGGCTCTTGTGTCCAGAAGCCCAAACAAGGTTTATTCCTCACCCTAGGCCATTTTACTTACACATGTGCATGCAGCTTTAGGTTCCCTGCTGACAGTTGGACCAGAACACCCAGGTCTTCCCAACAATCTGAATCTTGATCAACTAGCTGACTTTCTGATTTCAGTGGACCCAGCGGGAATCCCTCCATTGTTAAGGACAATAAGACTGAGATGAATAGAATGGACTTGTTTAGGTCCTTTTGATGTTGGAGAAACAGAGGCAGCCTTCAATGGTCCACCCAACCGACCATAGGGCTGCCTTAGAACCTTTGTCTCAATTCCATTAATAGCTTCTGTATTCACCCATTCCTGAGTAACTATTTAAATATCTCCACCCTCCTAGGGTAAATCATTTCCCTATAGTTTCCTATTTGCTTACAGATCACACTGAGGTCCTTGTGTCCCTAAAACCCACAAAAGGAATTCATTTGAATAGAGCTGATGGCTTCTTCAATTGTTGCCTTGTTCTCCAGGAGCAAAGCTACATGAGGTGGTGTGTTGGAGGAGCTCCAGTGATTATCATCTCTGTCATGGCCTTGGTAAAGGTCATACTCATTGGATGGATTCCTTGGTGCCATGAAGACATTCCAATGGAACTTCATGTGCAGAACATCAACTGCTCCTTCTAGAGTGATTCATTTGTTACCTAGTCAGGGAGGGGGCAGTTTTTCCTCACAAGACAAACGTAGTCATATATTGTATCCATTCTATCAAGTTAATTGCCCCTCTTGGTTCATCTGTTGTACAACTGCATCTTGTAATATCCAATAGTCTTGCAGCAACCCAAATATACCTTTCCATTTTGCAGCATTGGGAATCTCAGATGTTGCCCCTAAATTTGTCACCCTTATAATCCATTATATTGATTGTCCCTCAGGAAGCGGATAATGGCCTACAAACTTACGCATTTCCTCTATGGCATAGCTCTGGTTAGAATAGCTTCTTCTGCCTCCTGGACCACAAATCAAAAGAATGTATTGCTTTCACACAGTTTTTCTTTCCAGGTAGACCCTAAGGTGGAGGGACAAAACTCTGTCCTGGTAGGACTTTTTTCAGTTCTGATATCAGCCTTTTCAGTTCCTGCACTTTGCCTCTTGCTTTTGCTACTATTACTGATAGCAGAAACCAAGTAATTGTAAGTTTCACTCTCTCTTTCTTGATCAGTATTTTTTTATACATCCAGTTAACCAGCTTCTCAGGAGTCAGGGCCACTGATTTAATTATCTCTCATGAGTAACTTTTGCGTTGAGTGACAGACAAGAACATGAGCGATCCGTTAACCCATGACTGTTCCTTATCTGTTCCAGAGACAAAATATTTCTCATTCTCTTATTTACTCGTTTTCCTCCAAAGCCACATGTTACAGGGAGACTCTACCTTTGTAGCAAATTCTACCAATCTGACATTAATTGCTTTTATAATTCATTGTGCTAAGATTAATAGCCTGATATTGAGCTTCAATCTATGTAGTCCTTGACCTTTTGTAGCAAGCGCTTCAGGTCCTCCTCAGTTTCAGCAAGCAGGGTTGTGTCATCTGCATAACACACATTGTTGATGAATCTTCCACCAATCCTGATGCCTCATTCCTCCTCATACAGCCTAGCGTCTCGGATGATCTGTTCTACATACAGATTGAAAAGGTATGGAGACAGAATACATCCTTGATGGACCCTCTTCTTGATTTTGAACCATGTAGTGTCTCCTTGCTCTGTTCTGACGACTGCCTCTTGGTCCAAGTATAGGTTCCACATTAGCA
>NW_006399774.1:24107595-24109110 GCF_000299155.1 Elephantulus edwardii
ATTCTGTGACAGGAGTGGTGGGAATGAGTGTGTTTGAGATGGCTAGGTTGGCACAGGATAGAGCAGCATTTAGAGCTCTTGTACATAGAGTTGATGTGAGTCACACGCAACTTGATGGCGTATAACAACAACAACAAGATTAGTAGCAGACCAGTTACAAAAAGTGGGAAATCAACAGTATCCAGTATGTTTGATCTGCTGTATAATTTCATGATTTCTGACAGCAACTGTTTTTCCTTTTTTCAGTTTCCACACTCCTCTATGCCCTTTGGATTTTGGTGGTATTGGAAGGTCTCACAGAGACTCAGACAAATTAGGAGAATGACGCAT
Source organism: Elephantulus edwardii (assembly GCF_000299155.1). Taxonomy (NCBI): domain Eukaryota; kingdom Metazoa; phylum Chordata; class Mammalia; order Macroscelidea; family Macroscelididae; genus Elephantulus; species Elephantulus edwardii. Next base: position 24,107,926 of record NW_006399774.1, read on the forward strand.
GTGATCATAGGTGATAGAGGTGTGTGTTGTGGTGACTAGTGAACATAGTAGAATGTCACTTGCAATGCAGCAGAAAACCAGGCAACCCCATTAGAAAGCTATCGGTGAGCTCTCATGGGCTTATATAGAAGCCTTCAGTAGTGTGGAACTTATATCTCAACCTAATCTTATTTCCTTAATACCATAAATACTTCAGCAGGAAATAAACAGTTAATGGCTAGGAAAGATGTTTTGAACAATAAACCTTTGACACCACATTTACATATACTAAGATTCACTTACTGGGCACAGTTCTGTGAAATCTGAAGCCATGAAATACACTTTCACCACCAACAGACTCTGAACACCTTGCCCAGGTATATACAGTTTTCTCAAGCTGCCTCTTTTTGATTCTCTTTCACCTTCCCCATGAGAACTCCTGGTATTTTTCTATAGATCTCATAGAAACAGAATCTTACAGTGCAATTCATCACATTAACAAAGTAAAAAATAAGAACAACATGATCCTATCATTTGATGCAGAAAAGGCCTTTGACAAAATCCAACACCCTTTCCTGATTAAAACACTCAGCAAAGTAGGATTAGATGGGAATTTCCTCAACATATTAAAAAGTTTATATGCAAATCTGAGAGCAAATATTGTTCTCAATGGAGAGAGATTAAAGGCATTCCCTTTGAGAAGAGGAACTAGGCAAGGATGCCCACTATCACCTCGCCTATTCAATATCGTATTGGAAGTCTTAGCAATAGCAATAAGGCAAGAGAAGGAAATAAGAGGTATCCAAATTGGCAAAGAGGAGGTAAAATTATCTCTCTATGCAGATGATATGATAGTATACTAGAAAATTGTAAAGACTCAGCAAGAAAACTACTGGACATAGTTGACCAATTCAACAAAGTGGCAGGAAACAAGATCAACATACAAAAATCAATTGAATTTCTTCACAGTGACAAATAAAATAAAGGACTGGAGTTAAGGAAAACAATACCCTTCACAATAGCTAATCACAAGGTTAAATACTTTGGAGTAAACTTAACCAGAAACACAAAAGATCTAGTCAAAGAAAATTACAAAACATTATTACAAGAAACAAAAAGAGACTTGAAGAAGTGGAATAATATCCCTTGCTCATGGATAGGAAGACTCAATATGGTGAAAATGACAATACTGTTGTTGTTGTTGTT
>NW_006399774.1:24110635-24111769 GCF_000299155.1 Elephantulus edwardii
ACATCTAAAAACTTCAACAGAGTAAAAAAGAAATCCGCAGATTGGGAAAAAATATTTCGTAATGGCATGTCAGATAAGGGACTTATATCTAGAATTTATAAACTACTCGAGCACCAGAACAAGATCAAGGTAAATAACCCAATTGAAAAATGGTCACAGGATATGAACAGACACTTCACCACAAAAGACATTCAGATGGCCAACAAATATATGAATAAATGTGAATATACTTCATAATTGAAAATGTTTTGTTTAGTTTGCAAATCTCTCTATTCTCTGGAACTCATATTTCTCTGAAGGAGAAATAGAACTATATAACCACTTTGAAAACATTATTCTACTTACTTACAAAGCAACAAACTTAAATATGCACTCACTCTAGAAGTCTAAATAAATATATTTACGAAAAACTCTGCAGATCATGACTTTATAACACTTACAGATTTATTCACAATTATCCCAAGTTGGAAATTCACAATTGTTCTTCAGGTGTTCCTTAGTGGATGAACGGAATATGGCCACAGGTAAAAAGAATAAGTTGTTGATGCATGTAACAACATGGTGTTACATGCTAATAATAATAATAATAATGTTAATGAAGGTGATATAAAATCCCTCACTCAAAGAGAGATGCAAATCAAAATAACTGAGCTATCATCTCACCTCAGTCAGAATAACAAAATTTAACAGAGCAGCAAACAACAAATGCTGGCGATGTTGTGGAGAAACTGGAACCCTTATTCACTGCAGGTGGGAGTGTAAAATGGTGCAACCACTGCGGAAAGCTGTATGGAGCTCTCTCAGAAACTTGCAAATAGAAATAACATTTGACCCAGCAATCCCATTACTGAGAATATATCCTAAAGAAACCATAATTGCCTCCCAAGCAAATATATGCACACCCATGTTTATTGTGGCTTTGTTCACAATAGCAAAGAGTTGGAAACAACCTAAGTGCCCATCAAAAAACAAGTGGATAGAGAAGCTGTGGTATATTCACACAATGGAATACTACGCTGTATTGAAAAACAAGGAAATCATGCAATATTATTCAAAATTAATGACCTTGGAGGACATCATGCTGAATGAAATATCTCAGTCACAAAAGGACAAGTGCTGCATGGTGTCACTATT
>NW_006399774.1:24112149-24116768 GCF_000299155.1 Elephantulus edwardii
TTACAATAGCCAACCACAAATTGAGATCCTTGGAAGTAAACCTGACTAGAGACACAAAAGACCTGTATGAAGAAAACTACAGAACATTTCTACAAGACACCTAAATAAATGGAAAAATGTTCACTGTTTTAAAAAAATAATAATAAAGTATTTTCCCCTCCAGTGGCGTGTGTGTGCATGATGTTTTGATAGAAATAGTGGCAGTAATATTTCATTGTATACTGTTGTTATGAAGTGCTGTCGAGTCATAGAGAACTCATAGCGACCCTATGAATGAAAGACCTGAACACTTGTATAACTTTCATTGTTTCTCTAAATCATAGAGTTTCTAGAGGCAAGCTCTTTTGGAAGTGGATGGTACTCCTGCTTCCAAGACAGACTAGTGGGCAATAATATATAATTTCTTTTCACGTGCTAATATGTCAACTGTGTACATTTTCTCCTAGTGTTGTCCTGAAAGTTGGACAATGAATAAGAAAATCAAAGGAGAATCAATGCCTTTGAGTTGCAGTGTTGGAAAAGAGTACAGAATATTCCATGGACTAACAAAAGACTAAAGGACTTCATTCAACATACATTGGGCACATATCCAGGAGAGGACTTTCCTTAGAAAAAGACTTTAGGCTAGGAAAGATGTAAGGTCAGCAAAAGAGAGTAAGATCCTCAACAAGAGGAACTGATACACTAATGGGCTTAGACACAGCAGAGACCAAGATTCCAATCTGTTGTTCATTCATAGGATTATTATGAGTCTCGGCAAATTTGATGGTACTGAACAACGACAGGACTTCTTCTCAATTATCATGGTTAAGTATTAAACACCAAGCTGTCATACAGAAAAAATTGCTATTATATGAAATGGAAAATGATTTCATCAAATCATGAAGAGGAAGGCAATTATATAATTAGACAAATATTAAATTACATCATTGCATAATTGATGATGAAAGAATAATATACAGACGCAAAGAAGACATGCAAAGTATGACTACTATTAAAATTGATGTGTCATCCATCTCTAAAGACAAAGATGAAGCAGTTGAGGCTTTCTCTCAACTTTCATTTCTTAACTACAAATACTTTAGCACAGAGTAAACAACTATGGTGGAGGAGAGGAAAGCCCTCAGTCATGAATCAACACAGTGACGGCAGCAATGGGGTCAAGTGGGTCAGAGGCGATGAGGGTGGCACAGGAGAGGTCAGGGTTAAGGTCTGTTGTTCAAAAGGTCACTATGAGTCATACTCGATGGTACGTATTAACAATTAAAAAAATCAAATTTTCAAACTCACAATTGATAAAATATGCAATCAAAATGCATTAATAGTAATTAGTGATTAAAATGACAAAGTTGAAAACAAGGTTAAAAGTTGATAGTCGGAAAATATTACATTGGTACTAGAGATGGGCGCCTGAGCCAGTCTATGCAATTACTTGCTGCGCACCAGAGAGCTGGACAGTGAGTAAGGATGACGGAAAAAGAATTGACGCCTTTGAGCTGTGGTGTTGAAGAAGAGTCTTGAACATGACATAGACCACCAAGAAAGCAAATAGTTCTATCTTAGAGCTGTGTAGTCTTCATGTGCTATCGAGTCGCCTGTGACCCATAGCAACACTATGTACAGAAGCTCTGAACTTTGCTGTCTTGAGCCAGTCTCACTAATTCCGACAAACTAACCACCACTGCCCCAGACACTCTATCAATCCATCTCATCCAGAGTCTTCCTCTCCTGCACTGTTCCTCCACCCTTCCAAGCATTATGTCTTTCTTAGGCACATGCCCAAAATAAGTGAAGTGGAGCTTCAAAATCCTAGCCTCTAAGGAGAGACTTGATTTCAACCTCTCCAACACAGATCTATTTGTTTTCTTCTAATTCCATGGTATGTTCAAGACTCTTCTCCAGCACCACAATTCGAAGACATCAATTCTTCTTCCATCATCCTTACTCATTAGTCATCCTTAGTCATTGTCAAGCTTTCTGATGCCTAGCAAGTAATGGTGAAGAGCATGGCCTAAATAAGGTGAGCCTTACTCTCTAGACTGACATCATTGCTTTTCAGCTCTCTGGAAAGGTCCCTTACAGCAGATTTTCACAATAAAATTCATCTTTTGATTTCCTGACTGCTGGTGTTAAGAGTGTTGATTGTGGAGCCAAGCAAGTTGTAATTGCTAACAACCTCAATCTCTTCTCCATCTCTCATGATGCTGCCAGTTGGCCCAGTGGTGAGAATCTTTGTCTTCTTGATGTTATGCTTCAATCCATATTGAAGACTATAGTCCTTGACCTGTTGCAACAAGTGCTTCAGGTTTTCAGTTTCAGCAAGTAAGGCTATATAATCTGCATAACGTAGGTTGTTGAAGAGTCTTCTTCCAATCCTGATGCCACATTCCTCCTCATAAAGCTTCCCAAATGGTCTGTTCTGCATAAAAATTGAAAAAGTATAGAAACAGAGTGCATTCCGGACACACTCCTTTCCTCATTTTGAGCCAGTGTTGCCCTGCTCTGTTCTGAGGACTGCTTCCTGGTCCAAGTATAGGTTTTGCATAAGAACAATCAAGTGTTCTGGATTCCCATTTTCCTCAAGGTTAGCCACAATTTGTTGTGATCCACACAATCAAATGCCTTAATATAGTCAATGAAACACAGATAGATAGACATTCCTCTGGTACTTTTTGCTTTCTGCCAAGATCCATCTGACATTGGCAATAATGTCTCTAGTGCCATGGCCTCTTCTAAACACAACTTGTATTTCTGGTAGTTCTCTGTAAATATACTATTCCAGTCATTTCTGGATGATCTTCAGCAGGATTTTGCTAGTGAGTGATATTAGTGATATTTTTCGATAATTTCCATACTGTGCCAGGTTACCTTTTTTTAGAATAGGAATAAATATGGATCTCTTCCAGTCAGTTGGCCAGGTAGTTGTCCTCCAGATTTCTTGGCACAACTTGATGAGCACATCCAGGGTAGCATCTGTTTGTTGAAATATTTCAAGTGGTATTCCATCAATTCCGCAAGCCTTGTTTTTTGCCAAATCCTTCAGAGCAGCCTGAACTTCCTCCCTCATTACCATTGCCTGTTTTATCATATGTTGTTTCTTGAAATTTGTCTGTCAGTCAATTCTTTTTAGTACGAGTCTGTATTCTTTTTCTATCTTCTTTTAATTTTTCCTGAATCATTCAATGTTCTGCCCATACCACCCTTAAGCATTTCAATCCATCACTTGAATTTGTTCTTCAGTTCCTTCAGCTTAAGAAATGCTGAGTGAGTTCAGCTCTTTTGATCTTCTGACTCCAGCTTTTTGCACATTTCATTATGATATTTTTGCCTTGTCTTCCTGAGCTGCCCTTTAAATCTTCTATTCAGCTTCTTAACGTCTTGATTTCTTCCCTTTTGCTTTGGCTTCTTGACCCTCTAGTGCGACACTCAGAGTCTCTTTTGACATCCATTTTGATCCTCTCTTCTTCCTCCTTCTTTGTAATGACTTTTGCATTCTTTATGAACAATATTCTTGATATCTTCCTACAGCTCATTTGGTTTTTGTTCATTAGTGTTCAAGGCCTCAAATCTATTCCTGAGTTGTTTTTTTTTCCTTTTTCTGAGTTGGTTTTTAAACTCATGGGGGATAGACTCAAGGTCAAATTTTTATTCCTATGGATATGATTTAACTTTCTTTAGCTTTAATTTTAACTTGTATATGAGCAGTTGGTGGTCTATTCCACAATCAGCTCCTGGCCCAGTTTTCACTGCTGATATTGAACTTCTCCAACAATTCCTGGCACGAATATAATCAATATGTTTCCTGTGCGTCCCATCAGGTGAAATCCATGTGTATAGCCTGCATTTATTATTATTATTATTAATTTTAATGAAAATTTACAGACTTTGGATTTCCATTCATTCATTGTCGTTCTTTCTCCCTGCCCACCCCTCCCCACCTCCAGTATACTCTTCTCTTTGAAAAGTAAAAGAAAATGTCTTTCATTGTTTTACAGTCCCTCCCCAGGTGCACTCCACTATGCAGCCTTCGTTCTGGTTTCCTGTCATGACAATAATACCTAAAAACATATCCCTTTCAAACAGTTTTCTCCCTCATCTGTTTCAAAGCATTATAGATTATTTATCCCATCTTTCTGAGTCTACCCCCAACCCCGATGTGAGTCCTCTTTTACAACAGTGGTCTTATGTAGTATTTGTCCTTTTGTGACTGAGATATTTCACTCAGTATAATATCTTCCAGGATCACCCATTTTGTATAATATTTAATGAGTTCCTTGTTTTTCAGTGCAGCATAGTATTCCATTGTGTGAATATACCATTATCCATTCACTTGTTGATGGACACTTAGGTTGTTTCCAACTCCTTGCTATTGTGAACGAAGCCGTGATAAACATGGTGTGCATATATCTACTTGGGTGGCAGTTATGGTCTCTTTGGGGTATATTCCCAGTAGTGGAATTGCTGGGTCAAATGGTGTTTCTATTTTCAGCTTGTTCAGAAAGTGCCACACCACGTTCCACAGTGTTTGCACCATTTTACACTTCCACCAACAGTAAATAAGGATTCCAGGTTCTTCACAACCTCGCCAGCATTTGTTGCTTGCTGTTCTGTTAAATTTT
>NW_006399774.1:24120224-24127622 GCF_000299155.1 Elephantulus edwardii
CAGGAGGGGAAGACCCTCTATGAGATGGATTGTTTCGGTGACGGGAGTAATCAGGATGTGTGTGTCAGAGGCAGTGCAGTTGGTGCAGGAAAGAGCAGGGTTTAGGGCTGTTGTGCATAGGGTCGCTATGAGTCGCAAACGACTCGACGGCACATAACAACAACAATACATAGGGTCGCTATGAGTTGCAAGCGACTCGGTGGCACATAACAACAATAACAGACAATATTAAAAATGCCACATGCCAATCCCTTTCATTCCACTAATACCCAATATGTCAATATTCATGAGTTCCATTTCTTTCTTTACAGTGTCTAGTTTTCCTGCATCCATTCTTCTCACATTCCACGTACCAGTTGTTAATTTCTTCTTACAACTGATTCTTCTCCTTTGTGTTTCCAAATTTGAGGGTCACCTTCAGTTGCCATGTTTGTTAGTCTACTCTAATTGTGCTGTGCTGTACATAGGGTTTTAGAAGGCCTGTTATATTACAGAAGTGGATAGCCAATCCTTTTTCCTAGTCTGTCATAAATTGGATGTTTAGTTTTAGAACACTATCTGACAGACAAGCATTTTACACAGCAGATGAGAGACACTTCCCTTCCAGAAATAACCCATCTGTTCACTATCACACTCTCTCAAACACATGTGTCTCGTCTCTTCAGTTTCCCTGCTACACCCCTATTCTTTGTACTCTTGTCTACCAGTCAAATCCTCCCTTCCCTGGCCACCTCTTGATATGTCTTAGAGTGGCTGAAACCAACTTTCTCCTTGAAGGCTAGGATTTTGAAGTTCCATCTCACATACTTTTGGCATGTTTACAGAGGGGACCCATTCATGGAGAAGGACATTATGGTCAGAAGGACGGAGGGACAGTGCAGGAGAAGAAGACCCCACACAAGATGGACTGATACAGTAATGGCAATGGGGTAGATGAGTTGGAGTCAGTGAGCCTGGCTCAGGACAAGACGGGCTTTGGAGTGGTTGTACAGAGGGTAGCTATGAATTGCAGGCAACTTTATGTTATGTCACATAGCAACAAAAACAACTAGCACCGAGGTCAGAATTTTCATGATAGACTTTTTGTGTATGTATGAGAAAAATTTGTATTTAGAATCAGCCAGCTGGACTCAGTTTAGATGATCCCAGTTTTGCTGGCAACAACCAAAGCTTCATAGTCAAGAGCAAGTCAAACATAGGCCTTCTCTCCATCAGGCTTAATCAAAGTGTTAACCTTGGCCAAATCAATGTCATAATGCTTTTTCCAGCTTGTTTGACTTGAAACTAGGTATTTTAACAAGATTTCCTTGTGTACCTATGGGTATTATGCTATCACTCAAAGCATTTTACTCCAGGATAGATCTTGAAGTATTCATTCTGACAATGAACACGACACCATTCTTTTCCAATGTGTCATTTCTTGCATAATAATCATAGGATTATCTTATTCAAAATGACTAATACCAGTCTATCCCAGCTCACCAAATGCCTAGAATTTCAATCTTTATGCATTCCTTTTCATTTTTATGACTTCTGGGTTTTCTTCTCAATTCCATGTTCCAATTGTAAATTGATGTTTGCAGCTCTTTCTCCTCATTTTGAGCCTTTCCACATCAACAAATGAAGGTCCTTCATCAGGGGAAAGTTTTACTTCCTTATACTCTAAGGAGGCAACACTTCCCTCACCACATTTTTAGTGTCTTCCAATCTGGGGAGCTCATCTTGCACCACCATACCTAACAACATTTTGCCGACATCTACAGAGTGTTCAAAGGTCTGTTATTTCACAATGGGATGACCATTTCTGCTTCTTAATCCTTCTTAGTCTGAAAGCTCCTCTGAAATCTGCGCATCATGGGTGGACCCGAGATGATAAAGCACCTCTCCTTTCTGTTACAGCAGCACTAAAAACTGGAGACAGTATTCTACCAGCTCTCCTGAAAGCATGTTCTTTGTTTTCAGTCAAGCAGAATTTAAAGCATTTGACTTTACTATGAAAGTATTAACTTTCAAAAACTCTGTGTCCATCATTGGTTCTTACTGCTGACTCACTGTGCTCATGAAACACTTCTCCCTGTTTGTCCAGGTTGCTGTTGTGTGATTTAAAGGTCTAGGAAATTTTATTTATCACAGCTTTACAAAAAAATCTTGTTAATTAATTTCAAACAAATGAAAATTTACTGTTAAAATATGATATTTATACAATAATGATGATGCATCAGTATTATAACACTTCCCTTTAACTTGAGTTCATTTGCTCACCACACATTTATTGGGGACCTCTTGTATGTCAGTCCCAGCTCAGAGCTACTTTATGATTCAAGCTGTTACACTCTGAGCAAGCTGACTGACGTGTTGACAGTTCAAACGTGACAGAAGCACTTGTATGAAAGTTCTGGAGAGCATCTAAAAAAATTCATCCATTGTAAATTCTACAGAACACAGTATAACAGAACAGACTAGAGATTCCATTGGACAGATGGATCTCTGAAGGAAAGGAATTCCAGGAAGAGGGAAAAACTGGGGTGAAATTCTTTGAAATAGAGAAGTACATGTTAGTTTACTACAGTCAAAACCAAGCGATGTTGCCCAGGGTGGTACCCAGCTCCCAGATAACCTATGGGGACACAGATGGACCATACTGACCAAACTGATTCTCAGGGACTCCAGATCTGCTATCCCCACCCTTTTCAACATTGCACAAGGTTGATCTATATGCCTCATTTGAGAGTACAGAAGGGGTGAGATTCACTTTTGTAATGTTGTTGTTGTTGTTTGATGCCGTCCAGTCATAGACGACTCATAGCTACCCTATGAACGAACGGCCTGAGCACTGTTCGTACATAGAGTTTCCGGAGGCAAGCCATTTCGGAAGTGGATGCCGCTCCTGCTTCCAGGCTTGATTTAGTCAGGAAGCTCCAGCCAACACTGTCCACCATGGGCACCCATTACCACGATTGGCACATCACTGTCACAGTGTTCAGCATCACAGCAACCACGAGTTACCTCTGCACAGCAACGCACAGACTGGTGCTATACCACCTAGAAGAATATTTGACAGGAAGACAAGAAGACTATAAAAAATGGAGGCTTGCCTTCCATTGTATTGCTCACTCTAAGGGTCACCAGGAGACAATTCTGTGAAGTGACCCAAGCAGTGAGGAATTGAGGTCTCCCAAGAGACATACAAAGGAAATTCCAGTCTAATTTAATCTTTCGATACTCAAAGTTCCAGCACACTCCTTGACCTCCACCAATGGAGACCATGCGCCAGACCACTCCTCATCTGACCTTCAGAATCTGTGTTAGATAACAAATGAGTACTGTTTAAAGCTGCTGAGTTCAGACACAGATGGCTACACAGCAAGGAATAAGTTGGCTTTGAGATGGAGACCTCACCAACTGAAAGGGAACCTTTCTGTTGAGACTCATCTACCCTCAAAGGAGAAAGAGCCCCAGGAAGAGCTAAACATCTACAAGTTAACTTCTGCTGAGTTTCCTCTCCATATCTTTGCTAAGGAAGCTTATGCAAAGGACTCTGTGAGCTAGGAGCTACCTCAGACACCACTTACCATGTGTTCAGATCTAAGATATCCCTCCTTGGAGCTTGTATTTGTTAATTTCCTATGTCCTCACAGCCCCAAGGGCAGTAGAGAGATGGGTTCTGTCTTTATAGTCAAAGATTTAAAGAGAGCCAATACTGTGGATCCTATCTTCATGTTTCCTCTCCAAGGGAACAGAAATGATTTAAAGAGAAATAATAATACTAATGACTAACATCTGTCTAGCACATAATACTAAACAAATGCTTTCCTCATGGCTACATTCACCAAAGGTCATATTGAGAGTAGGGACCCAATGCCTATAGTCAGATTTGCAGATACACAGGAGAAGAATGGGGAGGTCGGTCCACAGGTTCACCTCAGAGCATCAAAGTGCAACTGTGCACCTCCAGGTTTTGTGAAGCTGCTGCTTCAGAATTAGATGCCCAGGAGCCCTCACCGTCCCACCTGCAGCCAGGTGGTCAGCCACAACACCATCCAGGGACTGCAGGACAGAGCGGCCTCTTCAAAGTCATGGTGCAAGTCCTGGATAACAAAACAGGAATCCCTCTCCCCGCGTGTTCTTTGAAGCAACTGTGGTGTCTATAGTGCATACCACAGTTGGAACAAGGGAGAGAGTGTGAGATTAGATTTTCTCCTATCTGACTTGTCTGTCTTTGACCTCTATACCCCTGCTCTTCTTTTGTGATCCTGTTCTTATCATGAGAGTTTTCAAAGAATCAGATGGGGTTTCTGTAGTCTCTCCCTGTACCTATTGCATGAAGATTCTCAACCAGAGAAAGAAGACAAGATAGGGTCGCTATTGAGTTGCAAGTGACTCGACAGCACATAACAACAATAATAACAGGAGTCCAACACTGAAATTCTAGAAATTCTGATTCTGGTCCTCTTCCACTAGCTTCATCCGATAAGCCTTGGCTTAGTTAGGAGGGGGAGCAGTTCTCCTTTTGTTGTCTCATGGAAGGTGACAGCATGTGGTAAATTCAATCTGGATCCTTCTACTTTGATTTTGTTTTGTTTAAAAAGGAAATAAAAATCTCACATACCAAATTCACATCATCTAATTCCGGGATATTGCCCTGGAATCAGAGCTTTCTTGCCTTTTAATGAAATAAAATAAAACTTTCAGAGACTTCTTGCAGTTCTGGGAAGAAAGCCAGCAGACGAGGATTTCAGTATCCTCCTGCCAAAACGGATTCTCCACGTGGAGCAGAAAAGGAGAGGGGCAAGTGGCAGCTGGGGTATGGCCAAGGGGGGAGCTCCATGGTACTGGCCCCAAAGCTACTTCCCTGTGAGACCTCTGAAGAGAGAGAAAGGGGAGAACACCACCAACAAAAAACCCCAACCATCATAGTTGTTAGCTGTAAAACTTAAAAACTTGGTAAATGCAAATCCAGATCCAGGGCAATTAGTGTCCATCTGAAAGAGAGGGGCTCTATTTGTTAGAAGCACAACCCACAGCTTGGTAGCTTTCTGCTGACCATCTGCTAAAAGATGGCCTGGAATTAATTTATTTTTGAAGAAACTTCAGAAAGTTATGGTGATTTCAGAAATATTATGCATTTATGGAACCTGTTTAGGAATTTTGTTCATTGGCCCTGGGTAACATCAGAACCTTGATTCCCAAGATGCACACAAGAAAATGGTCACAGGCACAGCTGAACTGGAGCTGGTACCTGCGGCATCCATACCAACTCAAGACAACCCCGCCTGTGTCCGAGCAGGGTGAGCTCCCTGTGTCCCAGGTGGTGGTGGTTGTTGTTAGGTGCCACTGAGTTGACTCATAGAGACCCTGTGAACTACGGATTTGAAAACTGTCCTATCCTGCACCGTCCTCACAATCTCTAATAAGCTTGTGTCCTTTGTTATCCATTATCGCATTTGGCACATCAGTGTCGCAGTGTTCAGCATCACAGCAACCATGAGTTACCTCTGTACAGCAATGCATAGACCAGTGAGGTATCACTTAGAAGAATGTTTAACCAAAAACAATTAAAACCAGGCCTGAGGGTCGCAGATTAAAATCACCCACATTTGGCTTGGTAGCACCACATTCTGTCCACTAGACCAACTGAACTCTCTCTATGTTGTTGTTGTTGGGTGCCATCAAGTCATAGACGACTCATTAGTGACCCTGTGAACGAAAGACCTGGACACTTGTATAACTTTCATCACCCATGGTGGACAGTGTTTGGTGGCGCTCCCCAGGTAAAACAAGCTTGAAAGTAGGAGTGACATCCACTTCTGCAATAGCTTGCCTCTAGAAGCCCTGTGTACTTAGAGAATCAATGGAAGTCAACAAGTCAATGTGGTCAGTACTTGTGTTCTGCAGGTTTCATAATTAGAAAACTGATGTGGTGATTCAGTCAAGAGCAAGGGAAAGAGCAGGGATACAGACTTGACTCTGGTTAGTGCCCAAGATTGAGCATGTGGTGATGGCAATGTCCTTGCTCTGTGTAGCCCTATGAGTGAGGCTTCTCCCTGTTTCTGCCCCTGAGAAGATACAGGATGACTCACTGCACTACACAGGTCCAACATTTGAAGAGCTAAAGGTGTTCTGTTTTCTAAATCCAGGTTTCTTTGAGAAGCATGGACGTAGTCACAGGTTTGCAGTGAACAGAGGGTCAGCCAATTACCCTAAAATCAGTTATAGAAGAAAGGAGTTGGTTGGAGATGGCTCCATCTTCCTTTCCATGACTGCCTGGGAACTCAGTGTGAGAAAGAGAGAGCTCCCTTCTGCTAAACGCTGAGCCAGAAATTATCATAACTCACATGTCTTCGCCACGCTAACAGGGATCATTTCTTGGCCACTTCAGGCTCCAAACACAAGAGCTTTCTAATGTCCTGACCTTCAGTTTCTCGAACTCTTCTGATCTCATCCTCCAACAGCCATAGTCGCTCTCCTGTGTGGACTTGTCTACGTCACTGTCGATTACAACGGCCCCGTCTTAGTCTCAGCTTTCTCATCGCACTCTGACCACACACCATGCCTCTGCCCAGGTATTCTTTCTAATGCAGTGACTCCAACAGCTTTTTGGCTTCCAGCTGGCCCTTCTGAGAGCTCACTGACCTACGTCACCTTTACAGAATCAGCTTCTCAGCCTTTGATGTCAAATCTCCCCATTTTACCCTTTAAATTCTATGATTAGTCATCAAACCTTCTGTGGGACTGAAATGTTCATTTCTGTTAAACTCACTTGATTAAACCACTTGATTTAACTTGGTTCTGTGTCTCTTTTCCACTTATTAAAAGAACATCCCGATGGCATTATGGTGCACTCTACCAAATCCTTGCTTAACTAAATACATTTAAGACGTATTTCTGAACAATGGTGTTTAGATGTTGTTGATCGCCTTCGAGTCTAGCATGACTCATAGTGGTCCTATGAACAAGAGGCCTGAAGGCCCTCTACAACTATCAGCATTTCTCAAAGTTCATAGAGTTTCTGGAGGCATGTTGTTTAGGAAGTGAACGTCACTCCTGCTTCCAAACCTGTCACAGTATGTTATTGCTTAGGTGCCATTGAGTCACATATGCACAGCCTGAGCCATTCTCACTAATTCTGACACGCTGACCCCCATCGCCCCAGTCACTGTATCAGTCCGTCTCATCCAGGGTCTCCCTCTCCTGTGCTGTCCATCCCCCCTTCCAAGTACGATGTCCTACTCCAAGGACTGATCTCTCCTGGCCATGTGACCAATGTAAGTGAGGTGGACCTTCGAAATACTAGATTGTCATTGTTGTTATGTGCCGTCGAGTCGCCTGCGACTCATAGCGACCCTATGTACAACAGCCCTAAACTCCGCTCTGTCCTGTGCCAATCACACCGTCTCT
>NW_006399774.1:24129287-24133787 GCF_000299155.1 Elephantulus edwardii
ATCCCGTGCTGCCTTTTGAAATCTTCTATTCAACTCTTTATTATCTTGAATTCTTCCCTGTGCTTTGGCTTCTCTGCGCTCCAGTGCAATTTTCAGAGTATCTTCTGACATCAATTTTGGTCTTTTCTTCCTCTTCTGTCTTTGAAAATGTATCACTTCATTCTCTATTTCTTGACTGCTAAGTACGAGAAAGTATAAGCAAATTCAAACAAAAGTGATGTTTTTACCTTTAGGGTTCCAGTCTAACACATTGTGCTGTGTGTCATCAAGTCAATTCTGATTCCTAAGATTCCGCTGTGCAGAGCAGGACTGCGCTGTGGAATAGTGTGTCCAGGGCTATAATCTTTGCTGGAGCAGACAGTCGTGTCTTTTCACCCTTGGAGTCGCTGGTCAATTGAAATATTCTGTGCTCATCAGATTGTCAATTGCACTCCTAGTGCATATGGTCTATATACGAGATCCAGAGGGGACAAAGAATCCAAGAATGTTGACTGGAGTCCCACCAATCTGGCTGCGGCTCCCAGACCCATTACGTACACAGTGTACTAGAGAGGTTATATGTGTCAGGTCTCCTGGTAACCACTCTACAAGGACTCGCCATGAAAACGTAAATCAGACACCACCCCGTTACTCCACATCCTATCACAAGGGATCGGAAACACGGAGAAACAGAATAATTTAATCAAGATTATGCTTTCACAAAGTTCTGGAACCTGACTCTAACTGCATCCATTTCCTCAAGAGCCCTTAGCGTGAATTACTCTGTTCATCCATACTGTATCTTGAACCTGCCCTGAGGTTAGGCTATATCGGAACAAGTGTGTCCTTTTGGATGGGTTATTTCGTCACACTATCCCTTAGCTTCTATGTGGAATTAGTGAAACCATGTGGACCAATGTTGTGGGGTGGTTGTGAAGAAGCAGCATTGCGTTGAAAGTGCTTGGTGTGGTTCCTTAAACATAGATAAGGTGCTAATGAGAATCATGGCGATGACAGAAAAGGAGAAGGAGGAGACCCAGGCCGAGGAAACTCTGTGAAAGGTTAAGATTCCATTTTAGCATCAGTTAAAGCTGTGATCAGGATAAGGATGACAGAATTGATGCCTTTGACTTGCGGTGTTGCAGAAGTGTACTGGACATCCCACGGTCTGCCAAGAGAACAAACAGTCTTGGAGAAAGTGCAGCCAGAGTTCTCATTGAGACAAAGATGGTAACGCTTCATCTCACATACTTCAGACATTTTGCTAGGAAAGGCTGTTCCTTAGAGAGGGCTATTATGTGCATAAGGGTGGAGGATGACCCTTAACCAGATGGATTGATATGGTGACCACAGCGATGGGTTTAAGTAGGCTGGAAATTCTGAGGACTGCACAGGATAGGACAGTGTTTACTTCTGTTGTTCATAGTGTTGCTAAGTCACACTTGACTCAATGACACCTAACAACAACAACAACAACACAGAGATTTTCACCTTCAAAAGCATGATACAGTGTTGCCAGGAGTCAGGATGAGTGTAGTGGCCTTGGATTTGGGGTTTATCCAGTAGAAGATCTATCCAGGCTCATGTTTCTCTCCCAGTAAATCGGGCCTTGTGAAATCTAACTGTAGAGGAGGTCGCTGCTGGCAGGCACTAGCTGAGGGAGGTGCTGAAGAGTCCACATCTTCTCAGGCGCTCAGTCCCCGGCATAACTACCTATGTCTCTAGTTTAGGACAGGATCCTTCTGATAGATTTGACTGGTCTATTTCCAGTTGCCTTTCTTTATTTTCTGTGTCAGAGCTAAAAATGCATCTGCGTGCCTGTCTAGGCACATAATTGAGTATCTCCTCATCAGACTGGCATATGAATAAAGTGCTTGTGATAAAGTGCCCGCATCTGCCCCTCAAATGCCAGACTATCTCTATCCACACAGGCACTGAGCATCACCAGCACCTGCGTCTCAGGGTGGAGCTGCTGGAGTCCTCACTTGTTGTTAGGTGCTGTTGAGGCAAGTGTGACCCACCGCGACCCTGTGAGCAACAGATCTGAATCCTGTTCAACCTGTGCTGCCCTCACATTTCCTGACACACTAGAGCTCATTGCGGTAGAAGTCACTGTGTTTTGACAGAGTGACCCCTCAGTGATCCCCACTAAAGCATTCTCACCACCTCCTTGAGCATCCTGACCAACCAGAAGGTACAAGGTGGTTCGTAATAACATGGTGCCAGGGATAGGAAACTGAGCATTTATGGAAAAACGAGGCCGGGAGGTAGAGGACCTGCAGGGCCGCTGCTGAGTGCAGACCAGTGTCAGTGAGTCATGGGGCAGAGGCAGCCCCAGCACGGTTATGGGCACATGGCCGGGGAAATGCCAGCCTATTAGAAGGGTGTTCTAATAATGTAGGCTGTTAAAAATAGTTTTTAAATGTTTATCAAATAAAAATGTTTGAGAAAGACATGGGAGAGCTAACATGCCTAATTCTAAGTGATTCTCCGCCAGACAGAAAGTGTGGGTAAGGGCACTCAGGTTCCACTGAGTTTACATGATTTGCAAGCCTGCCTTGCATTTACCAGACTTTTGTTAAGAGGTAAATGAATCTATAAACTTACACTCAAACCATAAAAGAGTGTCAGTAAATGCATACATGAAGCAAGCAGGAATAAAGGGAGATATAGACAGTGTAAGGGAGCTCTGCTGGTTTAGTGGTAAGAAGCTGTGCTGCCTTCCCAAAGACATGTGGTTCAAATCCAACAGATGCTCTGTGGGAGAAGGATAGGCAGTCTCCTTCTGTGAAATTTACTGCCTCTGAAAACCCAGTCAATTTAGACACATTTTGTTCTGTGACCTTACTTGCAATCCCCTCAGTGTAACAGTACAATTAATGGATAGGATCAGGGAACAGGGTGAAGGTTGAACAAGAAGCCAGAGACAGTAGGCAAGAGAAGAGGAGAAGAGGAGCAGGAGAGCTGGAAGTTTGGGAAGAGAAACCCCTGCATGCGCAGAGAGAAGGAAGACGGGGAAACCGCACAGGGCCCTGTGCCTGCTCAGCAGACGCTCCTCAGACCGGGGTGAGGACACCTTGGCTCTTACTGGTCGAAAGACGTTGTGCTTGGTAAAGCAGAGGATCGTCTGAGAAGATTCGTAATAAGATGGAGCGACACAGCAGCTACAGCGGCTCACGGACTGGACGGTCCTTCTCGTGAACACCTGGTCTCTCTGAGCCGATGCCCGCTTGAGGTATCTAGCAAAACACCGCTTCTTAGATCTCACCAGTTGGTGTGCCACCCGGTGCCTACCTCTCTTCAGCCATGCTTCTCTTCATTCCTGCTCCTTCACTCCTTCACAGCAGAGCAGAGGGGCCACAGGAGCCCCAGGAGCCCCGTCCCAGGGCAGAACGGATGCTGAGCTGTGCAGCATACCCCAGCAGTGTGCCCCCAGGAGCCCGAGAAGATAGGTAACCGTGAGAGTCACGCCAGCTTTCGAGAACATCACCAAGACACCAAAAGGTCACTTGCTGACATTTGTTGAGCATAGACTGCATCCTTGAAACTCTAAGGTAAAAGCTGGTTCTCAACGACTGCAAAAGGAAAGAAAAGCTAAACGGATCGCACAGCGCCAAGTCAGACGTGTCGCTGTGCAGCCGGTTCTGACTCGTGGCAAACTCGTCCGTGAGGACAGGGAGAGCTCCATTGTTTCCCTGCGGGTAACAGGTACGGGAGGAGCCTGGCGGTGCAATGGTTAAGTGCTCATCTGCTAACCAGAATGTTAACTGAGTGGAACCTCCCCGGGCCTTCACCAGAGCAAGACCTGAAAATGGAGACAATCTTTACGGTCAGAGATGAGCTGTGTAATGGGTTGGTTCAAACCACCAACCTTCAGTCCATAGGCCAGTTGTTATCGGCCACCCGCTCAGGGCCTGCGGGAATGTGGCACAGAGCTGTCCCCCAGGGTGGTCAGTGCTCTGCATACAATACGTGCCGGGGACTCTGCCTCCTCATTGTCTGTGTAGTCAGCTTGACACCAACCGGGCCCAAGTGTTTCACCTCACAATCTCTGACTCAGCAAACACAGGCCCAAAGTTCAGGAACCCGTGGACCAAACTGACAGACCACTAGTCAAATACGGACTTTATGTTTCAGAAAGAGATCACTCTAATATCAAGTACAAATGACTCAAAGTCTTGCTCATGGGACATGTGCTGTGTGTGACTCAAGTTCCCTTCAGACCCTCTTTTTTCTGAGTTTTTGACCACCATGTTTTTCCCACCCTCCGGCCCTATATGTGCTGGCCTCTGGCTGCTATCCTCATCCTCCGTTCTGTATGGACAGCCCTTCTCAAGGCTCACCTTCTGTTCAGAGGCCTGATCTTTGTGGCCACCTTCCCCAGCCAGATGCTCTCTTCTTTCTCTCAGCCACTCTGTCTCTTCACACCTTAATCCATGTTCATTGCATCATTGGGACTATGTGTGAGACCATTCTCTGCTCTGCTCGCTCTCACGCTCTCTCTCCTCTCTCTCTCTCTCT
>NW_006399774.1:24134939-24163326 GCF_000299155.1 Elephantulus edwardii
GAAGGTTTTTGTTTTAAGGTGTGAGGTGACGGATGAATCCATTGTTCAATATGAGCTTCCTAAGCCATTGCCCTTGATGTTGCCATATAGCTGGGCAAGAACTTGTAAACAGGATTCTCACAAAGGGATTGACTAGTTTTGCCATTTCATCAGGTTCAAAATGGGTAGGTTTAGAGGCAGAAATTTGAGAATCTCACTACCAACAAAAAAGACAAAGCAGAGAATGCAGTGCACATCCTTCGGGGCCAGAGATTTCTGTGCCAGTCGGACCAGCACCTAGAAGAGAGCAGCAATAGCTGCAGCAGCAGAGAACCAGAGACTCAATGTAACACAGAGCTGACCTGGGGACTGCTGCCTCCTGAAGTCAGAGTCAGTGGCCTTTGTCCAAGCTTGGAGGACGCCTTAATTGGCAGAGAAAAGAGCCTGGTAACAGTGTCCTAAATCTGCAAGGCTGAAGGCCGAAGGGTCTGTAATCACACTTCAGAAGCTGCCTAAATTGTATGTGTCCTGCTAACTTTCTTAATAAACCTCATAACCATGAGTATAGTTCTGTGAGGTCTGTGTAACTATTATAATGGATTTCAGACCGTGTAGAACAGTAAGGCTGGTGTTGGATTTAGTAGAACTGACAGAAGAGCATGGGGACATGGCTGACCTCATGAAATTGTTTTCATGTTGTGGATGCTGTCGATGAGGACAGTTCCACCTTGCAGAGTTTGGAGATGTCAGACTCAGACAGCTTCACACTGCACTTGCTCTTTTTACATAAAGTTTGTTGTTGATTTGAATGGGCCATACCTGGTGCTTATTTTCATTTGTACAGGCCATGTTATGTCACCAAAAAGCAGAAAGTGGCAGGCCTCCTTGCCATTCTCAATTTGACATTCTGACTGGAGTCCCTGTGGCTGAGCTCTGGAAACCCCAACACAGGATCCTGTAGGCAGGATCTTAATTTTAATTCTCTGGACAAGCGCGTAAGCTCACGGCTGGGAAACGTGGCTGTCTGGCCATCAGCACATTAGTGAGAACAGAGGGAAGGCAAACTGGGAGGAGAGAATGGTTTTATCTTACAGAATGAGTTAAGAATAGGCAAATCCCCAGTAATTTTGTCTGGCCAAATTATACTTCTAGATTTCATGCCTATAGTTTGTGTTTTAAAGACTCAAATTATTTTATAATCTCCTTAAAATACACCATCTGACCATTTGTTTTCAATAATAAGTCTGCAACCTCTCTTAACATTTCAACTTTCCCGTACCTCCCCTTTTTTGGACAAAGGAAGTAATGAGCATTCTTTGGTTAAGACAAACTGCTGAGTTGTTTTCATGTCTCCGTCATAGCATTTTAATAGGAGGGTTTAGTCATTGCACACAGTTTAAAGTCATCAAAGACCCATATGCAACTGTGACAGCATGCTGCAAATTCTGGGCCACATGACCTTACTTCCATGTTGCTGTTAAGGGGACTGGAGTCCAGACAAGTTCACCAGATTCCAGAGGACAGTATAAGAGTAAAAAATGGCACCAACATCCAGACACAACTCTTTACTCCAAACACCTTGTCTTCCATCCTTCACAGAAAGGACAGGCTCTTTGAGGGAACTTTTCATTTGAAGAGTTAGTGGGTCTGGTGGGAGTGTGGAGCTGGGAAAACTGAGAGGCCCTGGTCTTCAGCCTGCAGTCTGTCTGAGGCAGCAGAGGAGCTCTCAGTTTAGGTACAAGTATGTCACTTCACATCTTGTCTAAAGAGTCATCTCTAAATACTGGAGAGGCTTTATTGTTAGTCAATGGTTATGACTTTTTGGGTTTTTCTACTTCATTTGATTGTGATACTATCT
Source organism: Elephantulus edwardii (assembly GCF_000299155.1). Lineage (NCBI taxonomy): Eukaryota > Metazoa > Chordata > Mammalia > Macroscelidea > Macroscelididae > Elephantulus > Elephantulus edwardii. Next base: position 24,136,777 of record NW_006399774.1, read on the forward strand.
ATGCAACCAAACATTTACTATTTTGTATTTAAAATTCAGCACCATTAATTACATTCATTAATTGTATGCCTCAGGCTTCACAACAATGACCTGTTCATTGTCAAGTGTTTATCTCCTTAAACATAGCTCTGGGGTCTTTGTGTGCAGGTTGTCAGACTGCTCACTGAAAGATCAGTGATTCAAATCTATTCAGTTCTCTGCAGGCAGGAAGACTGGAAGTCTCCTCTTGGAAAGACTTACATTCTCAGAAGCCCAATGGAGGGTGGTGGCTCTAAGCTGGAGCTAACAGTATGGAAAGGAATAAATCACCTGTGTGTCCTCTCAGTGATAAGATCCCCCTCCTTCCAGTCCCTGTTGACCGCTAATGGACTTTTATCTCTATTCATTTGCCTAAGTGTTTTATGTTAAAACAGAAACAAATACTCACAGCAGCCCTTCGTGGGCTTTCTGGAGCTGTAATATTTATAGAAGGAAACAGATCATCTTTCTCTTGTGAAATAGTTCTAGTTGCCAACCGAAAGGCTGACGCAATTGGTTAAACAATATGCCACTGAGCTTGTCGAGCATTTCGCGTGCGTGGAGTCATAGGATATTTGCCCTTTTGTATCTGATTTCTTTTGCTCAGTGCTTTTCAGGATTCAGTCACTATGTAGGGAGCTCTGGCAGTCTAGTCTGCAGGGAGATGAGCTGCTCACTCACCCAAAACAGGTGCCTCCCTGCAGGTTCATGCCCACCGAGGCTAAGAAAGATGGACCCTTTCCTCCAAGCACTTCACAGCCTCTGAAAATCCACTGGAAGGTCAGCTGGGAGCGTTCTCCCACTTGAAAGCAGAGAGTAATTGTTGGAGGTTTATATGTAGATAGTATGTGTCAGGCCTTTATTTCTCTCTGTATGTGTATTTTGTTTTATAGTATGTCTAGACTACATTGTGTTTACCCATTCCTCTGTTGCTGGGTACTCAAGTTGTGCCCATGTTTCAGTGTGAATATGGCACACTGAACACGGGTCTTCAAGGGTCAGTTTGAATCCATGGTTTCGGTCCTTTTAGACTTCTACCTAGGACTGGGAGTGCTGTATCACACTGTAGTTCTGCTTTTAACCTCTGGAAGAATCACGAAAACAATTTCAACAGTGAATGCACCGATTTGCATTCTTACTACAACAATGAATGAAAGTTTCAATTGATTTGGTCTTCAGTAACTATTTCCTAAAATATCATTTATTGAATAACACATGTGAAGAATTACAGAGGACACACACAAGATTTATAATCTAAGAGTCCTGGTTTTTACTCTAAATAGCTTTTTCTGTTTTCCTAGTAAAAACTTGGGCTTTTACTAAAGGGTGATGCCCCTCCTGCCCCCAACTACTTCCGTTATGTTAAGTATTCTATTCCCTTCTTCGTTCTGCCTATGTGATGTCAGCATTTCCAGAGTCTTGTCCCAGTTGGCCCTTGATTTCTCTCCCTTTTATGCTGGTGGCCTAGTGGTAAGGAGCTGAGCTACCAACCCAAAGTCACATGGTTCAAATCTGCTGGTTGCTTTGTGTCAGAAAGAAGGCAATCTCCTCCAGTGTGATTTACTGATTCCGAAAACCGGTTGGAGGATCAGCTGAGCCTGTTCTGATTCTAGAGTACATAATGACAACAACATTCACCTGTATGGTGGCAAGCACTGGGATAATTTAGCTATTGGCCATACCGATGTCAGTCACCCCCTCCATCACAGCAACTCTGCATGCCTAACGCCTGAATTCTTTTCTTACCTCCAGATTAGGTGTTACATTTCTGTATTTCACTTGAAGGAGATGTGTCTCCAATGAGTTTCTGTCATTAATGGTGGAGAAAGAATGTAGTGAAATATGCAACCTGGGATAAATCCATATCAGACAGTAAGAAAGGTCGGATTCTTTCCCAGAGCCACCCATGGGTTCCCACGTCTTTTGACTGTGTTTCATAGTTAGCCTGCTCTCTGCAGAGCTAAGAGTCCTGTACTAACTCAGGGACAAGGGGTTGTTGGCTTGTTTACAGGAGCTCCCCTTCCTCATGGAGGAGGAGGGCAGGGATAAAGATCAGGACATTATTAGAAGCTTCCACATGCCATAAGGGCATGTTGTCTTTCTCACAGACTCAGGCCATTTTCATTTAAGAAACGCAGATAGGAAGACTGACGTTTGAGGATGTGTCAAGAACATATTTCATCAAAAGATTTATCTCACAGAAGGAAGTTCCCAACCAAATCAAAAGGAGCAGTTGCCAGTTCTAAAAAGAATGTGCTGTGTTTAGATTTGAGATTATTTTCTAGTAGACATTCATCTCATAAAGTTGACTCTTAAGTTCAGTGCAGCATAGAACATAAAAAGAAATCAGTCACTGACAAGTGTGTTCTGCCTCCTGGTGCCGTCATGTTCTGAATTAGGATTGTGTCCCATCGGGTTTACAAGGCTGATTTTTCAGAAGCATATCGCTGTGCTTTTCTTCTATGGTGACTCCGAGCAGATTTGAACTTTCAACCACTGGACAACAGCTGAGAATGTTAATATTTGTGCCACCCAGAGACTACTAATGGACACCCCTCACATAGTAGCCAGAGGTAAGAGTCATGACCAGCTCTGGAGACATGTTCATATCTTGAAATTGTGATCTTGCTGTAACTGATAGGCATATAGACATTCTGCTTCTGCCTCACAATTGAGAATAAAGGGCATAAAATCTCTTCACTTTTGGAAGACCCAGTCTCCACCACCTCCAAGAAGAATAATCCTGGGATCTACAACTTTACAATAATTAATTATTAATTAACAGAGCCAATTCCTCCCTGACTTGCAATGTCAGCCCTCTGAAAATGCAGTTTTGAAGCCAGATAGATAGATAGAAAGATAGATGATAGAGATAGATGATAGATAGATAGATAGATAGATAGATAGATAGATGATAGATAGATAGATAGATAGATAGATAGATAGATAGATAGATAGATAGCCTGGTGCACAGGTTTACTATAGAAATCCCCAGCTACAATTAGCTTTAAGTTTGTGCACACTTTAATCTACCTTCTACTGACCACTGAATAAAAGTAAGGATAGAGGACACAGCAGCATTCAACTCAATATTCTCACAATACTGTACTCTTTGAAGCATCCATGCTCAAACATACATCACACGGTGAAGGCACAGAAATGCACAGGACTGCCTTAGGTTTGCTCCTATGGTTTAGGTCTTTGTCCAAGTAGTCGTGTGAAGGAGGAGGACTCTGTCTTAGTGGTGTGCTTGGTGGTCGGAACCAACCCAGAGCAGACCCTCCAGTGGGTTTTCAGAGGCAGTTAATCACACTGGCGGAGATTGCCCCTTCTTCTCCCACAGAGCAGTTGGTGGATTCAAACCATATGCCTTCAGGATTGTAGTACAGATTCTTGCCATTAGGCCACCAGTGCTCCACTGGTGTTATGCATAGGAAGTTTATATAAAAAAATAACAGTAACATAAATATATCTGGCTGTGCCTCACTCTTTCTAAAAAGACCCTGCATCCTACACCAGTCTCTGGAAGGGCTTAGAGTCACCTTTATTCCCACCTTTTGACTAAACTCGGGAACCAGCTAGTGTTTCTTAAGCTCAGAATCCCTCTTCCCATCCTAGAGTTTAGATACAAGCCTTGCATAGTAACTACACAGAATCATATGTAGAAGCTGCTCAGATTTTCCTCATGGATCGAGACATTCTGAAGAAATTCCTTAAGTGGTTTTCAAGCTCTCAGAATTAATGGCTCTGGGACATCTTTCAAAAGAATCAACTTTTAATGAAGGCTCAGTATTCCAAGTTCATGCCAACAACTGAAGCCTTTCAAATAAAATCTTTCCAACTTTCTTCAAGGACATTAGGAATGGAAAAATCAACCATAGCAGGTCACTCCATCAATCTCCTAACCAGACAATCATTTTAGTTTCCCTCTGCTTCCTTTGTCAGATACAGGGTTAAATGGTTTAATTAGTGATGCCTATTAAGAAATCCTCAAACATCCCGACTTCATTTTCCTCTTTTGCACCTCTTTTTAATGCATTCTTCTCTCTGTTGCCAAAATAAATAATCTGAAAACAGATTGAATGGTATTAAAAAGCATCAAAAGAAAATGTAAGGAATACACAGCTACTATACCAGAAAGAATTGGCTGATACACAACCATTTCCGGAGGTATAATATGATCAAGAACAAATTACACTGGAGAAAAATAATCCAAATCATATTCAAGGAATTGTGAAGAATAAAAATAGATTCAAAAAGGAAACAAGTTTCCAGAAATTGTCAGAATGTCAGTTGAAATTTTCAACAAACGGATGCAATTGTGAACATGCGCACTTACCTATGCTGAGACATTTGGAAGGTAGCTATGTCCACAAACAATTGGAATAGATTCATATTTGTGCTCATTCCAAAATAACCGATCCAACAGAATGCAGAAATGATCAAGCAATGTTAAACAAAAGGAATATTTTGCTAAAGATAATTAAAAAATGTCTGGAACAGAACAATAGAGAACACTGAGAAATTCAAGCTGAACTCAAGTGGAGACATGGAAGGTGACTACTGCCAATATCAGATGGGTTTTGTTTGAAACCAAAGCTCCCATTAGTAACAAAATTGTTTTCTAAGATTCCTTTTACATTATGTAAAAAGAGTAAGAGCCACATGGAGATAGCTTTATTTGGCCTTTACCAACTTCACAAAGGGGAACTGTCCATATCAACAACATCAATAACACAAAACCAAGTTTTATGAGGTCAGACATGCACCCCATGCTTGCATACTTATTTATATTCACTTCAACACCAATCTTACTGCTTTTCCGGGTCCAAAATGCAATCCAGTAGCTCCTAATTTTTGTTTTCTTGATGTTGAGACACAATCCGTATTGAAGGCTGTATACTTTGATCTGTGATGAGTGCTTCAAGTCCTCCTTTTCCATTTCTTATTCTAGGTATTTATACCTTCTCATTCTTTTCTTTGGTTAAGTTTGCCAGTGGTTTGCCTATTTTATTTTTTTGAATGACCCACTCTTGGTCTTATTGATAGTTTGACTTGTTCTTTTGTTTCTATTCTATTGATTTCAGGTATAAATAACTTGAATAAGAAGTCAAAGAGATGACATCACAACAGAATCTGTTAAATTCTTTTTACCTATTTATTTGCTTTTCTAGAAATTCCAGTGAAAGATACCAAGTCAGTCAGAGAACATTTCATGGTCAATTGTCATCATCCTTCTTTAGACTCTTACTAATCAGTCAATAAATAATCTGTTATCCCCACTGGAGGGCAGTGAGGAGCATTTTAGGACCCACTCACCTCTAGAGAAGAATGGTGTCAGTATGGCAGGCAACCCTGATGATTAGAGCAGAATACACTAAAGGATTCTGGGAAGTTGAGACCTGCAGTGGACGCTTTATGTAATACTAACAGTGTTGTTCCAACTGGGCCCACTTATTCCCACTTATTCATCACCATCAAAATGACCTCAGATCATGATAAGCCCATGGGTTACAGGATTTGACTATTCCGTACAGTTTTCTTGATTAGTATTTACAGAAACAGACAGGCAAGCCTTTCTTATTAAAGGGGTGTTAGAGGAATTGAGTGTATCTGAACTGTCAACTTTTTGGTCATGAGTCAGTTGCAAGCAAGCTGTACCACTCAGATGCCTCCATTGCTCTTGTTTGGGACTGTTCAGACATAGGATGGACCCTTGAGACTAGAGATCAGCTCATTTAGCAGAATAGAGGTGGCAATCTTCTCCCCACCTGCATCAGAGTCCCCTTCAGAGTGTGGAGCAGAAGACTGGTCTCCTGCCAGAGGACAGTCACCTGCAGAGTGGAGTTTCTGTCATCCAGGGCTGAGATAACAAAAATACTCCATGAAAAGAATGGCTTTGAAAACCAGAAATCTCTCTTCTTTAAGATATGGAGTTCAGTACACTGACAAGCTCTCTATCAGCTGTAGAGGCTGGGACATCCTGTCTCTCAGCCTCACGGAGCTCACACATTTCTTGGTATTCCTCATCTTGTAGCTAAATCCTCACAAATTGTTCTCCTTTTTTTTTTGGTGGCTCTGTCTTGGTGCCTGTCTTTATCTTTTATAAGTTGCCTCTCTGAAGGGCCAGAGAAACTGCATAAAAGACACATCTAATAGACGTTGTTTTGTTTTCATCAATTGCTGTATGATCGGCTACATCAACATATGACTCCACAAAATATTCAGTACACATTTTAAAATAAAGGTGAGGGTGGTTGGGGGTGGTAATCATAAAGTCATACAATTTGAAGGGTGGAGGAAGCAGTAGATAAAGGAAATGGGAAAGGTCTGGTGTGAAAAACAATGTATACAAACTTTGTAAGTAAACCAGTGTAAAAGAAAACTTTCTTTAAAAAAATTACAAAAAATTTTATAACACTTCAAAAATTTACAAGCTAAGAAACCCAGTAGAGTGTTGCCAAGAATTGGAAACCAGATGAAAAGCAATAAATTTAATTTTGGGAGGATTTTAAAAAAAAGTTTGTTGGTTTAGTATAGTACCTGGCAAAAAGGGCTGATCAGTTAGCTCTCATTACTGATTTGAATTGGAAAAAAATCTCTGTAAGAAAACCTTTCATACCTCCTGTATGTTTTTCTATTGTTTTCTGAATAAACCACTCTATAATACTTTACATTAAAGATAAATAAATAAAGGTGAGTTTGGTATATCTAGAAAACATATATAAGCCAGGGCAAGAGTAAGATGTCTTTTTAGTCTTTTGGGAGTTTGTTTGATTACAAAGCTTGAATACATTGTGTGTCTCACTATTCTTTAGTCACATTGTGTTTCATACAATAATTCTCATGCATTGTTTTATAAAATTAATCACCATTGGACCTTGCCATATCATTACTTTGTCTTTCCACCCTGATCCTTCCCATTTCCTTCCCCACCTCGCTCCACCCACCAACTGTGCAACCTTGTAGTTTTGCCCTGCTCTATAACTGCTCTACTCCTACCCCATCCGCCCTTGAGCTCCCATACATGTCTTACTAGTTATCCTATTTTTTACAATAATGATCTTACACAGTATTTGTCCTTACAAAACTGAGTTAGTTGACTCACCTTAATGCTCTCCATTCTCTCCCAAGTTCTGAAGTATTTTTCAAAATCATTGTTCCTGAGTGTTACATAGTATTCCATTGTGTGCATATACCACGATTTCTCAAACCATTCATCTCTGGTTGGACATTTGGGCTGTTTCCATATTCTTGCAATGGTGAATAATGCTGCTATGAACAATGGTGTATAAATCCCCATTTGTGTCTCCTTTCTAATTTTCTTGGGATATATTAATAGTAGTGGAATAGCTGGGACATACAGGGTTTCTATGTTCAATTTTTTGAGAAAATGACACACTTTCTACCAGAGTGGTTGTACTATTTTACAACCCCATCAACAATGTATAAGAATACCTAACTCTCTAAATTCTCTCCGAAATGCATTGCTTGCTGCCTTACTAAATTTTGCCGATGCTACTGGGATGAGATGGTATCGCCTTATGGTTTTAATTTGCTTCTATCTTATTGCCAGTGATTTTGAACAATTTTTCATGTATGTGTTGGCCATCTGAAATCTCTCTTTCTTGGAGTCTTTTTATGACCAGCTTAATATCTTCTTTGTGATGGGTCTATTCAAGTGTTCCAGATCTATCCAAATAAATCTGAGTAGGGAAAGGGTTATAAGGAATTTGTTCATTTCCTCTAGGTTTTCAAATTTATCAGTGTTTAGCTTTTTAAAATATTCTGATATAGATTTAATTTCCTCTGCTTCTATTGTGATGTCACTTCTATGATTAATTAATCAATTAACTTATTAGTGCCTTCTCCTTTTTTTCTTTTGTTAAGTTTGCCAGTTGTTTGTCAATTTTTTGACACTTTTTGAAAAACAGATTCTGGTTTTGATGGCTATCTCAGTTGTTTTTCTGTTTTTTCTCTAATTGATTTCAGCTCTTTTTCTTATAATTTCCTTTCTTCTAGAGGCTGTGGGGTTGGATTACCGTTATTTTTCTCTTTCATGAAGTTGTTGACTTGGATCATTAATTTTTGCTTCTTTATAAATTTTTTATGTGTTTGCCTATTGCTATAAACTGGTCCTTAAGGATTGCCTTAGCTGCATGACAGGGATTTTTGGTACATTGTATTTCATTACCATTTGTTTCAAGGAACTTTTCTATTTCATTCTTTATTTCTTCTTTAAACCAACCGTGTTCTATTAGGGTGTTATTTAGCTTTCACATTGGTGGTTTTATAAGCTTTATCCTTTTGTGGTTAATTTCTAGTTTTATGGCAGTGTGATCTGAGAAGATACTTTGTATTATTTCAATGTGTTTTTTTTAATTTGTAATTTGTTGAGGCTTGCTTTGTGCCCTAATATGTGATCAATTCTGGAAAATGTGCCATGTGTCCTTGAGAAAAAAGTGAATTGGGTACAGTACTCAGAATACATCCACATGGTTAAGTTGGCTGAAATAAAGTTTAGATCTTCTGCATCCTTGTTAAGTTTTCAGTTGACCTATCCTTTGGTGAGAGTGGTTTGTTAAAGGCTCCTGTCACTATCATGGTGCTGTCTATTTCTTTCTTAAATTCTATTAACAGTGGTTTTATGTATTTGGCAGGTGTTGCATAGATCATTTGTTGTATACATGTTGACCAATGTCATGTCTTCTTGATGTACTGTGCCTTTAATCATTATACACTTCCCTCCTTATCTTTTATGGTGGTTTTCATTCTGAAGTCTATTTTATCAGAGATTAATATTGCTACCTCTGTTTCTTTGTGGATGCCATTTCCATGGTATATATTTTTCCAGCCTTTGATTTTAAGTCTATCTTTCTCTTTATTTCTTAGATGAGTCTCTTGTAAACAACATATTGATGAGCTTTTTTTTTAATCCATTCTGCTACTATTTTTTCTTGATTTGTCCATTTATCTCATTCACGTTAAGTGTGATTATTGATGGGCCATGTTTTATCATTGTCATTTTGCTGAGTTTCTTTTTTGTTCTTGTTTGTTGTTACTATGGTCCATCCACTTTCCTTTGCTGTCTCTGTATGAAGGTTATTGTTGTTATGTGCTGTCATGTCACCAGCAACTCATAGCAACCCTTTGTACAACAACCCTAAAGCATGCTCTATCCTGAGCCAATCTTGTTGTCTTCCACACACCTACCCCCATTATCTCAGTCACTGAATCAATCCATCTCATCTAGGGTCTTCCTTTCTTGCGCTGTCCCTCCACCCTCCCAAGCATGACATCCCTCTCCAAGGACTGGTCCTGCCTTGCAACATGTCCAAAATATGTCAAATGAAACTTCGGAATCCTTGTCTCCACCGAGCAGCCTGGTCTCACCCTCTCTAAGATAAAACTGTTTGTTCTCCCAGCAGTTCATAACATATTCAACACTCTTCTCCAGCACCATAGCTCGAAAGCATCAATTCTCCTTCTATCATCCCTAGTCATTGTCCTATGTGAAGGACTTCCCTTAAAAGTTTCTGTAAATCTGGTATTGTTTTCACAAATTTCTTAAGTTCATTCTTTTCTACAAAGGATGTAATTTCTCCTTTATATTTGATGGAGAGCTTTGCTGGGTATAGGATCCTCACTTGGCAATTGTTTTCTTTCAAATTCCTGTATTTGTTATTGTTGATTGCCTTCAAGTAGAGCACGACTCATAGTGACCATATGAACAAAATGCCTGAAACCCATCTCCAACAATCAACATTTATCAAGTTCATAGAGTTTCCAGAGGCAAGTTGTTTAGAAAGTAGACGCCACTCCTGCTTCCAAACCTGTCATAGAATGTTACTGGTTGAGTTGCCTGTGGTGCATAGTGACCCTGTGTATAGCAGCTCTGAACCCTGCCCTATCCTGAGACTGTCTCACTAATTCTGACACACCAATCCCCATTGCCCCAGTTACTCTACCAATCCATCTCATTCAGGGTCTCCCTCTCCTGTGCTGTTCGTCCACCCTTCCAAGCATGATGTCCTTCTCCAAGGACTGATCTCTCCTGGCCACATGCCCAAAGTAATTGAGGTAGAGTTTCAAAATCCTAGCCTCCAAGGAGAGACTTGGTTTCACCCCCTCCAACACAGACATATTTGTTTTCTTGGCAGTTCATGGTATGTTCAAGACTCTTCTCCAGCACCACAACTCAAAGGCATCTATTCTTCTTCTGTCACACTTAGTCATTGTCCAGCTTTCTGAAGCATAACAAGTAATGGAGAAAACCACAGCTGGGATTAGGCACACCTTTGTATCTAGACTGACATCATTGCTCTTCAACACTCTGGTGAGGACCATAAGAGTAGATTTTTCGCAATGCAATTAGTCTTTTGATTTCCTGACTGCTGGTATTAAGAGTGTTGATTGTGGATTTGAGCAAGCTGTAATTGCTGACAACCTCAATCTCTTCTCCATCTATTATGGTGCTGTCCATTAGTCCAGTGGTGAGAATCTTTGTCTTCTTGATGTTGAGCTTCAATCCATATTGAATACTACAGTCCTTGACCTTTTGCAGCAAGTGCTTCAGGTTACTTCAGTTTCAGCAAGCAAGGTTGTGTCATCTGTATATGTTGTTGTTGTTGTTATGTGCCGTCAAGTCACCTGCGACTCATAGCGACCCTATGTACAACAGCCCTAAACTCCGCTCTGTCCTATGCCAATCGCACTGTCTCTGACACTCCCATCCCAATTTTATCCCAGTCACTGAATCAATCCACCTCATAGAGGGCCTTCCTCTCCTGCGCTGTCCCTCCACCCTCCCAAGCATGATGTCCCTCTCCAAGGACCGGTCTCTCCTCACAACATGTCCAAAGTATGTTAGACGGAGCCTCAGAATCCTTGCCTCCAAGGAGCCACCCAGTTTAACCCTTTCCAGGACAAATCTATTTGTTTTCCTAGCAGTCCATGGTATTCTCAATACTCTTCTCCAGCACCACAGCTCAAAGGCATCAATTCTCCTTCTATCCTCCTTGGTCATTGTCCAACTCTCTGATGCATAACAGGTGATTGCGAAGACCATGGCCTGTATCTACCTGCCTCTACCATCTGTATATAGTAGGTTTTTAATGAGTCTCCCTCAAATCTTGATGCCACACTCCTCCTCATAAAGCCCTGCTTCTTGAATTATCTGTTCCACATACAGTTTGAAAAGGTACAGGGACAAGATGCATCCCTGACACACTTCTTTTCTGAGTTTGAACCATGTAGTGTTTCCTTGCTCTATTCTGAGGACTGCTTCTTGGTCCAAGTATAGATTTCATATAAGCACAATCAAGTTCTGAGATCCATTTTCCTCAAGGTTAGCCACAATTTATTGTGATCCACCAGTCAAATGCTTTTGCTTAGTCAACAAAACACAGATAGCCATTCTTCTGGTACTCTCTGCATTCTGCCAAGATCCATCTGATATTGGCAATAATATCCCTAGTGCTACGACCTCTTCTAAACCCAACCTATATTTCTGGTAGTTTTCTGTCAATGTACTGTTCAAGTATTTTTTGGATAATCTTCAGCAGGATTTTGCTAGTGTGTGATATTAGTGATATTGTACAATAACTTCCACACTCTGTTGGGTTACCTTTCTTTTTTTAATGGAATAAATATGGATCTCTTTCAATCAGTTGACCAAGCAGTTGTCCTTCAGATTTCTTGGCACAACTTGGTGAGCACATGCAGGGCAACATCTGTTATTTGCCATTCCATTTTATTCTTACATGGTTTCTGCTGAAAAATGAGAACTTAATCTAATTGTTTACTTTTGTAGGTGACTATGGTTTTCTCACACTGCTTTTAGTATTCTGTCATTATCTTTTATTTTAGAAAATTTTACTTTGATATATCTTAATGTTCTTCTTTTTGGTCTAGTCTGTTTAGTGTTAACTGAGCTTCTTGAGTGTGTATTTCTTCATTCTTCATAATACCTGCAAACTTTTCTTCTAATACCTCTTCCAAATTTTTTTTTTCGGTTCTTTTCCTGTCCCTCTCATATTCTGGAGTTACAATCATACATTCATTGTTTCTTTTGATATCATCCCACATGATTCTATTGTTTTCTTAGTTTTTGTTTTGTCATATCTCTGATTTTTCTTCTATTATATTTCCATGGAGGCTCTTATCTTCCAGCTCACTGACTCTCTTTTCCATTTTTTCTGTTCTACATTTTTTCTTTCCAGCATGTTTGACCCTTCTGCCATTTTGGTCTTAATATTCTAGATTGCATTTTCACATATGTCTGTTATTTCCAGTACTGTGTTGGCTGACCCTCTCTACCTTGTGATGACTTTATATGTTCTTAGTCTTAACTCCATACCTTTTCAATCTATATGCAGAACAAATATACTGGAAGCAGGGCTCCATGAGGAGAAATGCGGCATTTGGATTGGAGGAAGACTCATCAACAATCTGCATAATGCAGATGACACAACTCTGCTTGCTGAAACTGAGGAGGGCCTAAGTGTTTGCTGCAGAAGATCAAGGAATGTAGCCTTTAATATTGATTTAAGCTCAACATCAGAAAGCAAAGACTCTCACCACTGAGCCAATTGGCAACATCATTATTGATGGTGAAGAGATTGAGATTATTAATAGCTTTAGTTGGCTTGGCTCCACAATCAACACTCTTAGTACCAGCAGCCAGGAAATTAAAAGATGAATTGCATTTGGAAAGTCTGCTGTCAGAGACCTCTCAGAAGTACTGAAGAGCAATGATGTCAGTCTGGAGACTAAAGTGTGCCTGATCCAGGCCATTATCTTTGCAATTACTTGCTATACATCAGAAAGTTGGACAATTACTAGGGATGATAGAAGAAGAATTGATGCCTTTGAGTTATGATGCTGGTGAAGAGTATTGAATATACCATGAACTGCTAGGAGAACAAACAGGTTTGTCTTGGAGAGTGTGAGATCAGTTTGTTCCTTGGAAGCAAGGATTCTGAAGCTTCATCTGACACACTTCGGACATGTTTCAAGGCAGGACCAGTCCTTGGCAAAGGACATCACTGATTCAGTGACTGGGGTAATGGGGGTAGGTATGTCAGAGACAATAAGTTTGGCACAAGATAGAGTATGTTTTAGGGCTGTTATACATAGGGTTGCTATGAGTTGTAAGTGACTCAATGGCACATAACAACAACAGCATACCTCTTTATCTATAGCTTCAATTCCTTCTCCCATCTTTTACATTTTGTCCTGTAGTTGTGCAAGTTTCTCTTCAACAGTGTATTTCTTCTGGCTGTGTCTCTGGAGTGTTTGCTTTCTGAGTGATTGCCATTGTTTCTTCTATCAATTGCATCTTCTTCCATAGCTGTTCAAACAATTCTTCCTCAATATATTTCTTCTAGTCCTCTGGCTCTAATGTATTCCCTTTATTTGTGGCTTCCATTGTCTCTTCCATCATTTGTACTTTCATTCAAATGTATTCATATCAACATATATCATCTATATTCATGATTCTGAGGTGTTCATCGAGTCTTCAAATTTCTCTTCTTTTTTTGGAGAAGACTTAATTTTTTTCACAGTGTTTAAAGTTGCTTGCTGCTTTCTTAACACCATGTGCCATTTTTTCTTGATAAGTGTTAGTCTATTTCTACTGTGTCTGTATTAATTATTGTTGGTTCTTGTCTTTAAGATGTTTTTGGTTAGTTGTTAGATTAAAATGTTCAATCTATGGGGTGATCCACTCACTCTACTAATAGTCATTTCAGGGAAAATTCATCTTTCCTTATATCCTTGATGTTCTCTTTGTTCAGCTCTGCAGCCCTGTAAGAGTCTCACCTTGATGTAGTCCTCTGTCCTAGACTCAATTGTCCTCCTCCACGTATGGCTGATTGTGTGAGACCAAGTGCTCCATTTGAGCAGTTTCTCATGCACCTTTTCTCCTGAAAGTCAATGGCTTCCTTTGTCTCAGGAATGGCATGAGATCAGGACCAGTATCTCAAGCTGGTTGTGCGCATGGGCGTCTCAAGTCAGCCCTCCCTGTAGCAGAAAACTGAGAAAATCTTTCTCCTACTTGTAGCTCTGTGTGCCAAACTCTCTTGTCTTGTTTGGCATTAAAATGATACCACAGCCTTTGAACCAAAGATCTCCAAAATCAAGGGACTTATCCCAGGGGAGCCTCAGTCCTGTCTCCCCACAAGCACAGGAGAGGGCTCGCTTTGTGCAGTGCCCCACCTCTTGCACCTTTGCTCCTGAAGCTTAATGTCTTCCTTTGTCTCTAGAGTGGCACAGGATCAGAGACTAAAGTTTTGTTTCCAGGCTAGTGTAGAGCATAAGACCAGGGCATTCTAATGTCTGTGCTTTGTGTCAGAATACTTCAGGCTTTCCAACAAGGCTAGGATATTAGATTCATTTTAGTACCAGCTAGGACTAGGGACACTGCGTGACAAGCAAGTTGACAGTTCTTTCCAGGTCTATCTACTTATGTTTTAAAGGACATCTTGTAACTCCTAGGAGCAGTACTTTTGCTGTGTTTTATTTCCCCCAAAACAGAAGTCTGTGAATTCTCCAGTGGTAAATTTCTCAAAACCCCAGAACTTCACTAAAATAAGAATAAATTTTAAAAAGTAATTGGTTAACAATTAGCAGAAATTATATGATAAAATAAACACAAAGGAAAAAAGGAAAGAAACAATCTTTGTTGAGTACCAACTTACAGATTATTTTCCAGAACCCACACTGTGTTTTACAGAACAGCATGAGGTGTACTATTTCGCTAAATAAAAGAAAGGTCATTGTTTCCCAGTTTAATTTCGTCCTCTAGATAGTCTCAAAGTCATAATTAAGATAGCATAAAAATACTGCAAGCATCTGGAACAGTGATTTTTCTCCCCTATGTGTCTCTGGAGACTAAGGTGCGTCTGATACAGGTCATGGTCTTTGCGATGACTTGTTATGCATCAGAGAGTTGGACAATGACCAAGGAGGACAGAAGGAGAATTGATGCCTTTAAGCTATGGTGCTGGAGAAGAGTATTGAGAATACCATGGACTGCCAAGAAAACAAACAGATTCATCCTGGAGAGGGTTAAACTAGGCTGCTCCTTGGAAGCAAGGATTCTGGGGCTCCATCTAACATACTTTGGACATGTTGTAAAGAGGGACAGGTCCTCGGAGAGGGACATCATGCTTGGGAGGGTGGAGGAACAGCACAGGAGGGGAAGACCCTCTATAAGGTGGATTGATTCAGTGACTGGGGTAATCAGGATGGGTGTGTCAGAGACAGTGCGATTGGCACAGGATAGAGCAGGGTTTAGGGCTGTTGTACATAGGGTCACTATGAGTCGCAAGTGACTTGATGACACATAACAACAACAACAAGTGATCAAAAATAGACATTTGTGGGTATCTGTATTTTTATCCCTAAAAATTCTTCTAAATATGCCTCAGTACCATCCGTGCAGAAAAGTAGACACTCTGTTTTTGTCATTGGGAACAAGAGACAAAAGACTGACTCCTGAGTTTGATGTGTTGAGCAGAAATGCTCAGAACTGATTGTCTGCAGGAGAGCACCCACAGTTCTAAGCAGAGAATCTGCGCCAGTAGCTGAAAAGAAAACATCATTTCTGTGGCTTGTCAACTCCTTTCAGAGCACACGCATCTTTATTGCTCTGGTTTTCACAGTGCCCTTAGTCAGCAGCATGTGTGTTACATGACCATAGAGGCTGGGTCTGCTATGTGCCAGAAGCTCTGCTAACGTCAGCATTGTGGGACTGCAAAGTGTTCACCAGGTGAACTGGGTCTCCCATGGGTACAGCTCCTCTGTGTTCACCAAGCTTTATTCCTTCTATAAGTGGAGACCAAATATGGTGACAAGATCCCCCAAGTGTTTGTGTTACACTCAGTCATATTTGCTACTCAAGTCTGAATTACCTGATGCTTCATTCTAACCAGCCTGTGTCAACTGAGGTAGTCAGTCTCATTCTGTTATTAACAGTATATCGCTAGTTTACGGGCCACTTATTTCATACTTTATGGCAAACTAAATCTGTAGGCATTTGCTGGCATGACTGTGACTTCTTTCAAATTATCACACCCTCCTCAAAACATGCCACATAAGCAGGAGACTCTACCCTTCCAGCTTAGGCCCCCACAGGGTGGCATCACACTTTTAGGGTCTTACCTTAGGAAAGATGGCTCTCTTCTTTAAAAATATAAAGTCATAGAATTGTAGTTAGGTGCCATGAATTCTGTCATGAGTTGTAGAGACTCAATGAATAACAGATCAAAACCTAGCACTATCCTTTGTCAATCTCATGATCTCTGTTATGCAGGATTTAGAAGGGACTGTGGCAACAGAGTAATCATTGCTGATGTCAGATGGAGTCTAGTTGAAAACAAAAAATGTTGTTGTTGTTGTTAGGTGCCATTGAGTCACTTGTGACTCATAGTGATCCTATGTACAAGAGCCCTAAGCCCTGATCTATCCTGTGCCAATCTCACTGTCTCTGACACGCCTACTTGCATAACTTCAATCACTTAATCAATTCATCTCATCTAGGATCTTCCTCTCTTGTGCTGTCCCTCCACTCTCCCAAATATGATGTCCCTCTCCAAGGATGGGTCCTGCCTTGCAACATGCCCAAAACATGTCAGACAAAACTTCAGAATCCTTGACTCCAAGGAGCAGCCCATTTTCAACCTCTCCAAGATAAATCTGTTTGTTCTCCTAGAAGTCCATGGTATATTCAACACTCTTTCCAGCACCACAGCTCGAGGCATCAACTCTCTTTCTATCATCCCTACTCACTGTCTAGCTCTCTGATGCATAGCACATAATTGCAAAGACTATGGCCCAGAGCACATGTACTTTAGTCTCCAAACTGACATCATTGCCCTTTAGTACTCTGGAGAGGTCCCTCACAGCTGACTTTCCCGATGCAATTAGTCTCTTGATTTCCTGGCTGCCGGTACCAAGAGTGTTGACTGTGGAGCCAAGCAAACTAAAACTGTTAAATATCTCAATCTCTTCACCATCGATAATGATGCTGCCAATTGTCCCTGTAGTGAAAATCTTTGTTTTCTTGATGTTAATCTTCAATCTATATTGAATGATGCAGTCCTTGACCTTCTGCAGCAAGTTCCTCAGATTCTCTTCAGTTTCAGCAAGGAGAGTTGTGTCATCTGCATAACCCAGGTTATCAATGAATCTTCCTCCAATCCTGATTCCACATTCCTCCTAGTACAGCCCAGCATGCCGGATCACCTGTTCTGCATACAGATTGAAAAGGTATGGAGACAGAATACATCCCTAGAGAACACCCTTCCCAATTTTGAAACATGCAGTGTGTCCTTTCTCTGTTCTGATGACTGCCCTTTACTTCAAGCATAGGTATCACTTAAGCACAATCAAATGTTCTGGGATTCCCATTCTTCTCAGAGTCAGCCACAGCTGCTTGTGATCTACACAGTCAAAAGCCTTTGCATAGTCAATGAAGCACAGATAGACATTCCTCTGGTACTCTCTGCTTTCAGCCAAGATCCATCTGACATTAGCTATAATATGCCTAGTACCATGGCCTCTTCTAAACCCAGCCTACACATCTGGCACTAGAAGAATGGCAATTGACTGTAGATCATAACAAGGTTAATACTGAGAAGAATGGTAATCCCAGAGTGTGTAATTGTGCTCATGTGAAACCTATACCAGGACCAGGAGGCTGCTGTGTAGACAATGCAGGAAAATGCTACATGGTTTAAAATTAAGAAGGGAGTGCTTCAAGGTTGTATTATTTCTTCACACATATTCAATCTGTATGCTGAGCAAACTATTGGAGAACCTGGACTCCATGAAGAGGGATATGGCATCAGGATTGGAGGGAGAGTTATCATAACTTGAGTTATGCAGATCATACAACCTTGTTTGCTGAAAGTGAGGAGGACTTGAAGCACTTGTTGCTACGGATAAAAAAAATACAGCCTTCAATATGTGTTGCATCTCAATGGCAATAAAAGAAAGATTTTTACCACTGGACTGATAAGCAGCAATGTGATAGATGGAGGAAAAATGAAAATTGTCAACCACTTCATTTTACCTGGATCCACAATTAATACCCTTGGTACCAGTAATCAGGAAATTAGGAGATGTCCACGGTTAGGGACTTCTCCAAATTATTGATGAGTACTGATGTCACTTTGAGGACTAAGGGGTATCAGAGTCAGGTCATGATCTTTGCAGACAATTGCAATGCATCTGAGAGCTGGACAATGAATAGAAAGGATGACAAAAGAATTTATGCTTTGAGCTGTGGTGTTGGAGAAGATCACTGAACATCCCCCGGACTGCCAAACGAAATAACAAATATATCTTGGAAAGGATGCAGCCAGAGTACTCTTTGGAGGCAAAGATGATGACACTTCACCTCACGTACCTCAGGTATGTTGTTAGGAGGAGCTATTACTTCTTGGAGAAAGATGTTATGCTTGGAAAGGAGACGGACAGTGAAGGAAAGGAAGATCCTCAACAAGGTAGGTTGACAGAGTGACTGCATCAATGGACTCTAATGTATCAGGAAGTGTGAGGACGGCGCAGGACAGACAGGGTCCACATTTATTGTTCAAAGGGTCGCTATTGATCATACTCTACTTGATGACACCTAACAACAACAGCCATGCTTAAATCCATGATTACAGTCACTGTGTCATTCTCTTTGAGGGTCTTCGTTTCTTTTACTGACATGATGCTTTTCCCAGCATGATGTATTCATATTTGTCCAAAGGTTGATACCTCCTGCCAACTTCCCCAAAGTATGAGACCAAATTTCACCTCTCTGCCTCTAAACAGCACTTTGTTTACCTTTCCTCAAAACCGTGTATTTGAGACCCAAATTCATCTTATTTTCTCCCTTTCTGGGTCTTTGCTGTCTGGCATCTACATCATTGCACTCAGCTTTATCCTTGACCTACATGGAAAGTAGTTTTTCCTCCTCACTGCAGTATGTGTTTAAACACATGTGCTGTGGTTCCTCTTACTGTCGAAGAGAGACACATAAACAAGCATCCTCAACACAACGCATCAAATGTCTGTGTGCATTTGTTGAAATAAAATAATCTTAAAATGTCAAGCCAAATTTTACTTGTTTAGAAAATAAGATTGTAATCTTACCTCAAGAGTCACCAATATTGATAAAGTTATTTTAAGAATAAGGGTTTTTTATGTTAGTCTGTAAATAGAAAGTGATTTGAATTGACAAGTTATGTAATTGTTAAAATCAATCCTTGAGATTTATCAACATTATGATGATAAAGTATGTTACATACATTTATATATATTATTGTTGTTGTTCTTAGGTGTCCTCAAGTAAAGACTCAAAGTGACCCTATGAACAGTAGATCCGAACCCTTTCCTATCCTGTGCTAATCTCATAATATCTGACATACTTGAGGCAGTCACTGTATCAAGGAATATTGTTGAGGGTCTACGTCTCACTTGGCTCCCTCTAGCTTTCCCAGAATTTTGTCCCTCTCCAAAGAATATTCTCTCCTAGCAACATCCCCAACGTGTGTCTCCTTACAACAGTTCTCTCCCTTGATCTCTCCAGGAGTGACAGAACATTGCCTGTCCTTTCCAAATTGTGATATCTAGGGAACTAAAAGTGTCTTAAATCAAGACTCAATAGGCAGGTACCTGAATGAAAGAACCAGCATGATTTGTGTCCTTTTTTGAGAGCAAATTACTTCCTAAGGCCTCATGTGGTTGTTGGCCATTGTTGGCTTTATTTACCTTCATTATGTTCACATTTCCCTACGTTTCACCCCTACTTTAACACACAGAAAAAGTCTTCAGGATAAATTGAACCCTTGCTCTCAAGTCATCGCGTGTCCAGCTTCACAGTAAGAAATTAAAAAATACATCTCAGAGGAATCTTGGTGACTCTCACAGTCTTGCCAAAGGGCTGCTGACTCTCACTAGCTCTGACCACACTCATGAGCGGCCTCTCCACCCAGGCCTCCTAGGTCATTTCTTGGGGCTGCATTACTAGACTCAGAAAATGCAAATGTCTGAGAATGCTGTGGGAAGCACGTAGACAGCCAAGGAAAGCTAAGCTCAGGGCTCGAGGTTCTTTCTATTTGGAGTCATCGTTATTAAGCTCTTTGGGGAAACATGAGACCTTGGTGTCTGACAATGTCCACATTTCTCATTTAAGGTAAATGTTGAAACTTTCCACTTCATAATAAAGTGGAAGCTAGATAGATCCTCAGTAGCCACTTGGGCAACCACAAAAGAATGGCTTTTTAAAAGAAGGGAAAAAAAGAAATATTTCTAGCTCATGGTTTACAAGAAATTTAGTAGCTATTTTTGGAAGTGAATGTTTCTTTAAAATATGGATTTTGGATTTAAAATCAACACAAATGCAATTTAAAACTAATAACTAAAACATGAAAAGGTTACTACTGCCATCATTGCATACATGCAAAGGTGCAAAGCTTATCCTTCATTAAGCTACAAAAGACACCCAAACTCAAACTCATGTATTCAAAAATCCTCACCATAGAAAACTCTAATATGGTCCAACAACCATCCTTTCACTACCACTGAGGAGATTCCAAACATAGTGCGCCTATAGGACAGAGTAGAAATATCCCACAAGGTTTCCAAGGTGGTAATATTTTTGGAAGGAGACTATGTCATACTTCTACTTCTAGTGGTTGGTGCGTTTGAACCACAGACCCTTTGATTAGCAGCTGACTTATCTGACCACTACTCCACCAGGCTCCCAATGACAGCTGTAATTATTGTGAACTGTTGATTCTGCAAAGCAGAGTCCATGAAAGGAGAGAGAGGGAGGCCAAATCCACCAGGGCTTCATGAGAAACCCATGCTCCCTCTGCAAAGCAGGGAGCTGCACTGTTTCAAAGAGAAGAGAACAGATGGGCTGCCATGTTGAACAGAGCTGGGGTGATAACAGAGCTGACAACTGGCAGAACCAACATTTGTGACCAAAATCTGTCTTACTTGTTACAAGTACAGTGGCTTTTCACAAAGGTTCAAGTACAAGTTCAAAATGAGGCAGAATGAAATGAAAATAAGCCCATGAGACCCAATAAATGATCTTGAATCTATTCAATCTGAATTTCAAGATCATCTTGAAATGAGATTTTTACATTGTAAACGGTAAAAGAGCAAATTTCCATTAAAGCCATGCACTTGTGGTATCTCTGTTGTATAGCAGCACTAGGTAACTAAGACAACAGTCTTCCCCCCCCACCCCCCACCCCGATCCTCTGGCACACAATAGGAAAAGATTTTAATCTATTGTTCATAGGTTCACTATGAGTCATAGTGGATTGGACTGCGGTGGTTGTTAGGTGCCATCAAGTCGGGTCTGACTCATAGCGATCTGAACCCTGTTCTAACCTGCTCCACTCTCACACTTCCTGGCACACAAGAGGTGATTACAGTAGTTACTGTGTCAATCCACCTGGTTGAGGGTCTTCCTTTCCCTCACCAACTGTCCACCCTTCCCAGTGTCATGCCCTTCTCTAAGGAATAGCCTAGCAATATGCCCAAAGTATGTGAGACAAAGCTTTATCATTTCTTCCAAAGAGCATTCCAACTGTACCCTCTCCCAGACATGCCTGTTTATTCTCTTATCCATACATGGGATGTTCAATGTTCTTCTCTAACACCACAGCTCAAGGGTGTCAATTCTTTTTTCTGCTCTAACAGGTACAGCACTTGTCTGTCAGTTTGCTGTATTGAGATAACTTGGGGTTGCTGTAAGACTGAAATTTGTGCCATTGGTGTGTCAAATGCTATAAGGGTTACCCATGGTGGACAGGTTTTGGGGGAGCACCCTGATTAAGACAGACTTGGAAACAGTATGGGCCATCTACTTCCTAAATAACATGGTCTTTGAAAACCCTATGAACACTATTAAGAAAGAGGATTTGATGGCCCCTAACAGCAACTAGTTGACTACCTAGTTTTCTGCTCTCTTTCTAATTATGTTATGTTCACTTTATAGATGAGAGTATCCTTCTCCACCTGGAAAAGATCTTCTTTTTCCTTGCTGGTGGCTAAACAAAGCAATGCTAAAAATGACAATCATGAGTGGTTAGCAACCTGCCCTATTTCTCTACTTGCAATCTAACTTCTGTGAAGGTGGTGGTGATTGTTAAGTGATATCAAGTAGTAGATGACTCATAGTGACCCTATGAATGAAAGACCTGAACACTTGTATAACTTTCATCATTTCTTCAAGTTCATAGAGTTTCCAGAGGCAAGCAATTTATGTAAAGGTAGTAAAAATATTTACTTTGGCCATTAAGGTGTGTGGATTGAGCATCACTGGATGCAAAGGAAGGCCAGCTTCGTTAAAGGTCTTGGACCATGAGGAGAAAGTTTCTCTTAATGCTATCCTTACAGGTGAAACCCTTCCTGGTTGAAGACTAACTACCTTCCCAGGTGGTTCAATACTCTGTAACTCTGTGGGCTTATTGAGTCAAGTCACCACTTCTTAATGTCTTCAGGAGCTCTGGAGTGAAAGAATTCTTGTATCTATTCTCGATAACAATTCTCTCCAAATAGAAATGCAGATATTTCAGGCATAGTTAGAAATTGATGGGGAAGTCATAAACCATCCCATAGGCAATTTCATGAAGAAGTCTAATATTTCTTTATAGGTTCCCCATCAGTAACCATAATAGAATGTTATGGAGGGAAGAAGACCACTGAAAGATTGAAAGACCAAATAACTGGCATTAGCATCTGAAAGAAAACGAATTAGTTGACTGGTGATGTCAATGTACCCCCTTGGCTCCTCCAAGCATATAGTAATGCTGGGCCAGTTACTTGTTGCCGTGTTGAGGGGGCCAAGGCCTGTCACTTTGACTGCTCTCCTGATACCAACGCACACTTGGGGCATTCTTGAGCTCAATGTCCACAGGATTCACCCTGGACACTGAAAACAAGTGACAGGAGGCTTCCCTCTAGGCCCTTCGCTCTGTCACATCCCTTTCCAGCATTCACAGTTCATATAACCAAGCTTCCTGCATCAGAAGCAGTTGCCTTGGGGCTTGAGAATTTTGGTTACATCAGCTGGAAGAAAAGTACTGGGGCTTTGCATTGCCTGCAAGAGCAGTTCCAAGAAATTCAACTTTCAGCCTGGTTTTTCTTCCCCTCCTCTCAGTCCCTAGTGCTTAATACTGAGATAGCAGTGGTCAAGAGTTTCTTTAGATCATCAGAGGGCATAATGTGTTCCCTGAAATTGCTCACAATATCAGGGACAGACTGATTAATGAAGTGGGTATTAAGCCTTTCCTCCCTTCAGGAGATTCAGGGTCTAAGTTAGTGAACTGCATTGCTTCCTCCAGCCTTTTTTCTAAAAGCTGCATAGCTCCTGTCTCATCTAAGAACAATTTACAGGCTTTATTCTAATTTCTTTCATATAGTCTATGAGACAAGTTTCCATGTAGTCACTAATGGCTCGCTCCCAAGCTCTGGCCCTTCCTGCAAGTTGATAATTCCATAGTGGGTCTATCTCGGGAACTCCCTGAGCTCCATTGGCTAGCTGTGGGTTTGTAACATGCATAGTTTCATCTCTGTGCCTAATTGTTTTTGATTTTCATCAGAGGAACAGCAGAAAGAAGCAAAACTGTCAATTTTTTCCAGGTTAAATAAGAATAGGAATATTGTGAATATTACTTCGCTGAGCTTCTTAGAACTTTGGGGACAGCTTCCCATTCTATTTTTACCCATTCTATTTTTACAGTTCTTTAAATCTCCCTTACTAAAGGGAATATGGACTTTTGTGATGTTTCCGTTAAGCATCCCTGCCTCTCGGAGGGAGCATAATTGAGGGTATAGTTTTGGTCTGTTTGTTTTTTTAATTCTAGGAGATATAACAATCTCTTCCTTGGGGGGGGTGGGGGAGACTTGCCTCCGGGTAGGGAAAGGTAGTTGCCACATGAGGTGGCTCCTAAGTGTCTGTGGTGTTGGGACTTCTAAGCCTAACTTTTCTATGGATAGTTTTAGACCTGACCTCATGACCAGGTAGGAACATGAAAGTAAAATGAATCTGTGAGGCTCCACCCACTACCCCTAGCTCCTCCTCTGTATGTGGCCTCCAGCTGTCTCAAATGTGGATCTGTATCTTCAACCATCAGAAGCTGTGAGACTAACGTAAGAGAGGAAGCCAGCCAGACTGGAGCGAGACTGTGACAAGGCACAGCCTGATGGAGGCAGACGGAGCCTGGGTCAGAGCCCTTGAGACAGGAACGTCAACCCCAGGAAAGAAGAAGCAGGAAAAGCAGTGCACATCCTCTGGGGCTAGAGGTTTCCGTGTCAGAATTATCTTGCTCTTGTCTAAGAAGTTGCCTCCATTAGTTGAGAAATCGTAGCTTGCCGTTGTCAGAGAAGTTCTCTGAACTAACTGAGGGATCACGTCTTGCTGTTAACCTGGCTCTGGGCTGCTATTTACTAAACCTAGATTTTCACTGGATGATATCCTTTGCCTTCCCCCTTCCCTCAACCTGTTTCCCTATTAAACGTTACACTGTGAGTAAAAGAGATTCTATAAAGTCTGAGTGGTAATTTGCAATTCATTTCCAGTAATTAGTAGAAGTAGGGGTAGCAGATGAGAGGGTATGTCTGACCTTCCAGAGATAAGTTCTATACTGTTGATGTGGATGAGAACAGTTTGACTTTGTGGAATTAGTAGAAGGCAGATTTGTCCATTGCTAGTCATGATCCCCTCGCTCTTATAACAGTGTTCCTGCCTGATATTTCTACTGAAGGTCTGAGAGAAACAATTGACTTATTTCTTAGACGGAAAAAGTATATAGAGTCATTATACTAAAAGGAATTGGCAGACACAGACGAATTTAATGAAACAACATATGAGCAAGAGCCTATGGTGATGAAGGAAGAAGTTCAGACTGCTTTGAAAGAATTGGCTAAGGCCCCAGGAAGTGATGGTATGCCAACTGACATATTTCAACTAACAGATGCTGCCTTAGATGTGCTCACCAAGTTGTACCAATCTGGAGAACAACCACTTGGCCAACTGACTGGAAGAGATCTATATTTGTTCCCATTCCAAAGAAAGGTGATCTCACAGAGTGTGGAAATTATCGAACAATATCATTAATATCACATGCAAGCAAGATTCTGCTGAAGATTATCCAAAAACAATTGGAACAGCACATCAATAGAGAACTACCAGAAGTGAAAGTTGGGTTTAGATGGGGTTGTGGTACTAGGGATATTGTCGCTAATATTAGATAGATCTTGGCTGAAAGCAAGGAGTACCAGAAGACCTATCTTTGTTTCATTGATTACTCAAAGACATTTGACTGTGTGGATTACATAACAAACTGTGGCTGACTCTGAGAAGAACTGGAATCTCAGAACACTTGATTGTGCTAATGCAAAACCTATACTTGGACCAGAAGGCAGTCATCAGAACAGAACAGGGAAACACTGCATAGTTCAAAATTATGAAGGGTGTGTGCCAGGGCTAAATCGTGTTTCTATATTTTTTAATCTTTATGCAGAACAGATTATCTGGGAGGATGGGCTCTATGAGGAGAAATGTGGCATCAGGATTGGAGGAAGAAGCATTAACAATCTGTGTTATGCAGATGACACAACCCTACTTGCTGAAACTGAGGATGACCTGAAGTGCTTGCTGTGAAGGTCAGGGACTGCAGTCTTCAATATGGATTGAGGCTCAATATCAAGAAAACAAAGATTCTCACCACTGGGACAATTGGCAGCATCATAATGGATGATGAAGAGATTGAGATTGTTGACAGTTTTGGTTTACTTGGCTCCACAGTCAACACTCTTTGCACCAGCAGCCAGGAAATTAAAAGACATATTGTGATGGGAAATTCTACTGGTTGGGAACCTCTCCAAAGTACTGAAGAGCAAGGATGTCAGTCTGGAGACTAAGGTGCACCTGATACATGCCATGGTCTTTGCAATCACTTGCTATGCATCAGAGATCTGGAAAATGACTAGGGATGATAGAGAATTGATGCCTTTGAGCTGTGGTGCTAGAGAAGAGTATTGAATATACCATGGACTGCTAAGAAAATGAACAGGTCTTTCCTGAAGAGAGTGAAGCCAGGCTGCTCCTTAGAGGAAAGGATTCTGAAGCTTTGTCTGACATACTTCAAACACGTTTCAAGGAGGGATCAGTCCTTGGAGAAGGGACGTCATGTGTAGGAGGGTCGAGGGACAACACATTAGAAGAGAACCCTTGATGAGATGGATTGATTCAGTGACTGGGGTGATGGGGGTGGGGGTAGGTGTGTTGGAGATAATGAAATCGGCACAGGATAGAGCAGGGTTAGGCCTGTTGGACACAGGGTCGCTATGAGTCTTAGGCGATGTGATGGCACATAACAACAACAAAAACAACAACAATAATCTAGGGGTGTAGGGTGTTCTCACAGAGCATGGACTTACACATTTGATACCCAAGATCACTTGCTTGCACAGGGAATCTTTGATGGGCCAAATCTCTGAGTCATCTAATATATA